>NC_067169.1:105723033-106043033 GCF_903995435.1 Acomys russatus
CTCCTCTTCCCTGTCCTCAGCTTGATGTACCGGGAATGAGTTCATTCTGGCCATACATCTTGCCATAGTCTGACAGGATGATCTTGCGCCGCCGCAGGGAGGGTAGATGGCCAGCGCCTCCTGGAAACTCGGCTCGATGCCAGGGCTCCACACACCCTCTGCATCAGGGCCGACATCCCCTCCGACACCCTCACTGCCTCCGGTGCCCTCCTTGCTGCCTTCCTCACTGCCAGTCCAGTCCCCCCCGCCGTCGTCCGGGGGAGGGGCCTGGTCCGGGGATTCCTCCATCTGGCCCTCCTGGCCTGAGCAGGGGAGCCGAGGGCGGGCCAGGTGAGACTGGGAGAGGGTTTCTATTGCTATGAAGATACACCATGAACACACCAACTGCTATAAAGGAAAACATTTATTTGGGGCTGACTTACAGCTTCAGAAGTTTAGTCCATTATCATCATGGCTCAAATATGGTAGTATGCAGACAGACATGGCTCTGGAGAGGTAGCTAAGAGTTCTATATCTGGACCAGCAGGAAGCAGGAAGAGACATTGCCATAGTGGGTCTGGTTTGAACATATGAGACCTCAAAGCCTATCCCCAGTGACACACTTCCTCCAACAAAATGATACCTACTCTAACAAAGCTACACCTCCTAATGGGCTAACTCCCCATGGGCAAATCATTCAAACACACGAGTCTACGGAGGCCATTCCTACTCAAAACACCACATTTAACTCCCTGCCCCCCATAGGCTTGTAGCCATACCACAATGCATTAATGCATTCACCCAAACTTCAAAAGTCTTCACAGTCTATAACAGCCTTGACTCTGTTTAAAAGTTTAAAGTCTCTTCTGAAACTCACAGCAAGCTCTTAACTGTAAGCCATTGTAAAATCAAAAGCTAAAATTAGAGCACATACTTCCAACATATATTGACACACAGTATATATTACCATTCTGAAAGGGAGGAAAGGGAGCAGACTGAGGAAATACTGGACCAAAGCAAGACCCAAAACCAGCTGAGCAGATTCCAAACTCTGCATCTCCATGTCTGATGTCAAAGCACCCTTCAGATCTCCAACTCCTTTCAGCCTTGTTGACTGCAGCACGCTTCTTTCTCTTGGACTGGTTCCACTCCCTGTTAGCAGCTCTCCTCAGCAGGTATCCCATAGCTCTGGCATCTCCAATATCTTGGATTTCCAACACAATCCAGGCTTCACACAATAGCTTCTCTAGACCTCCTTTCGGGGATACCCTTGCTACATGCCTGGCCTTAGTGGCTTTCCTTAGTTTAGTCACAGGTTGAGATTCCATAATTCCTTTCTTACAATGGATTCCCTGAGTCTCCATGCTGGCTTTCCTTAGTCCCAGAGGGGGTTTCCATAACCCCTTTCTTTTCTCCTTGACTCTAGAGACAGAACCATGCTGCTGAAGCTGCCAAGTTCTGCTGCTTGCTGGAACTGGACCATGGTCCCCTCGTTCTATTACATCTTCACCAGTTTTCTGTTTTCCATGGGTTCTTTCACTGCCTATGCTTGGCTGTCCTGGAAGTAGCTCTGTAGACCAGCCTGGCCTTGAATTTAGAAATCTACCTGAATCTCCCTCAGGAGTTCTGGGATTAAAAGGCAGGTGCCACCATACCAGGACCCTAAACTTTTCTTTAATTTCTTTTCACAAGTTAGAAACTTAACTGGTTGGGATTTTGCCCTGAGGTTACCACTCTGTAAAAGACACTTTTATTCTCCTGGCTCAATTGTTGTCTAGGAGGTTTACTGCCTCCTTCTGCTGGTCTATGCTTAGTTCTGGAAACTTCTTGCCTCTGTACAATCTAATTCAAGCCTAGGATGTTTTCAGCCTCTGCACTTACTCCTTAATAAGCTCACTGGCAGTTTTCTTTCTGAGAGCTGGGCCAGCTGTTTCAGCTCAGCTGTTCTGGTTTCAAACTCTTCTCCCAGCTGACTTATTTAATCTGCCTTCTCTCTTGGCCTGGAATTGCTCTGCTTGCCTCCGTCTTCACCTGAGTTCTCTCTCTGCAACCCATCTCTCTATTACTGTCCTGGTAAAACTGCCTCCTCTCTCTAAAAAACTGCCTCTTAAGTAGGCTGCCTTTCCATGCTCTTCTTGTGAAAGTTGGACGTATCCTATTCTGTCTAATCTTCTCTGATTCTTCACCTTTTCTGCCACTCAATTAGACATCACTTTCAAACATGGGTGCTTCCTTCTACAAACTAACTTTAGCTTTGTTTGGGATTAAAGGCATGTATCACCATGCCTGGATCTAAGCTTTTCTTTACTCGATACTTGCTGTATATCAGGCTGGCCTTGAACTCAGATCTGTTTGTCTCCGTCACCTGGATTAAAGGCATGTTTGTATTCCAGTCAGATGACACAGACCTAGAAGGTTTTTGGATGTGGTCTCTTGCCAGAACAGCCATTTTCTGAATTAACATTCCTCTACATCAGTTCCTTTATTCCATTTAACATCAGGCCTTTCTTTAATTTGCTTATCTCTTTGAACATAGTACTCAGTTCCATTCTACTTCCTGGTGCCCCATTTCTCCTCAAATGGTACATTTTATATTTTTCCTTGTTTAGCAGACTTCTTTTCATCATAGATCTGCATAAGAGTGAACACTAGCAACCACACAACAGAGTCCATACTAGGCTGTTTTGAAATCTCTGCCAGTGCAAAACTCTTCAATTTACCCTCAGTCAGACTTCTCAGACAAGGACAAAAAGCAGCCACAGTCTTTACCAAAATATCATAAGAACCGTCTATAGGCCACATACTAACATTCTTCTCCCTTGGATCATTTGAAGCACACCCCCACACTTCAAATTACCCTCAGCACCACTGTCTTTCATGCTTATATTAGTAGGGCCCATTAAGTAGCTCTTAAAGCGTTCCATTGCTTTCCTAACCAAAATTTCTGAATTCCACATTCCTCCAAACAAAAACATGGCCTATCCTACCACAACAGTACCCCACTCCTGGTACCAACTTCTGTCTTGGTTAGGTTTTCATTGCTATGAAGAGACATCATGCCCAGGGCAACTCTTATAAAGAAAACCATTTGATGGACACTGGCTTACAGTTCAGAGGTTTAGTTCATTATCATCAAAGCAGGAAGCATGATGGCATGCAGGCAGACACGGTACTGGAGAAGTAGCTGAAAGTTCTATATCTGGATCAGAAGGAAGAAGGAAGTGACATTGCCACACTAGGCCTGGCTTGAGCATATGATACTTCAAAGCCCACCCCAACTGACACACTTCCTTCAGCAAGGCCACATCTACTCCAACAGGGCCACACCTCCTAATAGTGCCACTTTCTATGGGTCAAGCATCCACACACATGAATCTATGGGGACCAATCCTTTTCAAACTGCCACAACACTTAAACAATGAAGTAAATGTTTAAAAACATTTTTAAAATGGGGAGGGGGAGCAAGGTATGTTCTTTTCAGATGTGAAACTGCAAGATCTAAGGGCTGAAAGAGACCTTAGAGATTTCCACAAAGATACCACTCAAAGAAGTCAAGTATCTATTATTTATCCTCCTTAAAAGGAGGATACTATCTTATGAGAACCCTAAATATTAAACTTACAACACAGCATGCTTCCTTGTTCAAGCACTCTAAAAATAGACTAAACAGATTGCCTTTCTTGGCTTTGTGCCAGCATCTCATCTTTTAAGATAAAAGTTTAAGATAAGTGACACTTCTGATTCTAATTTCTCAGGGAAGAGAGCCTCTCTATCTCACTCCAATAATAGAGTGGTTACCTGGGGCTGGCAGCCTGGGGAATTTCACAAAAGGCTGAAAATATGTATAGCTTATAATGCAAGTCCATGTCTACCTGACCTAAATCTTTCTGTCGCTTTTGTGGAACTTTTACCCCACTCCACCTCTTTACAAGAAAACCCCTATTTTAAAAAGCTTGACAAGACACACAAAATTGCTAGTTTCAGCCTCATCTCCATAAAGGAACACCCACTGTTCCAAGGTGTAGGAAAGAGTCAAACTTGGTGCCTTTTACTTTTTTTTTTTTTACATGAAGCAAATGCTTGTTATTGTACTTTTCGAGCGTCACATGCTGGGGGATGCAGGGAGAAGTGCAATAAAGGCAAGTTTTGGCCACTCCAGAGCAAAGGCATCTGGGAAACAAGATTTAGACTTGTTTTTCCTTCTTTACAGCTGTTCATGGGGCTCTTGAGTATACCAGAGATCACTGTAGTATGTGACTTCCCTTCTGAAGCTTGTGTTCTGCAAAAGAATCATCCCCTTCTTAGCATCCTACCATTTCTACCTGTTTCCATTGCCAACACTAGCAGTTACTCTTCTTTTCAGTTAGAATTTTTAAAGCCTGGGCATGAGGAACAGCCTGAATGACGTGAGATCCTGTCTCAAAGAACACACAACAAATAAACAGCAAAAATAAAACTGAAGATGAAGCTGCAGCTCAGGTGATTGCCTCCTATTTAGAAAGCCCTGGGCTCAATCCTTAGAGAACCCATAAACCAGACATGGTGGAATATGTAATCACAGCAGCTGGGCATGGAGGCAGGTTGATAAAAAGCTCAAGGTCGTTCTCCAGTGCATAGCAAGTTGGAGACCATTCTGATCTATGCAAGATCATCTCAAACAACCAAACAAAGTTGGAGATATGATGCAGAGGTTATGAACCTTTGTTGCTTTTACAGACGCTCTACATTCAGTGATGAGAACTCACATATTGCATCACAACTGTGTATAACTCCAGCTCCAGGAAACAAACCTCTTCCAGCCTCCTTAAGCACTCATGTGGTATACACATACACATAAAATAAAAATAAAAAATAAGTTTAAACAACCAGACAAACAAACAACTAAGAGCGAGGTTGATGTTTGGGGACATTTTTTATGGGGGAGAGTACTCCATGAAAGCACTTTATTTAGATAAATTTTAGTTAATTCTCCGTATATAATCATGCTCTCATTTTTTACGGTACTATAATGATAGTGAAGGAAGGAAGACAAAAGGGGCTAAATACACTTTCGGAAACGGTAATGCATCAGGTGTGGTAACACACATCTATAATCCCAGAACTTGAAGTGCTATTATAAAGGAATACCAGGGAAGAAAGATGATCTAGGGGAACTAAGGTGACTTTTCCTGTATGAAGTGTAAATACGAATGCCATCGACTACAAAACAGGAGACATAGTTGGCTTTGAGCTTTTGTGAGTTTGTTGAGTGTCATAAGAAAGTAATATAGGTTGCTCATTTCACACAATTCAGTATACTTTTCCACAGTTCTGCAGGCTAAATCAAGGTGTTGGAAGGATTGGCTTTTATAATGGCTTGTCTATAGCCACCTTCTCTCTGTATCTTAGCATGGTGTTCCCTCTTCACATGGTCTTCTTTTTTGTCTGTTTGGGCTCTTTCTAGTTTTTTTTTTTTTTTCAGGCAGATTCTTACTCAGACTGACCTCCACCGAAGCACTGTTGTTACATGTAGGTTCACACACGTGGCACCATTAGCATGTGTGGCCTTGTTGGAGAAAATGTGTCACTGGGCTTAGACATTTCAGGAACTCAAGCCAGATCTTTTCTGGCTGCCTGTCCATCCACATGTAAATCTCTGGGCTCATTCTCCAGCACCAGGTCTGCCTATGCTGCACCATGTTTCCTGCCATAATGATAATGGACTAAACATGTAAGCCACCCCCAATTAAATGTTTTCCTTCATAAAAGTTGCTGCAGTCATGGTTTCTCATCACAGAAAAAAAAATTAAGACAGTCACATTGTGATATTGTAGGTGTTAGAATTTAGGTTGCATATTACTCAAGGGGAAACAGTTAGTGGTCCCAGCCTGCAGTTGTGCATACAAGGGTGAATCAGAATGTTTAGAAAAAGACTTTAGTGGAGCAGGAGCAGGAGAAGGAGAGAAGAAGGAGAGGAAAAAATTAGATAAAAGCAGAAGACAAGGAGGAAAATGAGAAGGATGGAAAGGAGCAGGCGATCAGTAAGAGAAGAGGAGAAGGGCGAAGTGGGGAGTAGAAGGGAGAAGATGAGGACAAAGAGGATGAAGAGAAGAGAAGACAGATAGAGGAGAATGAAAAGATGGAATAAAGGAGAGAAGAGGAAAGAGGAAGAAGAGGAAGGGAAGGAGAGGGAAAAGCAGAGGGGAAATGAAAAGGAAAAGGGTGAAGAGAAGGAGGAAACAGGAACAAGAGAGAAGGGAGGATTACTGAATGGTTTCTCATGAAGCTTGCAGTTACCTGCCACCCAGAGCATAGCAGTCTTTTTTTTTTTTAATTTTTAAATTATGTTTCTTTTTTTAACATATACATTTATATTATTACACGTGGGTAAAGTAAACTACATACAGCAGGAAGAACCACAAGACAGTCAGGAATTACATAAATGTTACATTCATAGTGATTTGGCTATTTGTATTTGGCAAACTTGAAGTAAACATCTTTCCTATCTTGTTGGGTCTAAATTTCTGAATGGAGATTGAGTATAGCAGTCTTAATAGTGTATCACAGGCCGGCTAAGAGAAAGAGAGTAACATTCACATCCAGAAGTGAGCAGCAGTACATTTCAGTAACTTTCACTTCAGTCTCTTACTGCCATCTCCCAGCCCCTGCTTTGTCATGTCAGCTAACTGGCAGCACTTTCTTTCCCTCCACCATTGTGCCACATAGGGGTGTGTTTAGTTCTAGACTATATCCTGGAGCTAAAATGGAAGCTTGCAAAATGCCATTTAAGGGCATCAGCAGATTAATATTCATGACTTGCACATTAATGCTTATTTGTATCAGTGCTTGCCCTGTGTCTCATCGCCAACAATATAAAAATAGAATATGCTGGCATATTGTCTGTAATCCTAACACTCAGGAAGTAAAAGCAGAGGATCAGAAGTTCAACATCGTCCTCAGCTATATAGCAAGTTCAATGCCATCCTGAGGTATATGCCACCTTTTCTAAGATATATGTATCTGGCATGATAATGCACAACTTTAATCTCAGTACTTAGGAGGCAAAGGAAGGTAGATCTCTGTGATTTGCAGTTCACTCTGCCTGGTCTACATAGTGAGTTCCAGTCCCACCAGAGCTACATATTGAGACCCTGTCTTTTTAAAAGTATACACACAGCTGGATAGTGGTGGCACACACCTTTAATCCCAGCACTCAGGAGGCAGAGGCTGGCAGATCTCTGTGATTTCGAGGCCAGTCTGATCTACAAAGTGAGTTCCAGGACAGCCAAGACTACACAGAGAGACTTTGTCTTGAAAAACCAAAAAGTACACACACACACACACACACACACACACACAAACACACACACACACCTCCTTCCTACCAACATAGTATACAGATCCTAGAGGAAGGAGATAGCATGTGACCTTTGCTTATAGCAAGCCACTCCAAAACTACTTTCTTATTCTCCAGTGGGTACATGGACTCAAGTCAGAAAACTAAAAATGTCACACTTAGCATTATGTAAGTTCCATTTAATATATAGAATACATATTCAGCAAAGTTGTGTTTTGTTATAATTTTACCTGGACTGCCACTCAGTGGCCATTTAGAGAAATAGCCAGAAGAGAGTCTGCTGTATTGATAACTTTCTACCGCTTTTTAGGAAGGGCCAGACACAAAGGCTTTCTCCTTTTTGGCTGTAAGCATGCTGAAATCCAAGTAAACTGGTGCTACTGAATTTTAAGCATCAACAGTCTTTAAGGTCAGGACTTATAACTATCCACCTTACTGTTCTATTTATTTAAGGTTTTTCATAGTGAACATCTCCCAAAGGTTTGCAAAGAGTTTGGAGGGTTTTTCTGTATTTTCTCTCTCAAGATCCCCTTTAAAAAGAGATAGTGGCACAGGGATTGCTTCAAGTCCAAGGCCAACTTGTTTTCAAAACAAGAGTTCCAGGCCAGCCTGAACTATAAGCCACTCTCTTTAAAGCCAAGCTAAGAGGATCACAATTCTCCTTGGGCAGCCAATGGAGCATAGATAACACATGCTCAATTTAAAAATAAATATTTTTAAACAAAGACAGAAAAGACCCTCTAAACACATGCTGTGTCTTTCCACCTGTGTGCTTCTCCATCTTTCTTTCTTGGACAATTTTGTGTGATATATCTGTCAACCTGTATGTACTTATACTCCACTGTTTCTTTTTTTATGGTTTTATTTTTTCTAATTTATTTTTTTATTAATTTATTCATATTACATCTCAATTGTTAGCCCATCCCTTGTATCCTCCCATTCCTCCCTCCCTCCCTCCCATTTTCCCCTTACTCCCCTCCCCTATGTCTGTGACTGAGGGGGACCTCCTCCCCCTGTATATGCTCATAGGGTATCGAGTCTCTTCTTGGTGACCTGTTGTCTTCCTGTGAGTGTCTCCCCATCAAGGGGACATGGTCAGAAATGGGGCCCCAGAGTTTGTATGAAAGTCAGACCTCACTCACCACTCAGTGGTGGAGAATGTCTTGTCCATCAGCTAGGTCTGGGTAGGGGTTGGAAGTTTACTGCCTATATTTTCCTTGGCTAGTGCCATAGTTCACTCCACTGTTTCTGACCCTGGAGGGTAAGCAAGCATGAGAATCAGATGCAAGTCTTTTTTTTTAAATAATAGTTTTATTGATTATTTGGAAATTTCACATCTTAAACCCTGAGAACACTCTCTTCCCAGGTCCACCTGTGTCCCTGTGACATCCTCGCCCAAAAAGAAGGAAGAGGAAGAGGAGGAGGGGAAGAAGAAGAAGAAGAAGAAGAAGAAGAAGAAGAAGAAGAAGAAGAAGAAGAAGAAGAAGAAGACGAAGAAGAAGAAGGCCCAATTTGTGTTGCTTATGTACTCACTGGAGTATGGTCAAACTCCCAGCAGCCCAGTACCTTAAAAAAAAAACCTAAGTCCTTGGTCTTTACACTCAGCAGAAGCATGGAATTACACATGGTTTCTGGAGACAACACCAACTACTGACAGCTGCACGGTCTCCAGTGTCATCATATGCCATGAACTTCAGCATTGTATCTGGTGGTGGTACAGACTACGGACATCAGCATAGCCCTCTGCTAGAAACACTGAGTGACAAAAGGAAAGATTCTAAGACAGTAACTTTAATAAAAAATCTCTTAATTTTTTAACTTCCTGGAAGTTTTTAAAGTATGTTTTATCTCACTTTATTGTAATAAAAAAGCTTTTAAAGCCACATTTTATTTTTGACATTGGAAGATTGCAATTCTTGTTTGATTTTAGGAGTTTCCCAAAGCTTGAGAGGGAAATTTATAACCACCAACTATAATTTTATGACTTGCAGTGATTTCATGTCTCAGAATAAAAGTAAGATAATTTAGTAAATTTTTACAATGTTCTCTCATCGTTTGAACTTGTCTGCTTTTATATCTCATTTCCTGCCACCGTCCCTCTCAGATCTAGCTATATTGACTGATCTACCTAGATCACCCTCCCCTCCTAGTCTCATGACTTTCTTCTTGGCTTCCAATGAAACCTTCCCATCAATGCTTTGCCTTATCATCTCACTTGAGGACGGCCATTCAACCCTCTATATTGCTTCCCTACATCTGATCTAGAGAAGTTACTACTCAATCTTATGCTTCATATTTTGCTCATTGGTTTTTTTTTTTCTACCTCCTTACATATATACAAAGTAAGCTACAGGGATCGGGGAGTTTTGTCTGTTTTTATAGAGCTGTATTCTCAATGTCTTTAATAGTGTGCATAGCAGATTAGTACATTGAACAAACAGTAAATAAATATAGGAGACCCACAGAAACCTATTTTATTTCTATAAGGAACATTTTCTTCTTCTTCTTCTTCTTCTTCTTCTTCTTCTTCTTCTTCTTTTCTTTTTTTTTTGCCTTAAAATGAGCACTTGTCTGATCTAGTAATCTCATGAATATTTGCAAGTTTCTTTGTGAACTCTGCATAATCCTTGACACCAAGTCTTGACATTCTCCGTCTCTTACCCTAAGATCGAAGTCATCACTTCGTGTGTGATTCCACAGTACCTGTAAATGTTCTGCTTTCAGTGTTTATCATGCTATAGTATTATAATAAGATTATTAGCAAACACATTATAACTGTTGGGACTGATAGTATTAATTTATTTCTATGTGAGGGCCTTTAGATTAAAAGCTGCCTAGTTAGATGTGGTGGCACCCACCTATAACCCCTGAACTTGGGAAGCCTAGGCAGGGAAATCATCGTGATTTGGAGGCCAGCCTAGGCTCTATATTAAGACCTTGACTAATGAACAAACATACAAACAAATAAAGCAAAAGGGTTTCTGATCTGAGTATGGTGTCTCACACCTGTCACACCAGCACTGGGGAAGCACAGGTAAGTGGATCACTGTGAGTCTAAGGCCAGCTGGAGGGAACCCAGTGATTTTTAGGTCAGTCTGAGCTACAGGGGACCCCCTGAGTGGCCACCCATGCTTTACATCCACACACATATTGGCAGCACTATGTGGATACCATGGATTTAACAAAAAGAAGAGAACACATGAAACGGGGAAGGAATTACATAGAAGGAGAGGGAATCTGTGGGGATGCAATAAGGGGTAGACTTAATCAGAACACATATGCATATATGAAATTCTCAAACAATATTTTTTAATTCAGGAAAGAAAAAGAAAGGAGGAAAGAAAGCCATACAATATACATTTCTACCTCCTAAGTTCTGTACTGTAAGCACAGTAACTATGTTTAGTATATACTCGGCAAATGAATGATAATTAAATAAATTCATATGTGAACCAATGAAAGAGGATAAAATCTTGCTTGTGTAGAGGCTCTCTATAAGCTAAGCATCTTTTTTAATATTACAATGGACTACTATGTTGGCTGCTGTTTCCTGGACCACCACCAAATAGTTCTAGTTCATTATATTCTGTTATCTGTAGGAAATGTACAAAAATAGTTTTTTTGGTAATAAGGATGGTTTGTAAGCAGTAACTAGTAAGCTTCTCTGCTTTGAATGTACTTTAGTTTTTAGCAGGTTTATTTATTGGGGAGGGGGAGCACAGTGCACATGTGAGGTCAGAGTCAGTTCCCTCCTTGCACCATGTGATTCTCTAAGATTGAACTTAGGAACAATCTCACCAGCCCTTGAATATAGTTTACAGAGACCCAGCCCATGGACTTTGTTTTCCTGAAGGCATGTTCTCTTTTTTTCTTTTTACCCCATCATAGTTTTTGTTACTCATTTGGAAATTTCATACTATGCACTCCATCACACTCACTTTCCATTCCTTCTAAGTCCATACTTCCATCCTTGTGTTCCCCCTCCAAAGTCAAGTCCAGTTTGTGTTGCCCATATATATACTCATTGGAACATGGTCAAACTCCTAGTGCCCAGCCTTTTAAGGAAAGCCGAGTCCTCGTCCATCCCCATCAGCTGTGAAAAGCTACACTGCAGCATCCCTACCACAGTTTTTAAGGACTAGCTCCAATATCTTCCTGTTTGGATTTTTCTTTGTGTGTGGGGGAAGGGGCAAGGGGTGCTATCACAGGACCCCTCAATGACTCTCATTTCCAGTTATGAGTGTGCAATCATCGATATTACTGCAAAAGGAAGGTGCCTTGCCCATAGCAGCCTGCAGCAGCATGGACCACAAACATCAATATGGTCTCCAGTGGCAGGCTGGATCACGACCATCAACATGGTACCTGGTTGTAGCACAGATCATAGACACCAACATGGCCTCTGGCTGCAGCATGGACCACAAAAGTCTTTCAAGGAGTCTTGATCCACAAAATGAACCATTCTTCATCTAGGATATTTTGTTGTTACTGTGAGTCAGAATGATGATGTGGTTTGGATGTGGATCTGGTCAGGACATGCATGAGTTCTGCGATGCTTTACACCACCCTTCCTGGTACCTGGGTACAACCATAGTGTTGGCAGCCTATATGTAGCATGAGGCCTTGTACTCTCCCCCTCCCAGAAAGGTAAACAAAGTGAGCAGCCATGGCAGCTCCATGCTTCCAGTCAGAGCTGAGCTAGGTAGGCCCTGTGATGGCCCAAGGACTGACTGTACTTGACAATGGCATGCTTCTTTGTGCCTGCCATGTCTCTAGTTCCACTTCTCCCTGATTAGTGCACCATTCTATTCTACCATCTTTTCCATCTCTCTATTGCATATTCATTTACTAAAGTGGCGTTGCAATCCGCCATGTGTCAGACAGTATATTATTTTTCCTAAACAACTTTACATTCAAATACCTATTGCAGCGAGTCATTGGTCTGGTTCAAGGTTTCTGAAGCACCATAAATACTGGGATATCACTGAGACTGCTCTTGGATATCCTGCTGTTACAGAGTCAGGGTTATCCTGTGGCTGGGAGGTATGTCTGGGTTAGGACCCTTGTAAGCTCCAGGCCACTGCTAACCACTCTGCCCTCAGCACCAGCACCCCAGGCACGACCATAGCGATGACATAGCTCCACTTCTCACTGCTCTGTTCAGCCATCTTTTTTCTCCAGTTCCATGAAACCACTTGAAAAGGCCATCTTCCCATTGTACTTGCCCTTTTTAAGTTGTTCCAGAGATACCGCATGCTCTTCAGATTTATCCTCCACCACCAAGTTTCCCCTTGATGCTACTGTGGATCTTTCCCCTCACAAGCCTCCATGGCTCCTCAGAGTGGTCCCTAAGGCCTGGAGTGTTCTAGTGGCTTCCGCCATCTTAAATCTGGCAAGTTCTCTTGATTCTGTAGTCTGCTCATAGGTAGTCTTCCTAACTCTAACCAGATAGCGTCATTGTGAGCTAACTGCTGCAAGAGTGTGACACAGGAACATTGAGACACTTTGGTGAATCCTGCATATAAAATTATCATTGCTAGTAATGAAAGAGAGAATTTTTAATTAGCTCTCTAACTCATAAGCCCAAATAGTTGAGATGCAGGTCAGCAGGTTTGCTAGTCCAAGGCCCCAGATGATAAGTCACAAAGAATGCAGAACTAGGAAACAAAGACCTATTGAGTGTTCCAGGGACCTGCTGGCCATAAAAGATAGGGAGGGTACACAAGGACAAATTCCTGAGAGAAACAGATACCGGACATGATCAAGTGAGTAATGAGCCAAGACCCCTCATCCAATCTTATGGTGTTTGCTTAATCCCCTTTGAGGCCCGCACACAATGTTCCACGTTTGAGTTTAACCAGATATGTTGTTAGCTCAGATAAACATCTACCCTCAGGTTCCGAGGAAAACAGGAACTGAGGACTGCTCCCGTGTGACTAAGTCCGACCTTACCCCAGATCTGCCTACGCAATTTGCTGATGTTCAAATGTTTGAAACAACCAATCGTGTGTGGCCATGCCAAAACTTCCCACTCCCCCCGACCTTTGTGCATATAAACCCCAAACCCCTGGGCTTCTGGGTCAACCACTCCGTCTCCTGCGTGAGATACGTGTCAACCCGGAGCTCCGCCAATAAACTACCTCGTGCGTTTACAGCAAGACGGTCGTTTGTGTGTCTTTGGGTGTGCACCATCCCGAGGCTTGAGTGAGGGTCTCCCTTCGGGGTCTTTCAGTAACAGTCTGTAAGAAATTTCATTTTAGACCATGACACCAAGCCCTCCAGATTAGGTCTCAGTGTTCCTTAAGAATACCAGGTTTAAAAAAAAACAACAAGTTGCCTGGAGTGGCAGTGGGACTGACAGTCCTTTGAAGCCTGTTGTAATTTAGATGTGTGAGTGTTCCTCCTGAAGGTCCATATATAATGGCTTGATCCCGAAGGTGGCTGAAGTGAGAGATACTGTGGTCTGTTAAGAAACAGGGCTTAGTGTGAGGCCTTTGTTTTTATGATTTTAAAATGTATTCCTATGTGAATTCATTCCTTTTTGGAGGGTGCATGTGTTGTGTGTGTGGATTCCAGAGGACCACTAACAGGAATCTAGTCCCCTCTTCTAGCTCATGGATTTCAGGGCTTAGACTCAAGTGCCCAGATGGGCAGCAAGTCCCTTGACCTGCTAAGCCATCTCATTGGCTCTCTCAGAGGTCAGTCACACCTTTCTTATTTCTTTGCTGTTGTGCTCTGACAAAGCCTCACTGGCCATAATGATCCCATGATGTGTCATCCTCGCCAAAGATCCAAACACATGGGTCCATCTGCAACTTCACTTGAACCTCAGAACCATGAGTCCAAAAAGTAGTAGTCTATGAGAGACAATTCCATTATAGTGACACAAATTAACATCTTGCTAACATAGATCTATTATCAGTTGGAAGAGCACTGTGGTCAAACACCTTTACTGTGCAGAAGGGAAGCACCACCAACCAGATCTGTCTCAAAAGTGTTAACATCTCTCCCATGCACACATCTAGATGGTAGAGACCTTGCTACTGTGCCAAAATCAGTCACAGATATACAGAAATGTAATATCTCAAAACTGACACAGGTGGGTAAGTGAAAAGACTTTCAATAGCCTTAAATGACCATATTCAATGGAATAGTCTCTTCCTACTAGGAGACCATGTACTTACTCCTCACTGGGAAGAAACTCGAGCAGCGCCAGCTCCACCTAGCAGGGGATACAAAACAGATTGAGTCTGCAACTCGCTTCCATAAAGTGAAAGACCACCATGATACCAATAGCAAACTGCCCCTAATGAGTTTTAGAAACAGCAGCAACACTGACTGGTACATGTCCACCTCACCATGCTTAAGGTCAGCGAAGCTTTGTCAGACAACACCAGCAAGAAAATAAGAGAGGCGTGAACTTGGAGCTCGTTGAACTGGCTCAGCAGTTAGAGGTGCCTGCCAACAAGCCTGCCAACCTAAGGAGTTTGATCTCCAGGAGTCACACTGTAGAGGGAGAGACTCTACTGCTGCAAGTTGTCCTCTCCCATGCACATGCGTCCTGTGGCATGCATGTGTGTGCATTACACACACACACACACACACACACACACACACTTATTATTTTTAAATTATGTGAACTCCTGGAAGAAAGCAAAGCTAATCTAGTGGTAGTACCTTGTAGTATACATGTGAAGAATTCAGGTAGATAAGGCCAATAGAAAGTAGCAGTCCCACAGATGAATGAGAGTCAGGTTCACTTAGAACTGAGCCAAAACAAGTAAGGGTTGTTTCAAAGCACGTCTTCTAGACACAGCTGAGTGAAAAATAGCATCAAGAAGCCTACTCCAGGAGGGAATCGATGGCCCTGTAACAATGTCTACTAATTAAATTCAACTTGGTGAGCTTTAGCTCCCATGTGACTTAATTCATATTGGCTTAGTATTGATTTGTGGCCAGAGTTAAGCATAGCTCTCTTAACAGTGGGCACAGTTTGAAGTGCCACCCACAAGTAGGAAAACATGCAAATGTGATGTCTTCTAAAGTGCTGTGGTCCTGCAACGGAATGTTCTATGGCTATTAGAGATGACAAGAATGTAGTCTGTGTTGATCTATGTAAATGTGTATGTACAATTATGCTAAGTGAAACCGTGTGTGCATTTTGATTGAAGCCCTGCAGGAATCTAGACTGTACATCAGCTGAGATCATAAGTGAACACAAAGTGACACAAATAGAAGTGAATGGTCATTAGGATGTGAGTTATTCTCCTTCTTCCAGAAGAGTTGTTTAAGCTTACAACGAAAGTAAATGAAAAGGAAAACAACAACAAACAGACAAACAAATCAAGAAATAAGAAAAAAAAAAACAAAACATTGTTGTGTGCCCAGACCAGTGAAGCAGAGAAGCACATATTAAAATCTGAGTCCATCAACTCCAGAAAGGGAACAAAGAATAGCGGCATGGCACAGTGACACAATATACAAACAGACCTGCCTCGGAAGACAACATGGAGGTGCTGATTGGCCCAAGTGAAGTGTTTGTGACACTGTAGGTTAGGTGGTGGCTTTCAGGCAGTATACGTTCTTTCTGGACAGCATTCCTTCAGAGGAGACTACTGCCTTTTCATAAGCCTGGACTTCAGAGATCAGTTTTTGCAAGGGGATCTGGAGAAGAATTCAATTGTTTGAGAAGTGTTTGACTCAGATTCCAGAGCCTTGTCTTTGTCTCTGGAGAAGGGAATGGAGGTCCTCCCCAGGGAACTGGGTGGGGACAACCGTGAAATCTGGAAGACCAGAGACTCAGAGACGCTGCAATGAAGCAGATCATTTACCCAGACTTCCCCACATGCAGGCTGTAAGAATATATTGCAGGCAAGCTGAGGCACCGCTTCTCTGGCTGCTGGCCTGGCTTCACTCCAGTTAGTTCGGGAAAGCTGAGGCTGTGTGTGAGCAAAGGCACGTAGCACTTGTTTGCACCTTTTGCTACTGCTGTTCCCACCCACCTCTGCATCAGTCTATTCTTCCGAATCTTTAGCAGAGGGAAAGAGATGGAGGCCATTGGACCTCCAATGTCTGGATCGTAGCTGCCCCACCCCATCTGCAAGGCAGTGGTAGCACTCTAGGGAGCCCTGGACAATTCCCCTTTGTCAGGATAGCAATAAGTAAGGTCTACATGGTTTTCCAAGGGCATGGCTTGTGAGATTCTCCAAGCATTTTATCTGAAGTATGGATTTTGCTAATTAAATGGAGAAGTCATGCTGATATCGGGGGAGGGGGAGAGGGGCGGAGTCCAGGTCAAGTCCACATTCCCTTTCCCTTGTGTGTGGCTTAGATTGTCTACTGGCATTAGACTCACCTCCCCACTTCCCAATGCTCAGGGCTACAGTGCTCTGTTGAAATGAGAATCCGCTCAAGCATACATACCACTCATAAAAGACTCTCAGGAGCAATGTGTCATAGGTGTTAGATTGACACTTCAGCAGCTGTGAAGTCATTCAGCGGATCTGCTGTCTTCCTAGAAGACTGTCTCTTAACCCTGCAGATGCCCAAGAGTGGAGCACTATCTTCAAGAATGACACCAGCAGGGAAGAAAGAAAAGAGCAGAATGGGAGCTATGATGTGTCCGGGAAGAGACCAATGCAATGTCTGCCAAGGCTGTAGAGTTTTCCCTTATAAAAAATCATTCCAAGAAACAAACTGTCTCTCCATTGAGAGACTGATGTGACACACAAATACAATCAAGGAGGCTCTGAGGTAACACTGGATGGTCCCTCAGATGAGATCTGGGCAATCCTGCACCCTCTCACTCATCTGGTCAGATGTGAATTGGGAGCAAAGAAATGGGAACTTCGCCAAAGGCTTGCTTTTATAGACGTGAATTCAGTAAGTGGCTGACCAGTGCTAGTCCAAAGACAGAAACAAGAAATGAAATGGCTTCACATGGACAGTTATAGTGGGTGTTTATATGCAACTCATTGGAGCTACTGGACAATGGCTGGAAAAACTGTCCAGAGCAATTACCTGGATGGTACACTGAGCTAGCCTATTAGGAAAGCTGGTATGGACATTTACCCTGGCATGACTGTTGACTTCAGAGTAAGAACCATGTATTCTACTTTGCTGATATCTAGGCAAACTCAGAAACTCCAGAAAGACCTCAAACCCAGCGATCTGGATGGAGACTTCCAGGAAGATGTCACCACAAAAGGCTTCACAAAGGCAATAAAGTATAAAGACTATTGGTTGTGTATGTGTGTGTGTGTGTGTGTGTGTGTGTTGTATTTGATGTATACAAGGATTCATGTAGGAGTGTGCAAGTATGAGTGTGAGTGAATGTGCGTGTATGTGCACATGGAGGCCCAAGGTTGACATCAGCTGTCTTCCTTGCTTGCTTGCTTGCTTGCTTGCTTGCTTGCTTGCTTGGGTGTGGTTGTTGATTTCATTTGATTCTTAGAGACAAGGTTTCTCTGTGTAGCCCTGGCTGGCCCAGAACTCCTCAATCTGTAGACCAAGCTGACCTTGAACTCAGAGATCCACCTGTCTCTGCCTCCCAAGTACTAGAAGTAAAGATGTGGACCACCACTGCCTGGCTACTGTTAGTTTTTTGAAACAAGGTTTTCACTGAATTTGTATCTGTGTTAATAAGGCCAGCTGGACAATGAACTCTAAGGACCTGTCTTTCACCGACACCAGCCCTTCCTGTTGTTGTGGTTATATTGTGTAACATGATCGGCTTTGAAGTGGGTGTTGGGGATTCAAATTCATGTCTTTATGCTTGTATGGCAGGCACTTTACTGACTGATCTTCCAAGCTCTAAGAAAGGGTGGGTTTTGTGTGTGTGTGTTTGTGTGTGTGTGTATGTGTGTGTGTGTGTGTGTGTGTGTGTGTTTTGTTTTGTTACTAGGTATTTACTATGCCCCAACCTGGCAGAAATGAAATAATACATTCAAAAATAGCAAGTCAAGGGGGCTCCATGAAATGAGTGCTTTCAAAAGTCTGGGCAATGTCAAATGAGCCAGCTATTGCTAGCCCTTGGCTGAAGCATCAAGAAAACAGGGACTTGGATTGACTGTTCCTAAAAGAAGCCATAGATGGCTGCAGGGGACAATGGTGCCACCAATCTGCAGCCATGAAAGCAAGAAGCCAGAGATCCTAGAAACCTACAAGAAGAACATTATGACGGGGAGATCTGGGCCCAGGGGTCCTGCTCAAACATGGCACCAGCCAAGGACAATGCGTGCAGTAAACATCGAACCCCTACCCAGATCTAGCCAATGAACAGTTGAGTGGAGAGTGGGGTCTGACTTTCACACGAACTCTGGTGCCCCATATTTGACCACGTCCCCTGGATGGGGAGGCCTGGTGGCACTCAGAGGAAGGATAGCAGGCTACCAAGAAGAGACTTGATACCCTATGAGCATATACAGGGGGAGGAAGTTCCCTTCAGTCATAGTCATAAGGGAGGGGAGTAAGGGGAAAATGGGAGAGAGGGAGGAATGGGAGGATACAAGAGATGGGATAACCATTGAGATGTAATATGAATAAATTAATAAAATGTATTATTTTTTAAAAACCAAGAAGCCAGATGAATAAATATCCTGATCAATTCTTGCCTTGATTCCAGGTCTCCTATTAGTGTTTCCCATTGACCAGGACATGCATGAAAGCTTGTATATGGGAAGATCTAGACGTGGTTAATTAAGATCAGAGAGCTAAACTAGGCATGATAGTACACACCTACAATCCCAGTACATGGGAGGTAGAAGCAGGAGGATCAGAAATTCAAGATCAGGCTTAGCCAAATAGTGAATCTAAGATAAGCTTTGGCCACATGAGGCCTTATGAAAGAAATAAAATCACAGAACTAGCTAAGGCTGTGATACATACAGTTCAATTGGTAAGCTGCTTACCTATAACGCTTCCCATCTTATCTCCAGAACCAAATAAACTTGGCATGGTGGCATATACCAATAATCCCACCACTCTGGAGATGGGGATCATCCTAGGCTATACAGCAAATTAAAGAACACCCTTATTATATGAGAGTTCATCTCAAAAACAATAAAAATGTCACATAGCAGGGTAGAAAAAAAGGCTCTACCAACACTACCAACAGCGGCTTTCACAGAACAGTCAGGGGAGCCTAAAAAAAAAAAGAAAGAAAGAAAGAAAGAGAAAGAAAAAGATAAACCAAATAAGGCAAAACACTTGAGTAAGCAACTCACTTGAAATAAGATGGTAGATCAGTGGGAACCATCGCCATTGTAATGTTAGGTGTCTTCTCCTTATACAGACTCAGATGAGGTTGTTGAATCCTTTCTTGCTCTGATGTTTTTGTCCGTTATGTTCTCACGCCTAGCTTTTGTGATGATATTATCATATGTGACCATTTGCCCATGTGCTTATATGGTCCCAGCCTACTTTGGACGTGCTCACAGGGCATTCCGCATTACTGTTAGTAGGAAACTATCAGTCTGTGTCCTGTGGGTGGTGCTGGTCAGATGGCATTATTTCCATGTCCACCCAGGTGCAGAGTTGTCCCTATATCCTCAGCATGAAGCCCAAAGCTGCATGTAAAATGGAGTCTCTCAGAGCAATGCCCAATCTGAAAAACCACTGTTTTTTTTTTTTTTTTTTTACACTAGGTGGAGTAACTTAAGGTAGGGCACAACCTGATCTCAGTAAGAAACTTCTTGGAACAAAAATCAAAAAGCCATCTCTAGCTCATGGGCTTCTTATAGCTCCTCCTTCTTCTGATGCTCTAAATGTATCCTGTGGTCCCATTCTGTCTCCCATTCCACGATTCACATTTCTATCCCATGAGTCTCCTGGCATAACTTTCTGGGTACCCTGCTATCCTTAAAAGGTGCGTACTCTAGTCTACTCTTGTATGTATCACCTCAGGATCTAGCCCTGTGCTGGATGGACAGTCCTTTATCCATGCTAGCTGGTTTGCTGGGCAGATTTGTCAAGAGAGACAGGCCGAACAGAACACTTATTTTACACAGTCAAAACTAAAGTAGTTGGAAAACATACTGAATAATTTAAAAGTCAGTATATTAAAACTCACAATAATATTTGAGGTTTAAATATTTTATTGATACCCTAAACAGAATTTATTATCATTTTGCCTTCCTGGATTTAATGGAAGCAAACACATCAATAATATTTTTCAAAAGCTACTTCTGGAAAAAAAAAGTTGGCTTTTGAAATATCCATATAAACATGTATCTAAGCACACGTTTTCCTTTTGCCTCAGGCTTCAGTATGGTTTGGCATTACATTGTGAGAACCTGTAATGAAAAGTTTGAGATTTTCTTTCTTCTGGTTGTTTAGCATTCGTTTTTGGTGTTTTGAAAATATTGTGTTAAAATGTGAGGCTTTGGTAACCACCTTTAAAAGGTGCTCCAGAGGCAAATGCAGCTGTCTACGGCAAACGGTTCACTGGCCTAACCTTAGTACCTGAGGCTGCGTGTAGTAACTTTGAGCTGGTGGAGAAAAAAATGCAGTGGTTTATTGAAGAGGTAATACCTAGAATAAATTATACTCCAGCCTTTTCTTACTTCATTTCTTAAACAGTCATTCAAAGAGCTCTTCTGTAGCTTAGGCTGGCCTTGAACTCCTCATCTTCCTGTGTCCATCTCCCAAGGACTGAACTTTATCTAATTTTAAGACTTTTCTTAGTCTTCCATCTTTGTTGCAAATTATGTCTTTTGAAAAATGTAACTTAAAAAGCCACAAAGTCAGCTAGGCGCGGTGGCGCACACCTTTAGTCCCAGCACTCAGGAGGCAGAGGCATTCAGTTCTCTGGGTTTGAAGCCAGTTGGGGCCACAGATTTATTGTTTTCTGCTTTGTATGTGTTTGAGCTTTGGAACCTGTGAAGACTTAAAGTAAAGCAAGATGAAATAGCTAAGAATGGGAGTTGCTAGCCCCCCAACAGGCATACTCTGCCAGGTCAGAGACAGTCTTGACTTTCTGTGTTCACAAAACTCCTCAAAGTCTCCAACACGATAGCTGACAAACTTCTAGAAAGGGCCCTACTAGTAAATATTTCAGTGTGAGGGCCACACAGGTTCCCTCACAATGAATCACCTGCACTGTTATCTTGTCTGTGGCCATAGACATTAAAATTTTATTTTTACCTGTTAGGTATCACAGAATATTATTCTTGGGATTTTTTTTAACTGTTCAAAAATGTAAGGAACAATCTGGGCCTGGTGGTACATGTTCCTTTTTTTTAGCTACTTGGGAGAATGAAGCTGAAGGATCAGGAATACCAGACCAGTGTGGGTTCCATAATGAGCACAATACCAGCTAACTGTGGCCCTATCTCAAGATAAAAAGTCAGAAAAGGCCAGAGGTATGACTCAGTGATAGAGCACTTGCCTAGTATGGACAAAGCCATGAGTTTCTTGGTAACACGCGCGCACGCGCGCGCGCGCGCGCGCGCACACACACACACACACACACACACACACACAGTGAAAAGTAGTCTTAGTTTACCAAACAGCTATATAAACCGGTGGATCAGATTTGATTCCTGAGCCACAGTTTACTGATCCCTGATTTAGAATGAAAAATGAAAATATGGGCACTGAAAGATGCTGAGACCCAGGAGAGTTGTGCTCCCGCAAAGAGCTCTTCCTGTAGAGTCATCTCATTGTCTAGAAGGAGCTCTCAGCCATTCATTGGAAAGCCTGACCTCCTCCTTGCTGGACTCTAGCAGATAATAAAGGTCAAGGAGTAGCTATCAAAAAAAAAATATTAACTTTGACTCCCAATTCCAATTTCTGGCTGTATGGTAGGAGTTTGAATGAAGTAAATTTCATCATCAAATAAGTTAGAGACTCATGTTCTAAGACATAGTCCACACATTAGAGCTGATGAGATTATGAGGCAATAAAAACAAACAAACAAAAAACACTAACCAGTGAGCACATCTCTCTCAAGCTGCAGCAGCACCTGATATGCACAATGTTCCCAGAACATACATCTCACCACAGGCATTGGGGGTTGAGTTATCCTCCATAAGGACCCTAAGCCAGTAGCTGCACACTATGTCCAAGCCTCTCATGTGATACAGATGGTGAAAGGCTCAAACACTGCAAGCATTGCAGACAGGTTTTGCCCTTCCTCCTTACTAAAACATTAGATTGCATTCCTAAAGCTAGCTCCCAAGGTCTAGTCCCTTATTCGGTCCCTGACTCATTCCTGAGACTAAACACTAAGGTCCAGCTACCAAAATTCATTATTTGGCTACTCTGGCTAAGCTGTCCAATCAGGCCTCAACAACTTATCCTAGCATCCACTTCCCCCTTTTCTCCTTAAAAACCACTTCTGCTGAGACACCTACTTCCTGTCTATCTTTGTCCAATCCAGAGGCAGCCTCTTCCCCAACCCCTTCCCTACCACATTTGCCTTCCTAGGGTAATAAACCTCCTTTGTGATTAGAACTTGGTGTCTGAGTGTGTTCTGGACTCTGAGGGGCCCTCTCCCACAGATGGAATAAAAGCTCATTGAAGGGAAATGAAGCGTACCAAGTCACACATTTTACCTAAGGAGATAGGCCCAAACATTTGGACTGCGGTCTCAAATAATAAGTAATGCCAAAGGCTATTCCCAGCCCCCAGGGACTCATGCAAGTGGGAGAGAGTATGGGCCAAAAGGAGGTGTCCTAGTCACTGTTCTATTGCTGTGAAGAGAACCCATGACTAAGGCAACTCTTAAGAAAGAAGCATTTATTTAAAGGCTTGCTTATAGTTTCAGAGGATTAGTCAGCATGCAGGCAGTAGCTGCAAGCTTTACATACTGATCCACATGCAGCAGGCAGAGAGAGAGAGAGAGAGAGAGAGAGAGAGAGAGAGAGAGAGAGAGAGAGAGAGAGAGAGAGAGAGAGAGAGAGAGAGAGAGGGGAGGAGAGAGAGAGAGAGAGAGAGAGAGAGAGACCGCCTGGGCCTGGTGTGAATTTTTGAATACCGAAAGCCCACTCCCAGCGACACAACCCCCTTCAACAAAGACACACCTCCTCCAAAAGGACACACCTCCCAATCTTTCCAAATAGTTCAACTGGGGACTCAGTATACAAATAGATGTGCCTATAGGGCATTTTCCTTCAAATGACCACAGGATGGAAAATCAGTTCTTCGGGTAGCTAGCAGGACTACCTTATCTACACAGTAGACTATGAAAATGATGGGATCAGGAGTAGGGCAGATTAGGCCAGTTTTAAAAATACATTTAAAGGGTACAGGTTATCTTCTTGCCTGTTGACCCAGGGGGATGGTAAGGTGGTACATTTTTGCGGGTTGTAGAACTTTGTGGAGGTAGAGATGCCCTAGAAGAAGAAGGTCTCTCAGGATAGATATTGAAATTTTATAATCTGCTTATACTTCCTGTCAGCTCTCTGCTTCCTGGGCATAAGGACAGCATGATTTTGGGACCACATCTTGCCCAACATAACAGATCATATCCCCTAAAACTGTAGGACAAAAATCAAATCAACCCTTTCTAGGTTGCTTCTTGTACGGTATATTGCACCAAGATGAAGAAAAGTAACTAATACAAACAGACTTTCTGCACCCTATCTGCACAATTAGTGTTTTTCGCAAAGTGCTTATGAGAAACCTTATTTTACAGATGGGGCGTTTGCATAACAACTAAAGTATAGGGAATAGGGAAGTGCAGGGTGGAAAAAAGGGGGAAAGGTGAAAGCACAAAGATCACAGAGCAACAAGAAAGAGGAAATTGTAGAGAGAAGAAAAGGGTAAAGACAGGGTGAGGAGCAAGTGAGACCCAGAATCCACCAGTAAATGTTTGACAATGCAGATGGAGGTGACGCTTCTACCAACACAGCAAACAGATGCGGTTGGTGTTACCAGGGAAACAGCAATATTAAGAAAGATTTTTGAAAGTTATCTGTATCTTACTTATTTAAGGACTACCATCACTCGATGAGAATTTTACTACCGCCGTTGTCTCTAATGAGGAAAATTAGATTTAGGGTGAGCATACATCAACTGAGGTGCATAGGAAACAGCACCCAAGCACCCTGCCCTCGGGCTCCAAGGCAGTAGGACTGTAGTCACATATTAATCAGCACCACTTGTCTTTCCAGCACCTCTCTGACTCTCAGCTCACAGTCCAAGGCCTTCACTCTCACAATACAGGAGGCTCATCAACTTGAAGATCACTAATTGAGGAAACCTCTTGTTTGGCAGGCCTGCAAGTTTTCTTCAGCTCCACACACACACACACTCCGTGCGGGCCCCCCCCCCCCCCCGCCCATTACATATTCTGTTAGGCTGCTTACAACTGTTGGTATTAAAGACCTTGTACATAAAAAGAGACAATCTGTATCCTCCTCTTAAAACTCTCCTCTCCCCCCTCAGATTTTAAATCTAGTGAAAAGAAGCAACCAGAAGGGCTGGATGGAGAGCTTGCTCAGCAGTCAGGAGTGCCTCCTGTTCTTCCAGAGGAGCCAACTTTACTTTCCAACACCCACATGATGCTGCATACAATTGCCTGTCACTCCAGTTCCAAGGGCACACAGACACATGTGACACACACTCACAGATAAAGACACAAGCACACACTCACACACAAAATAAATCTTTTTAAAAAAAAAAACCTGTAAAACCTATTAGTGATTGAATTCACCATATTCTTGCAACTCTCATTTTATTGACATTCAAGTTTGAGTTTGTCTAACCACTGTGTTGTTCTTCCTCAGCCTGCTTCGATAATAACACTTTTATACCCAGATCTTACCTGGCGAACATTCCAACCAAAAAAATGAAGATGTGAGATGACTGGCCTCAGGTCACATAATCAGAAATGGTGGGCAGGCTGTGACAGACTTGACACACCCAGAGGAGTCGGGCTAAGGGGAATCCCATTCCCGTTTTTACTCAAATGATGGAAGCAAACATATGTTTACTATCCTCATGCAGGTGTGCCCTCTAGCTTAGGAGCCTCAGCTCTCAGCCCACGGCGAAGGGATTTAGGCTCAGAATTCTAATGAAGAAATTATAGAAAGACAATACACAATTTCTAGTTACAGATTGAGAGAGAAGCAGAAATTGTTTGAGGGTTTCCCTTCCACCTTTTGCAATGTGTAGCCTCTTGTGTTTCTCACACCTTTCTCCCTCTCTCCGTTCCTGTCCCCTGAGCTCCCCTCCCTTCTTCACACTGATTTTTCTGTCTCTGGGCAGAGATTCCGTTTTTAATGCCTTTTGTATCCACAAAAACCAGAGACACTCACTCCAAAAGGTAGGCTTCTAAAAGACACAAACTGGGCAAGTAATTTTTGTGGAGCAGGTTTCCCGTAGCTCTAGTCAGCTCTGGGGGCACAAACCTGCCCTGATACCCTAGACCCACAAAAGATTTCTTAGCCACAACAAGCGTTAAGGGTGTATTTGAAAGATGGCCTTATGCTTCTTCCTTTGTTTGGCTGGTGAAGCACATGTAAGCATGTCCAATTTAAACACATGTTGGAACGAAATATGCCCTCATTTTTTTTCTGTTCTGTTCCAGCTACAGGACATCTCAGAAGCACAATTAAATCTCATGGCTGGGGACTATAGTTGTGTTTTGCTTCTTCCAGAAGCTCCCGAAAAACAACTGCACGTAATGGCTTATTCTCTTCACCAAACAGGAAGGTAAAATGAGTCACACAAGTATCTAAAAACTGGATGAGAGAGAGAGACAGACAGAGAGAGAGAGAGACAGAGAGACAGAGAGAGAGAGTCCCTGATAGAAGATGAAGTGACTATTGTCAAACCACATGTTTTTTCGGGCAGATTCCTCATTTTAATTGGCCTTCGAATACGTTAAACTATTTTCCTAAAACCTTCTCTCTCACTAAGCAATAGAAGGATGTTTGTGCCTGCCTGAGGTCTGTGAGGGACAGCTTTCATGGTGAGACCTGACAGATTGAAAATGATCCTGGGAGGCTTGCTAGCTGGTAGTTTAGAAATAGACATAAAAAGAATAATCTTGAGTGAGTTTTCTAAACACATTAATGTTAAACTTGACATTTGTTTGGGAGCCTCGTGGACTCCATTAAAAGTTTTATTCTTCGTTCAGCCCTGTTGGGTCCTGGGCCTGGGAAAGTGGGATTAGGAGCTTCTCCCCACCCCCTTCATTTAGATACTCTAATTCTCTGTAATTGTATTTCTAGTGCTGATCTGTGATTGGTGGAACGTAACCACAAACAGGTGAGGCTTTAAGAGGTTTCCTGCTTGTCTGAATTCTGATCTAAGGCAGGGCAGACTGTTTGGCCTTGATTCAAACACAGCCTAAAGTATCCTTGTGTACACACTTGAAGGGGGTAGACAGAGAGGGTGGCTGTTCTTGCCAAAAAGCTGGAGCATTGAATTATAGGGGGCAGGGGTGGCAGAGAGCCCAGGGCACACAAACATACACTGGAAATGATTTTCAGTTTTCTTTTTTGAGAGATAGCAACTCCTAGGCTGTTCTCTGGGGTTTCTAAAGACAGCCACCTCCCTTTCAGAGATAGTCAGGGACACAGGGACCCATCCCTCCTGTCCCCAGAGTCCTCCTTTAGAGACCTGGGCCTAGGTCTGAGGCTATCACCTTTGCCTCTACCATCCTCTCAAGTAAGTTTTTAGGATATGATGTCATTTGAAGCACCCACTAAAGTGTGTGTGTGTGTGTGTGCATGTACGCGTACCCATGTGCCTGAATGTGTGCATGCATGTGTGTGTGCCTGTCTGTCTTGATGCATGCATGTTTGTGTATAAGCCATGGTGTTATTTCTGAGGTGCTATCTACCTTCTCTTTTGAGACAGACTGTCTCACTGCCTAGATTCTCACCAATTTAGCTGTGTTGGCTGGCTTCCTCCCCTCCAACACCACGCTTGTATGTGGGTTCTGGGAGTCAAATTCAGGTGCTCATACTTGCATGGCAACCATTTTACTGACTGAACTATCTCTCTACTCCCTTCGTTCCACTCTTAAAGTGTGAAGACTCCTACTGTAGGATAGAGACCTAACAAGGGGTATTAAAAAGAAGGGACAGGAAAAAAAAAGGGAAGGGGCCCACAATAGGAACTAATAGAGGTAAGGAGGAGAATGGAAAAGTTTAATTTGGCTTGCTTCATGATTTGGCCTTGGCTCCTCCCTGCCACAGTAAGAGACCAGCTGAGACATCTCCATCCTTATGAATTACAGGGAACACATGGGCCAGTTGCCTTGGTTACTCAGGAGTAGGACTGAGGTGCTAATCCCCAGTTCTCTTCTCTCCAGAAGCTGTAAGGCAGGTATCTCTTTTCCTCCTAGCCGTGATATAATGTACGTAAGGTAGTGGTTTTATTCTCCTGAGCTCTATGCTCTTGGAGTAAGAACATGTGCTTATTCTCCTGAGCTCTATGCTCTTGGAGTTAGAACATGTGCCTTCACTTGCTGGCAATCACCTCCTCAGTAAGCCCCTTCTTGGAAGCCAAGTGAGCTTGCCATGGCCCTGAGTGACAGGCTCTCTCTAGGGAGGAAGAACAGATGGTGGAAGAGCAGCCATAAGTGGGGTGGAGTAGCGGGGCAGAAGCAGGCCATGCAGTTTCACGAGAAGTAGCCACAGCTCTTGGCCTCAACCAGAGGACCACCTGCCACTCTCTCTGTTGGCATCGCCTCAGGCACTCCTGGTGCAGGGGTCTCCTGGAGGCGTCATTTCAACTTTGCCACCAAGAAGCATCCTGCAAAGGTCTCCAGAGCTCCTGCTGAGACCCGAGGCTCCCTCCCGAACCCTAAAGTCTCAGGTGGAGCATGTGTTCCAGGAAAAAGCAGAGCTTGCAGGCACCACCAAGGGAGCGGCTCCCAAACGCTCGGAGAAATGCGAACAGAGCAGATACAACTCTTTCTCTGCATTCCCGGCCTCCCTTTCCTTCCAGAGCTAGCCAGGCCCGGCTTCTGTGCTCAGACAGGAGAGGCAGGGGGAAGGAGCTGAGAAAGCCCTTCATCTGGTAGAACTGGCAGCTTCCGTAGGAGCCTGCGCTGTGGCGGTAGGTACACTTTTGCCACTGACAGCTTCACACAAGAATGCCCAGGTGAAATCATGGTTGCCATCAGTGGTGAATAGGGCCGGTGTGTGTGTTTGGGAGGGATTTCGGGTGCTCTTCAAAGCATACCTGCCAAGCAATTGTTTTCCCAGAATAGCATTCCTGACTCTGCCCATTTCATACATCCATTTTGGGCTCTCGTGCTTCTTCTTGAGCCTCAGAAAGCGGCCGAAACTTCTCCCCGAGATGCCCTCCTTGAACCTCTTTCCTCTTGGAAACACACAATTACCGAACTAGCTGTAAAGCCACAACACTGAATACTCAATTCTCTGTCCCCAGAAAAACGTTCTGCCTTAGCCCACAATTGGATTGCTCGTGGAAAGCTATATTTTCTCTGAGAAGTAAAAGATGTTTTGCCTGCGCTCTTCTTTCAAAGCCTGAGAACAACAAAGCATTGTTTGGTACCAGCAGCAGTCAGGCTTAGGACAATTATATAAGGACTTGGCACTATGGTACTGTTGTCTCTCGTGTGACTTACATCACGTCACTGTTTCCAAATCTCTTAATCATCTGCAGAGCTATTATATTTGGGGATTACCAGAGTAATTGAAGGGGAGAAATCTCGGAATTCAATAAAACCTTAACAGCCCTAAACTACCTGCCCCACCTCTCAGAAGTTTTCAAGTTCTATAAATGGTACTTTGTCAAGCGGCTTAGTTGATCATGGTAGGAAAAACTGAGGAGGGAAGTGATCCTCCTCCACCTTCTGCTAATGACCCAAATGTGTATAGCGTTTAACAGCCAGAAAACTTGCTTCCAAATTCTGTTCCCTACCTTTTAAATGCAATTGAAAAGGGAGGACATTATTGAGCTGCCCCTGCAAAATATCTTAAAAATTTAAAGGATGCTTTTAAAGTTTTCCCTTCATGTGCTAGAGGAGTCATTTGGAGCTCTTGCCACATGGGGCTAATCAAATTGAGATGTCTTTTTGAAAGCAATATATTTTAGGTTCTAGCAAAACTAAAGCAAATTGTCAACAAACTGTCACATTTTAATTTCACTTAACTCTCTTGGTAATCCTGTAATATTCTTCACAAATGTCCTAGGTAATAAAACTGAGGTCAAGCATGGTAAGGCACACCTGTAATCGTAACGCTCACTCAGGAGGCCAAAGCAAAAGGATTGTGAATTTGAGCCCTGGCCTGGCTACATAGTGAGTCCTTGTTCAAAAACATTTTTTAAAAAAATCAAACAACAAAAGAGGAAGGAAAGGAGGGAGAGATGAGGATCAAGAGGATAAAAGGAAAGGCTGGGCATGATGGAAGGCTTATCATCATGCTGAGGAGGTAGAATCAGGAGGATCACAAGTTCACAATCACTTTCTGCTATGTAGGGAGTTGAAGGCCAGACTGGCCCATATGCGATCTTGCTCCAAATAGAAAAATTTTAAAAAGATAGAAACACAATTGAGGTTTGGACAGTATAGGGGACTCAGTTATGTTGTGTACCTGGTGAATGATAAACCAGAAAATGAATGGGTACTCTACATCCAGTACTTTATGTTCCACTAAGTCATACTGGCAACATATCTATTATAGTATATATATATGTATGTGTGTGTGTGTGTGTGTGTGTGTGTGTGTGTGTGTGTACATATACACACATATTTATACATATATATGCTGAATTCTCTCCTAAAAAAATGAAGTGACATGAGTGCTAAGGAATGCCTTGTGGCCTGAAGAGATGTCTTCACAGCTAAGAGCACTGGATGCTTCTCCAGAAGTCATAGTTCTATTCCCAGCACCCACAAGGTGACTCCCAAATGTCTGTAACTCCAGTTACAGGGAGATATGGTGCCCTCTTCTGGCTTTTGCAGACACCAGACATGCACTTCGGTACACAGACTTACATACAGACCAACACTTACATGAATAAAAACAAACACAAAAACACAACCTGTTAAGAAAAAACCTGACTTTGTGTTAACCACAAGTGTCTTACTTTTTAAAGGAACAAGCTGATTTAAAGTAAAAGTTAAGACCTAGCTTAGGACCTATTATACTTTTTTGCAAATGCCAGAGCAAAAATACTCCCAGTCAAATAAAACAAACTACTACAACTCCCAGCAAAATAATAGAAGAGGAGGGACTGAAAGCATAGTAAATTACCAAAACCCAATAATCTAAGCAAGTGTGAGCCAACCTATAAACCAACCACATACATTTAAAAAGGAAACTGACGTAAGTACCGGAAGAGACAAATCAAATTTAATAAGACATCTTAATATTTGAGTTTGGATAGTTCAAATAGGATATGAGTAAGGCAGTGTTAGCTGCTGTAATAAAAAGAAATCACAACATTTCCATGGCTTGACGCTTTACAAGTTTCCCACTGACTTCACAGTGGAATGTGAGCACTCCTGACTGATGAGTAGCTTGTTCTCCCGTAATGATTACAAGCCAGTGTTCCCACCATTCTGTGTTCTCACCATTCTCACAGTACCCAAGTCCTCCCCTGCTAACTATCAGAAGAGGAAAGGAAAATAGAGAAACCCTGCTATTTCTTAAAGCATCTAGCCTACATGGAACTTGAATGACATCAGATCTCATTTTATTGCAGAGAAGATGATTATGTCTAGATTTGAAGAGGGCTAGGACCTTTTCGAGTGGCCAGGGTGCCACATTAGCTACAGAGGGGCAAATATCACAGAAAGGAAACCATGTGTAAAATAAGGCAGAATTTGTTCCTTGGTTCAATGCAAGGCTCAGGGACAGATGCAACAACCAAAGTTTTGCATTACCTGAGGTGTGGCTTAAAGGTGAGACAGAATCAAAAGAAGAGGCAAAGTTGTCTAGCTTGGGACGTGAATCCATTGGTAGGTGCTTGCCTAACATGTGCAAAGCCCTGTTTCATGGCACTACATAAAGCAGATAGATAAGCTTATATTTGCCTGTAATCCAATTACCAGGGAGATTGAGGCAAGAGGAGCAGGCAATAGAGTCCATCCTTAGCAACTTAGGGGTTTTGAGACAATCTGGGTTACATAAGACCGTCTCTCAAAACAGAACTTCCAAAGAGTAATTCAAAGGCATCACGGGAAAGATACAGCAAATTCAGTGGTGCAGAGTAGAAAAATAAGCAAATACTGGAGCAACCTCTCATAAAGAGCAGAATGAGGTGTGAGGTTTGAGTCAGATGGTTTCCCCGTCTTGGCTTAGAAAGGAAGTTGTGCTCCTGGGAGCTCTCTTTAAGTGGCGGCGCCTGTGAGAGAAGTGGAGGCTGGAATGACGTTGTGAAGGAGCCTCATGGGGGCTAGACAGCATGGCTACTTGAGAAAACTGCCTGTTCAGTCAAAGAAGACACATCACTTTGTTCTGTTGTTGTTGTTGTTAAGAAGTTTCAAAAAATTAGCAACACATAAAGCATATAAAAGTACACTTGTAATGACAGAGATACTCTCAGACTACAATGAAATAATGGTAGGCATACATACCAAGGGCTGGAGTGGGCACAGAGCTCAGAGGGCATGTACAGGGTTGGAGATGTATCTCAGTGGTAGAGTACTTGCCTAGCCTGCACAAGGCCTAGGGTGCAATTTCCACTACTGAAAAAAAAAATACACACATGTGCATACACACCTGTCTATTTACATAGGCATCCAGATTAGAATTAATTCATGTAGAATTTTAAAATCTGTCATATCTAACTCTCAGGTCAGGTCAAGGAAGAAATGTAGAACAAAATGACGAGATTATTTTATTGCTTTGGGCACAGGGTCTTCTGTATCCCACACTGGCCTTCAACTCATTATGTAGATAGGATGATCTTGTACTTTGGTCCTTGTACTTCCACCTCCAAGGGGCTGGGATTGCAGGTGTGGATGACTATGCCGAGTTCATGAGTACGAGCCAAACCCAAGGCCTCAAGCTTACTAAGCAAGCACTCTAACAGCTGAGGTACATCCTAGTCCTGATGGATGTTTTAAAGAGGAAATGCACATATAACATTGTATAATACATGCAATGCTGTTGAAGCTATCTTTAAAGAGAACTCATCTCCATAAGTAGTTACATTGATAAGGAGAGAGTGAACTTTAACAGACTAAATAATTACATTTAAAATAAAACTAAAGCTCGATAAACTATAGAACTAGAACAATCAAGGGAAGATAAACAAACTAGAAAATATAAAAGAAACCACTTGGCAAACAAACCAGTATTGTTTCTTTGAAAAAAATGCAGCTCCAACATCCCCTGCCAAATGATTTACAAAAGAGGAAGAAACACACAACATAATAAATTAGTGATAAAAGATTTAACAATAAGTAGGAGAGAATCCCAAACCAGTTGGGGCTATTTGCCTCTCTGTGTTTCTGTAGCATCCTCTGTCTTTCTGTTTTAAAACATTTATTATGCTATCTTGTAACTATATATTTATTTGTCTGTCTCATTGTATTAGCCATTCTTCCAGCAAGAAACAGATGGCACACTCAGAAAAGCTTTATGGAAGACGGCTTGATAAAAGGACTATTTGCAACTATAGGTCTCCAGAGCTGAGGGGACCAACAAAGATTGCTGGTGTAAGAGCAGAAAGGCCATTCTGCCAGAGCCCATAGCGACAACAAGCAGGAATGAGTCAGAGTAACCTAGCTAGAACCAAAGCTAGGGGGGAAAAGGCTTGCTAATCAGAGCTCAAGGGATCGGTAGAAGTGGGCAGTCACCATCAAGTCCATACTCAGGAAGCTGGATGGTGGAGAAAAGCCAACCTCCTCCATCTCCACAATGCTCATATCCTGTTGCTCCTCCAAAAGATGGGATTCGGCCTGGAGCCATCAGACAGGAGGGCCCTTGGCATGGTGTCCACTGGGGCCAGTCTCCCATGACACAGAATAGGACAAAGAGTGATGCTCATGAGAAGGCAAATATGAACAAGTCTATTCAACAGTCAGGAAATGAAGTCCACAAGAGCAGGAATCTTGTCTGTTGTTGTTGTTGTTGTTGTTGTTATTGTTGTTCTGCCAGCATCTAGGGGGAATGAGTCAATAGTTGTTTATTGACTGAGTGAATGACAGAATTGAGTGATTTATTCTTAGCCACATGCTAGTAAAAGTGAAAGGTGGAGGATGGTCTAGTTCATCCTCACCTATCTTTGGTCCAATGCTCTGTTACGCATCCCCCACAATAACAGAGTGATGAGTGAGTAGCTATATGAATGGAAACCTATACCATATATACAATAGCAACGATGGCAAAGGGAGATCAGCAAACATGGAGCACTAAGAGAGGAAGCCATAGAAAAAGGGACAATGCAATTAGGTACCCAGCACTAATCACTGCCGATGTTTTCCAAGCAACAGCTCTTCAATTAATCAGTTTAACGACCCAGCAAAAGATAAAGACAGCTTTGTCTCAAGGCAAATGCAGTATTAATTTAAATATAAGGAAACAAATATAGAAAACACAATCACAGACTAGTATAAATATGAACACAAAAATTGCAAGAAAATATACTGTAACTCAAAGGAGACAAAGGTGGTGAAGCCTGGTACTCACATGGTGGAAAGAGAGAACTGACTCCTGAAAGTTTTTTTCTAACCTCCACATATGTACTGTGTGGCATGAGGCCAAGCTCCCCTATACCTCTGCACACACATATAAATAAATAAATAAATGCATTTTTTTAAAAAAGGAATGCAGGCAAAGCTGGTGCACAGCTTTATACAATCCCAGGATTCAGGAAGTAGAGGATTACTGAAAGTTTGAGGCCTGCCTGGGCTACATAGTGAGACCCTGTCTCAAACAACAAACAAACTGCTGGCAGAAAGCCCTCCTACATATTCAAAAATGTTATGACCATAAGAGCAGTTAACATTAGATAGGGGATAGGGAGCTGGCTCTAAGGATAAGGTGTGCACACACCTGCACACATACACAAACACACACAAACACAAACACACAAACACACACATACATACACTAAAAGCAAAAGATACTATGTTCAAGGAAAAAGTACAAAACCATAACCATTTATGCCTCCAACAAATTGACCCTGAGGACACAGGGCAGGAGTACAGTACTGTTGGAACCTCCGTCTTCATGAGCGGAGAAGCCAGCAGGCCCTTAACTAACTAGGATAATTTCCCATAGCAGCAAAAAGCACTGAAAGAAAGCAGTGCAGTATCATATGATAGAGCAGGAGTCGAGGCAGAGTTTTCACTAGATAGAGTTACCAAGGGATTTCTGCCTGGGAACATGGGCCCTGACATTTGAGATTTCAAAAGTTGCTGGGAAGACACTTCTTAAAAGTCAAAACTTCCATTGATGAAACACAAGCAAACAACCACAGGAAGCTTTCTTCCTTAACAGGAGCATTATACATTCCTAAGATCCAGTCAGAAGCACGAGGGATCTCTATGAGGAAACATAAATATGACAAGGCTGTCTCTTTCGTCAGTCTTAACTAACTTTGCAATAAAATGAGATTGAATAAAAGAAATGAGTTATAAGTATGTGAAAGGAAGAAATAAAAATAACATTCTGAAATGACAGGATTATATAAGGAAGATGTCTAAACCATCAACACAAAATTCATTAAAAATAATAAATATGTTTGGCAAAGTAGCATAATATAAGATAAAGTGACAAAAGTCTGTTGCATTCCTATTAAGAGTGACACAAAGCTAGACAATATAATGAAAAAGGGGGCTCACAATGGTGACAAAATATTAACTATGTGGTTACTCACTTAATTTGAGAGAATAAAGATATATTGAAAAAAATTATAAAACACCAATGGGACAAGTAAAAGAAGATGTAAATAAATTATGCTATTTACTGGGAAGAAATAATGCTGGAGAGACGAACTGTTATAATGACATCTAGGTTTGCATATAAATTTAATGGAGCACAAATGAAAGTCACTGAGAAAAGTTTTACAAGATTTGACAAAGTTTAGGAAAATTCTTCTAAAAAGCAAACCATGCGTTTTAAGCAAAATAAAAGTTAAAATTACCAAATCTATATGATATTTCTTTTAAAAAATATTTTAATGTACATGTGTGTACACATATGTATGTATATGTGTGCACATGTGTATGTATGTGTGTACATATGTGGAGTCAGAGGATAACTCAAGAGAATCAATTCTCTCTCACCCTATGAGTCCTGGGAATAGATCTCAGGCAATCCGGCTGGCAACAGGCGTGTTTACCTGCTGAATCTTCTCTCAGAACTGGTACTTGCTTTTTAAATGCTGAGGAATGTACAGACAGTATAAACTCGGGTGCCTTTCACTAAATAACATGTTTGTGCTCCAGAACAGTTTTGACTATATAACGACCCAACATATAGTAAAACAGAGAAAGCAGAATAATAGAAAAAGAAAGCACCACCTTCATTATTGCATTAAATTGAGGGTAACATAATTTGAGGCCTGTAACTTGAAGTATACAGTGCAACAAATTCCACACAGTTTGAAGACTTACTATCCCCAGCCATCTTTTGACTTTTTCATTTTGAGACAGGTCACCCTAAGTTATCCAGATACTCCCACAAACTGGGATCAAAGGCTGGGATCACCAGGCCCGGAATGTCACATTTTAATATATTACAGTGATATAAAAGAGAAGAAATAGTTTAAAAACTGCAACATAAAAGGTAAACGTGAAAACATACTTAGAGAGATTACACTATCAAATTAATTTAGAATGCAGAAAACATATATAATCAATATCTAAATACCATAAAGTAAGTAAGGAGAAGGATAATTTCAGGAATACAAATAATAAACTATTCTATAGAAAATGGAATTTCTGCTATTTAGCAGAAATTAGGCGGGTGCAGTGGCATGTGCCTGTAATCCCAGCATTCAGGGACGCAGAGGCAGTCAGAGCTCTGTGAGTTCGAGGCCAGCCTGGTCGACAAAGGGATTCTAGGCCAGCCAAGGCTACACAGAGAGACCCTGTCTCAAAAAAGCCAAAAGGAGGAGAAGGAGGAGGAGGAGGAGGAATAGTTAAAGTGGAAGAAAATTAAAAGCACGTTATTGTTTGGTTGTTTCTATTTTTTCAGCCTTTATTTTTATGGTGTATGCATGAGTCTTTGGCACGCATATATGTCTGTGCACCACATGCATGCTGTTCCCATGGATTCCAGAAGAGGGCAGTATATCCTATGGATCTGGAGTTATGGGTGCTGGGACCTGTAACCGGATCCTTTGGGAGAACAGCTAGTGTTCTTTGTTTTGTATTTTAAGATTTGCTTACTTTTATTTTTCATGTGGATGGGTGTTTTGTCTGCGTCTACATTGTGCACCATGTTCATGCCATACCCATCAAGGCCAGAAGAGGGCATCCGCTCTCCTGGTACTGGTGAGCTATGCAGGTGCTGGGAACCGACTCCAGACCCTCCGCAAGAGCAACAAGTGTTCTTAACAGCTGAGACAGCTCTCCAGCCCTTGTTTTAATTTTTTTCTTGTTGTTCTTGTTTTTATTTTGTTTCACATGGGCTAGACTGGCCTCAAACTTACTATGTAGGTAAAGATACACTTGAACTCTTGCTTCTACTGCCCCCTACTAGTCTCAGAGTTGACATTACAGGCATGTGACACTAGGCAAAATGTACTCGTTTCAGCCACAGAAAGAGTTCTGCCTAAAAATGGGCAAACTTGGATGCAGGCAGAGTTGACAGCCAAACTCTGCCGAGACAGGGTAAGCAAGTCCTCAATAGTTCCTGCCTCGCAAATATGTCTGTCAGATATACTGGGCCAGAAGGCTGAAGATGATGCTCCAACGTTACAGAGAGTTTTGGGTGACTGCTCAGGCAGCAAACTGTCTCTGTCATCTTCTCATTTGGGAAGCAGCTAACCTGCACTTCTGATTCACACAGGTAATCAAGTTTATTCCTTCTCAAGTCTCTGTTGGGGTTGAAGACCAGATAGTTTAGTTTTACAATTAAGCTTAGTTGTTTAAGGGTTAAGATGTTTTTAGGTCTAGATCGATGTTTTAAGTTGGTAATAATGAGATGTGATAGATAGTGATTTACATTCAGAATTTTAGATGCACCAAGATAGGAAAGATGTTTTCTTGAAGGCTGTCAAATACAAATAGCCAAAGCACTGTGAATGTAACATTTATATAATTCCTGTTGTTTCGTGGTTCTTCTTGCTGTAGGTAGTGTATTGTATATACGTGTAATAATATAAATGCATATGTAAAAAATAAAAAGAAAACAAAACAATTCCCATTTCATGTAGGTGGAGTATGTGTTTCTTACTTCCCCCCTCAGATGGCAGTACCTATCTCCCTCTGACCAGCATGTTTGCCAGTTTTGTGGTGGATTTGGAATGGCAGAATTTCTATGCATTGGGGAGATCCATTTGCTGTTGCTGTTGTTGCATTGTAGTTGTTCTTTATATAATCCAGATGCTGGGTTCCTGTTCAATTTATGACTTGCAGGCATTTTCTTCTGTCATGTGGCCTGCCCTATCAGTTTCCTGACTGTGTCCTTTACGAAATGAAGACTTGGTCAAGTCTTTGTATCTACATTGATGCTTTTCTACATAGTTTAAGTTCTAAATAAAGAAATCTGGGCTATGGAACACATTGGAAGGGAAATACTATTGGTGGGGACAGGGAACTAAAGCCTAGCATTTGTGTCCTGTGTATTGCATTAAATGTTGTTTAGTGTTGCCTTGTTCCTGAGCCACAAATCAGAGTTTCAGCTCTCAAGATGGATCCTTTATTTAATGTCGCCCATTCTTCCAAAGAGTATACCCTGGTTATGATGTGATGGTAAACAGTTTGCCAGGGACTTGCGCTGCAAAAATGAAAGATGGTTCCTGACCTCAAGGTGCTCACAGCGTAGGAGAGGAAGAAATTTCCTAGGAGTCATCACCCTCCGGCAGATGCAGAACTTCAGCTTTCTGACAGCAGGAGGCACGATGAGAAATATAGGCTCTTGGATTCCAGGGAGCACATCTGTTTGAGGGCTTCACACTGCTGCTTTGGCTGAAGACATTTTAAACCATGGGGAACAAGCAATAACCACTAAATCAAGAAGAAAACCATAGCCACTAAATAAACAACAGTTGGAGAAATGTTGATACAGGAGGGGGCGGGGGACATCCTGCATGCCTTGCCCAAATTCAAGCAATGCAGGGATCTTTTTTTCTTCCTGTAGGCACACTCTCCCTTTCTGTTTGCGTGTCTGAATTAGTCCAGTGAGGTATGCCAATTATGCTCCTTGTTTGCTGGTTGATTCAGTCATTTACTATTGTAATTTTTTTTTTCTTCCACCTCTTCCTCTCCCAGGGTTTTCGAGACAGGGTTTCCCCTATATAACCTTGGCGAGTCTTGGAACTCACTCTATCAGTGGGACTGGCCTCGAACTTATACTCTCCCACCTCTGGCTCCCGAGTGCTAGGATTAAAGGCTTGCGCCACCGTGCTTGGCTCCTACTATTGTTTTTTTGTTTTGTTTTGTTTTGTTTTAGAGGGCTTTTTTTTTCTTTAAACACATTTTTATTGAAAAATAAAATCATTTATATTACATTTCAATTGCTATCCCATCCCGTGCATCCTCTCATTCCCCCCTCCCTCCCACTTTCATCCCATTTCCCTTCCCTATGACGGTGACTGAGGAGGACCTCCTCCCCCTGAATATGATGCTAGGGTATCAAGTCTCTTCTTGGTGGTCTGCTATCCTTCCTCCGAGTGCCATCGAGCCTTCCCTTCAAGAGGACATGGCCAAATATGGGGCACCAGAGTTCATGTGAAAGTCAGTCCCCAGTCTCCACTTAACTGTGGAGAATGTCCTATCACTTGGCTAGATCTGGGTAGGGGTTTGATGATGACTGCACGTATTGATATTTTTAAGACAGGCTCTCCTCCAGTTCAGGCTGCTCTTTAACTCACTGTGTAGCAGAGAATGGCCTTGAACTGCTGACCCACCTGCCTCTGCTTTCCAAGTGCTGACATAATAGGCATCTAACGATAAGCCTGGCTTGCCAGTTCCATTTTTCAAACTCTTTATTATAACTTTAAATTTATCCCTGGCACTAACAGAATTTCCATGTTAAATATTTTTAACAGTGAATTGGCTACTGTAGATCAGGTGCTGGGAGAAGAGGAGAGAGAGAGAGAGAGAAAGAAGAGAAAAGAGAGAAGAGAAGAGAGAAATAGACATGCTTTCTGCCACAGCAGTCTGTGAAGAGACAGACATGCAAATAGGCAGTTGTTGGGGTGGGGAGCACCTGCACACATCTAGCCTGAACTCCTGAACTTGGAGATCCTTTGGGATAATACAGAGTGTGACACCCAAGCTAGAAACTGAAAAAAGGAATAGGAATCATCCAGTTAAAGGCAGGAGCTGCCTGGAAGGAATTCCAGGCAGTCATTAAGGACAAAAGAGATAGGGCCTTTTGAAAACAGAAAGTCTCCATCCCCATGGGTGAGAAAGGGTGGCTGAAGGACCTGAAAAGGACACAGAGAGGATGAAAGCAGGTAAGAGCCAGAGTAGAAGGGATTGTGTAAACTTTAACAATAGATTGACCAGATCTTTTTTCTCCTCTCCTCCACTCTCTCCTCCCCTTGTCCTACTTTCCTCCCCACTGCCCTTTACTCCTCCCTTTCTTGTATGTTTCTTCCCACCTAGCCCGGGTTTGCCTGGAATTTTCTATGTAGCCAAGGACAGCCATGAAATATTGATCCTTCTGTTTTCACGTCTCTCATGCCGGGATTACAGGCAGATGACATGATCTATTTTTCTATTCCAGATTACCTGATGGTTAGGAGAGAGTATAGAGCAGTGGGTTTCAACCTTAATACAGTTCCTCGTGTTGTAGTGACCTCCGACGATAACAGTCTTTTGTTGCTACTTCACAACTGTAATTTGGATAATGTTACGAATCATAATGTAAATATTGTTGGAGCTAAGTTTGCCAAAGGGATGGTGACCCACAAGTTGAGAACCCCTGGAATAGAGGCTAGAAACAAACCAGAAGCTGGATGTGGTGCTGTTCACTTGACAATACCAGCATAAAGAAGGCAGATGCAGGGAGACTGATGTAGGTTTGAGGCCAGCCTGGCTACATAGTGAGTTCTAGGCTAGAAAAAAGGGCAGAGTGAGGACCCCATCTAAGAAACAAACAACAAATACAAAGAAGGCAGGAGGCTGAAGGAGCTTGTTCAACTCCAGAATGTTACCTAGGTGTCAATACTTTAGTAGAACTGCAAAAGGAGAGAAATGACTAGATTCGAAAGCTTAAGAGGTAGCATAAAAAGACATAAAATGAACACATAAAAAGATGTGTTAATCCCACTGGTCAAAAACAGGACCACTACCACGATTTAAATTCAATCTGAAGCAAGCTTTAATTAAATACTGGCCAGGTGGGTGGGGTGTGGCCAGGTCCATGCCTGGGTTCTCAGAAAATGGCCACAAGTCACATTGTGCATGGGCTTAAAAAGGTAAATCCCACATTTCACCATATTTCCCCCCACCAGATCCAAACAGGGGCAGACACACATCCTGACATATTTCCTGCTCACCATTACTCTCTACTCTAGTTTGATATGCTGTTTATTGTGATTAAGGTGAGTAAATTGGGTTTTAGACTTAACAGCTAGCATCCACATATAAGCAAATGCATGGCATATTTGTATTTTGGGGCCTGGGTGACCTCACCAGGGCTGCCTTTTTTTTCTAGTTACATCCATTTACCTAAGAATTTCATGATTTCAGTTTTTAACTGGCTGAATAGCGCTCATTGTGCAAACCCACCACATTTTCTTTAGGCATTCATCTGTTGAGGGACATGTAGGTTGCTTGCAATTTCTGGCTATTAATAATAAAGCTTCAATGAACACAGCTGAGCAAGTGCCCTGGTGATAGGATGGAGCATCCTTTGGGTATATGCCCAAGAATGGGATAGCTGGGTACTGAGGTAGAGCTAGTGTCATCTTCCGGAGGAACCACCACACTCATTTCCATAGTGGCTGTACAAATTTGCCCTCTCACCAGCAAAGGATGAGTGCTCCTCTTTCTCCACATCCACTCCAGCATGTGCTTTATTCATCTTAGCCATTCTGATTGGTATAAGATGGAATCTCAGAGTCATTTTGATTTGCATTTCCCTGATGGGCTAAGTATGTTGACCATTTCTTTAAGTGCCTCTTAGCCATTTGAGATTCCTCTATTGAGAATTTTCTGTTTAGATTTATACTCCAGATTTTAAATTGGGTTATTTGGTTTATTGTTATCTAGTTTTTGAGTTTTTATATATTTGGGGCATTAGCCTTCTATTGGATATGGGGTGGGAAAAATCTTCTCCCAATCTGTTGTTTTGTTCTATTGACAGTGTCCTTTGCCTTACAGAAGCTTTTCAGTTTTATGAGACCCCATTTATTAATTGGTGATCTTAGAGCCTGAGCTGTTGGTGTTCTATTCAGGGAGCTGTCCCTTGTGCCAGTGAGTTCAAGGCTAGTCCTCTCTTTTTCTTCTATCAGGCAGGTATCTGGTTTTATGTGGAGGTCTTTGATCCATTTGGACTTCAGTTTTGTGTAGGGTGACAGATATGGATCTATTTTCATTTTTCTGCTTGTAGACATCCAGTTAGACCAGCACCATTTGCTGAAGATGCTGCCTTTTTCCCAGAGTAAACCAGGCTGGCTTTGAATTCACAGAGATTTGCCTGCCTTTTCTTTTCCTCTCAAATGGCTCAGAGGTTAAGAGCACTGACTGTTCTGCCAGAGGTTCTGGGTTCAATTTCCAGCACACAACCATCTATAGTGTATACATGCAGGCAGAGCACCATATACATAATAAATAAATAAATAAATAAATGTTTTTTTGAGAAAGAACCTTATATGCTTAAAAAAAAAAAAAGGATATGCATCACCACACCCCTGCTGAAGAAACTTTTTTCTTCTTGAAGTTATCTAGTATCTTTGTTTACCTGGACTGTCAGGTTGATGTAATCTAGAGTCACCTAGGGACAAGCTTCTGGCTGCCTGTAAGGAATCATCCACATTAGGTTAATTGATGTGGAAAAGTCCATGCTAGATGTGGGTGGTTCTACTCAATTATCTGGGGTCCTGGGCTGAATCAAAACAGAGAAATTGAACTAAACACTAGCATTTCTCACTTTCTGCTTTTTTCCCTGAAGAAGAAATCCCAGCAGCAGCCTCATGCTCCTATTGCCATGCCTTCCTTCACCAAGACGAACTTCTCCTCAAACTGTAAATCAAAAGGAGTCCTCAAGTTACTTTGGTCAGGCATTTTTTGTCCCAGCAATATGTAAAATAACTAATTCATCTAGCTCCACTTATGTTTGTTACAGTAACAAAGTAAAACAAGCAAACAAAACACTGATAAGACTGGGACATGGGTAATGGTGCTCAACTGGAAAGCCTGACAATTCGACTTTGACCCCTGGAGCCCACATGGTGGAGAGAGAGAACCAATTTGTCCTCTGACTTCCACTCCCATGTCATGACACACACATACACACATACAGAGAGAGAGAGAGAGAGAGAGAGAGAGAGAGAGAGAGAGAGAGAGAGTGTGTTTTACGTGTGAGACATAAAAAATTAAGAAGCACACAAGTTGAAATTTCCCAAGTAAATTCTCTATTTCCCATCTTTTTTCCTAGCAGTTATTTCCAAGAAAGCATAAGTTATATTCAGAAAATAATAAAAACAGTCTGTTCTGGCTGTTGTTGTTGTTAGCCATTTAATGATTCAGTGTATAATACAGCAGGGTGTGACGACTCCCTGCAATCTATTTGTTTTGTGAAAGCAGTGTGATCTGGAATTCAGTGACATCCTTGGCTACAGAGAGACTTCAGAGTCAACCTGAACTACATGGCATCCTGTCAAAAAGAAAACAGAAGAAAAGAGAAGAGAAAAGAAAAGAAAAAAGAAATCCAGCAACTGAAAAAAAAATGGCTCAGTGCTAAGAGCAACTGCTGCTCTTACAGGAGGCGTGGGTTCAGTTCACAGCACTCACTTGCTCCAAGTTCACAACTCCAGTTCAAGGCATCTGACACCCTCTTCAGATCTTCATGGATAGCAGGCACACATTTGGTGCTCATACATGCATGCAGACACCCACACATACACATAAAATAAAATTAAGTAGATCTTTGGGGAAAGAGGTAAACCAACCCCAGTGAAACAGTGTAGTAAGAATTTCGAAGATGTGGTCTTGACTGCTAGACTGGAAGCTCTGGTAGGACTGGATAAGTAGAAGTCAATTAGAAAAAATAGAGTTTAGTGGTAAGAAATATCAACCAAACTTGGTGCTCCAGGGAAATTAAAATGGACTGATGGATAGAAGGGCCAAAGAAAGGAAAACCAAATTCTTTTTACTGGATTGTATCAAAAGAACTAATTTTTTAAAAACTCTGAGTCAATTTATAACACAGAAGAAAGCTACAATTAGTCCCTATTCAGACCAGTGAAGACAATTATAATTGTCCTCAAGGATATTTGTCAATTATATCTATGAAAAACATTGCCTTGGGAGTCAGGCTTAACAAGGGGCCAAGAATCGCTGCTATAGCAGCCAGATATTCTATTTCCCCAATGATTGTTTTTCTAATGAGGAAACAATGTAAAATATAATTTTTATTTACTCACTTGCTAAAAAGCTTCCCCCTGTTTTGTAGATAGAAATTGTGGCAGGGTCACAAACAGTAATGCCTTGCCTCACCATTACTTCAGCTAGTAAAAGGCAAACTGTGGTTCAAACCTCCAACTGTCTCAGCTCAAGGTATCTGGGGTTTTGTTTGTTTGTATAGTTGACCTGGAATTTGTTCTGCATATCAGGCTGACCTTGAACGTACAGTGATCCTCCAGTCTGTGCCTCCCAAGTGCTGGCATTGTGGGCATGCCCCATCATGCCGGGCCAGAACAGTTACTGAAAGCTCAACAGGGCTCTGACAGCAGACCAAGGTCCAACTTGAAGAACCAATGAGCTTATAAAGGTTACCTACAGGAATGTGGAAGACTCAATAGACAGCTGCATCACTAAAAAGCTCCCTATGAGAATTCCAGGCAGGCAGCTCAGCTGGCAACTTCCCTAGGAGGGGATTGCTGATTGTATAATTTTGGAGGGGCCTCACAAATCTTTTAAGTTTGGGGTAGTTCCTGAATGACTTGAGTTGTTTATTTCCTGAGATTTGTAAGTTCTATTTACTTGAGTCTTAAGGTACCTCCTTCCAGGGTAGAATAGTTCATTTTGGAATAAATTGCTGTATAATAAATCATTCTTTTCCTCTGGCCACTGCTTAATATAAATATATTTTGAGGGGAGGAAAGGGGAGAGTAATTGAAATGCTATAGGCTTCACAGCTAGCAAAAAATAAAAAAAATAGTACATAAAAACTGGGTTTTCCTTTTGTTGGTTGAATGCCTGTTCCTATACCCCCTCTCATTTGCCTGTGAGTATCTGACCCTACCCTACAAGCAGTTGTCCCTGTTTTATAGAACCTTGCATTTGGAATACATCCCTAAGCTCCTGAAGGGCAGAAACTAGATCTCATATTTCCTGGTAGTTCCTAAAATGATTGTGTACTTCTTAAATTCATTCCACTGATGTTTCTTAAGTAAAGACTGTGTCTTTGGCATTGATAAGGATCAGGACAAGAAGGAATAAGTCACACATAGCCCAGTCTTCAGGTAACTTGTGAGTAAGCAGATGATAAATACCCTACTACTTAGTGTTAGTTATAGGGTTTGTGTTATGCGCATTCGTTCTGGACTTGCCATTTCTTAAGCTGTTTATATGTCAGATTAATGTATGCGATAGCTCAGATAATTTTCAAAACAACCCAAGGGAGTAGATTCTGTCACTGTTTCCTTTTACAAATGAAGACTTCCAGGCACATAATGGTGAAGTAACTTCCCCAACGTCACACAGATAGCAAAAGAGAATGCCAACACTAGAGGACTCTTCAAATGACTCTGGGCCACCCTTTCACCCTGAGTTTAATGGCTCGCTCTATGTGCTAGATGAAGAAGAACACTAAACAGAGAAACAGGACCTCTGTATTGCTTATCACAGACTGGAGGCAGTACCGTTGGTAAAAGGGAATCCTAACAGAAGATTTCTCAGTACCGCAGCAAGGCAACAGTGTCAGTGTTTCTATCTTTGTACCTCTATGGGCCAAACAGTGAAAGGAGGACAAGGCAGGTGTGGTGGCGCATACCTGTAATTCTGTCTCCCGAGAAGCAGAAGGCAGAGAATCATGAGTTCCAAAACAAGCTAGGTTACTAACTGAGAGCCTCTCTTAAAGCCAGAACAAAACGGGGCTGATGAGATGGCTTGGAGGCTAAGTGTGCTTGCTGTTTTTGCAGGAGACCTGAGTTCTGTTCCCAGTGTCTGTGTCAAGTGGCTCAAAACTGCCCCCAGGGAACCCACCACCCTCTTTTGGGATCTGCAGGCAGGCACCTGCACACATCCACACAAACCACCACAGACACATACAATTTTTAAATCATTAAAAGGAAACAAAATACCACAAAAAAGCAAAAACTAATGAAGACATGAAAAAAATTGTTCCCTTTCTCATCCACGTTGGTCTATCAGCAGTAACCCATTATCAAAATCAAGGCTTGGGTTTCTGTTAATGTCATCACATAAATCTTTTAAATACACTCCAAACCTGAGTTTGGTCCCAGGAGAAAGGCCTTTTGAAAATGGAATGGATGTGGCTTGTTAGTTTCTTAGGGCAGAACCATAGCTCCATAAACATGGGCTAGTATTTGACAGAAATGTGATTTCTGGTGTGTATCACGGTGAAATCGAGACCACTGAAACATGCACAAAGAAAACAAATTCTCAACTTACTTTAATTACCGAGAGACTTGATTCTGAGTTGGCTAAGACAGAAGGAACCACATACTATTTTCCATAGTCAATCCATTGTTAAAAAGAATCTCTGATTTTCCCAAAGAAAACGATGACTTGGAATGAGTAAAATCACATTGAAATCAGGCAAATGCTTGAGGTCTCCTTTTAAAATCTCCCTCTATTATCCTATAATAAGACTATGGGGGCAGGGTCTTGGAGTGCAAATGAAGCCTGCCTTGGGTGGGATTAAACCAGAGAAGCAAGTCTTCAGAAATTCAAGGCCACCCAAGTTACTCTGAACCAGTGACTCCCAGGTTCACTGTCTCACAGTCTTGAGGAGAAAACATAGTAGGAAAGCAAACACAGCTTTATTGGGTTGGAAAGCAGCTCTCTCTCTACAAAGGAGGGGGCTTGAGAACCACTTGCGGGCCTTGAGCTCAGAAGCTCTTTGCATTAACTAAATGGGCCTGGGGATTCTGTTGGCGTGGAAGATAAGGAGTGCACAGGTTAAGGAAGGAGATCTCAAGTCTCCCCGAGAGGCTTGAAAGGGGAGAGAAAACCAAATAGTAAGAAGAGAAATGCTGGATATATTGGAGCAAAGGCTTATGGTCAGCGGTCATCTTGGTAAGTCAGGGCTTCTTCAAATGCACAGCTTCTGAGCTAAACTTTAGAAAGAACTTTAATATCCAGAAGTTCTCAAGGCCTAGCCTAGCACTCATGTGCAAGAGAGCTCCATAGCTAAATTTACAGCACTAGGCTAAATGCACAGGTTTGGGGTCCAGCTTCAGCACTCAGTGCTGAGATATGGTCCATTGGCTAGCGAGTTCTGCTAGTTTGCAGATGGCTACTTCGGAGCCAAGCTCAAAGCCTCTGCCAGTTTGTAAAGGTTTTTCTTCTTCAGGGTCCTCTTACCATTACCTATCTGTCTAAAAAAGAAACCACCGTATCCCTGTCTCTATTAATATTAAATACCGTATTGAAAACAATAACAACAACAACAATATTTCCCCCCAAGATCCAAGAATTGATTTTTTTGTTTGTTTTGAGGCAGAGTCATATGTAGCTCTTGCTGGCCTGAAGACCCATGGCCTGAAACTCATAGACCCTTCTGCTTCTGCCTCCCAAATACAGGATTAAAGGTGCTGTTCATCATCATACCTGGCCATAACTTTAATTTCTAAAGTTACGTTTTGCGTCTATATGTGTGTGGGCATCCATTCAATAGCATGAGTCATGGTAGGAGTGTAGCGGTCAGAGATTATCATGCAGGGGAGTCAGTTCTCTCCTTCGAATCCTGCAGGATTCAGTGGATGGAACTGAGTCCATCAGCCTTGATGGCAAGTGCCTTTAACAGCTGAGCCATCTCACCAGCCAGCCCACCCCATCCAATATCTTGAATGGAAGTCTTTATAGCTATGTCTCTTTTAGTCCTCTCTGTCCACACTCACTTTCTCCATATTGCATTAACAGTGAAAAATGCCATACGCCATCTTTTTTTATTAGTCTGCAGCATACCATAAATAGTTTTGATGGTGTCACATCATTTTCTTAATTATGACTTCAATGTTTTCATTGATAGCATTAGTAATCAGAGGGACCATAATAGAGTTAACTATTCCCTTGTTAAGTGCATCATTTTCCAATACTATTAAATAATAGAGGAAAACACCTTGTTCACAGACTTTCCTCCCTGCTTTTCAATAACATCCTCAGTGTGTGCCTTCTGGGTAAAAGCATGTGAAATCTTTGACAGAGATTACAGCCAGAGGTGCACATTGTGGTGCATACATGAAATCCTTGCACTTAGGAGGTGCACACAGGAGGATTAGAATTTCAAGGATATCCCCAACCACCAGAGAGCCTGTCTCAAAACAACCAAATTAAACAAAACAAAACAAAGCCCCCAAATAAACAAATATTACCAAATGGGTTGTGGTGGGACATTACCTTTTATTGATCCGTTTAGGTATAGTTTGAACTTTCCTTCCTTGTACTATCTGTAATCCTAGCATCACTGGTTGTTCCATTATTTGTGGATGGTCTCTACCTTGTTTGCATTTCATTTATGGGGTGCACAGTGCAACATTAGCCAATGAAGATGGCTCATTTCAGCCAGAGTGTCCATGCTCGTAAAAGGGGTATGGGGTAATCATATCCAACTTTTAAGGATGTTGGAAGAATGAAGCAAGATAACGTATGCCAGCCTTGAGTCTGGTGCCTGGCATGTGGCTTAGGGAACGTAAGCCAGGATGATCCTTACCGTGTACCGCGATCATGTGGTTTTTTTTACATCTTTTTAAAAATTTTTTTATTAATTTATTCATATTACATCTCAATGGTTATCCCATCCCTTGTATCCTCCCATTCTTCCCTCCCTCCCATTTTCCCCTTACTCCCCTCCCCTATGACTGTGACTGAGGGGGACCTCCTCCCCCTGAATATGCTCATAGGGTATCAAGTCTCTTCTTGGTAGCCTGCTATCCTTCCTCTGAGTGCCCCCAGGTCTCCCCATCCAGGGGACGTGGTCAAATATGGGGCACCAAAGTACGTGTGAAAGTCAGTCCCCACTCTCCACTCAACTGTGGAGAATGTCCTGTCCATTGGCTAGATCTGGGTAGGGTTTCGAAGTTTACTGCATGTATTTTCCTTGGCTGGTGCCATAGTTTGAGCAGAACCCCTGGGCCCAGATCTGCCCATCATAATGATCACTGCAGCAGAAAAGCACCTAACGCACTGGTTTTACTTCACGGTGCTTTATTGTATGATACATTAATTAACCTCAACAAACTCAAATCCTTCTGTAGTTTGCACCAAGTGAATACTGGGTCCATGGGTGCATGGTGTTATTCAAACTGCAAAAAAGAGCAGTGATTGTTCAGGTAGCTTTCTTTACAGCAAGGAAGTTCCAGGCTGGGGAGTCATGCCTTTACAGGGTGTTTCTGGGCATAGTGTGATGAGGAGAAGCCCATGCCAGGAGGCACAGCCTCGGGTACTTTCATATGGTTGGGTCTAGCTTTCACCATTGGAGTTAAGGAAGCCTATCTCTCTCTTTTCCCTCTCTCCTTTTACTCCCCTACCCGATTCACTGCAGGCACCTTTTGTGAGCTGCTCTGTGGAATGCATGACTGTGATATTGGATATAAGCTCAGTAGAATAGAAGCAAGAATTAGAAGAGAAAGGGTAAGCACACCACCTCCCCTCCCCAACCAGCTTTTAGCCACAAGCAAAGAGACCAGATGACTAATCTGACCCCCATGGCACAGAGAGGGCTCTTCTTGGTTGCAAATCTGTAGAATTTTGGATTAGAAAGCCACACTGGGATGCCACCAGCCTTGCTTTTGTTCGCTGTTTAAGGCACATGGGTTAGCTTTATTGATTTAAAATCCCTTGCCTGGCACCAAGCCAGTTTGAAGGCTACATTCTGATTCCGTTGGTGACCTGAGTGACTTGGACAAGTCACTTCACCTGTATTAGGCTCAGTCTCTTCATCTGCAGAAGTGTTCTGAAAGACCTGGTTTTCAGGTAAGACACTTTTCAGGCTAAGTGTAGCCCGTGTTTATGGATTTGCCCTAGCTAACCTATTCCATTTCATTTTGTCCCTCCAAGAAACTACTTAAACATCCTAGATTTCATACATAAAATCATATATATATATATATATATATATATATATATATATATATATATATATATATATATATGTATATATATATATATATATATACACACACATACACACAAAGCCGGGTCAGTTCTCTGGGACTGTAAGTAAATAATGGCAGGTGAAATTTCCTACCTTAAAATACTGTTTTGAGTGTCGCTTGCATTTCCCCATAAAGTATTTCATGTATGCTCTTTCTTTAGTGTAAAGGAAAAAAAACTCAATCTGCTTCAGTGATATCGAGGGTAATCCTCAGAAAACTGTTCTGTCCACCCTAGGACCAGACTATTAAGGAGAAACCTGTGGGGTTCTGATGATCACAGTTGAAGTGGAAAGCTCTCAAAGGAAAGCAAACCATGGGGCCCTAGAAAAGCCACTGGGGCACCATTGCTTTGCTTCCTAGCAGACCAACTTGCATCCTACTATGCTTGCCCTTAATGCTGGAGCACTCTGTCTTGTGTTTTTGTGAAGTCTCCCTGTCTGCCTGCTGCCTGCCTTCTCTAACTACAAAATCCTTTGGGAAGCCAAAGGCACCATTAGCTTCCTGTATGGAGTCAGACTTCCATAGCTAAGCCTCTCTCTCTCTCTCTCTCTCTCTCTCTCTCTCTCTCTCTCTCTCTCTCTCTCTCTCTCTCTCCTCTCTCTCTCTCTCTCTCTCTCTCTCCCTCTCTCCCTCTCCCTCTCTCCCCCCTCTCTCTTTCAACTGTATTTCTTTCAACAAATATTCCTCACCTTTAAATAATTTTGCTCTACTAATGCAAGCATTTCAGGAGTGTTTCCTATTGAAGTTCTCTCTTCCTGTCTACCAACCCCCTCCAACATATTCCCAGGCCTTGCCACCATGTAAACCTGTAATTTTTTTTATGCCACTATCCGTATTGGTTTATAAAACAGAGGTATGCAACATGCTGGAAAGAAAAATGGCACCTGTCAAATACCAAACCCTATGAAATGCCTGCGGAATTTCACTTTTCACCTAGTAAATATCCAATTATTTTCCAGAATAGCTCTTTCCAGAATTCAAATCTGTTTCCATTAATATGAAAAGTTTAGAGGTCTGGGAGAACAGGAAGGGGCTGATTAAAAGCAGACGGGGCTCATTATCTGGTTAATGACAGGCCAGTATTTCCCACCCCCCTGGTTTACTGCTCCTCCCCCCACAGACAGTTTGCCTGAGAAACAGTTACCCCTACATTTCTGCAGAGAGAGCTTATTCTATAACGTCCCCTGGGTGCAGCTCTGCTTTAGAGGGTTTGGAATGGGTACCATTGTAAAAGAAATTTACTTCATACCATTTCAGCTCAGAACAAAAAATATTATGCCCAGTGTGCTTGCTAGAGCCAGGCTTAGCTTGAATATTGACCATTGGAAAGTCAGGTTCAAAAGTGCTTGGGCTGGAGATGTGGCCTGGTTGGGTACGCTTGAAGTCCTAGGTTTGATTCCCAGCACAGAACTTTGGAGACAGAGGTCACGGTCGTCCTCTGCTACAAAGTAGATTCTAGTCCCCTCTGTCTGGGATATGCAAGACCTTGTCTCAAACAGTAAACAAACCAACAAAAAACAGTTGCAACTGTCCCTTCAAGATTTCCAGTTTGTTTAGTGGGTGGAGAAACTGAGACCTAGAAAGAGGAAGTGTTTTGCTAACACTGCCCTGCTTCTTAGTGGTAGAGCTGGGACGGAGACACATACTCTTGTGGGCATTGCTGGCGTGTGGGGAAAGTGCTGAAAGCACATTAACTGAATGAGTTGTAGCCATCTCTTCATATGCTACATCTCCATGGGCCACATGTTAATGGCTCATCTTTCACTGCTCTCTTGAGACCAGACTCAAAGTCAAAGCCAAAACGGGCATTTTAATACAAAGCACATCAGGAAGGCAGAAGGCTGAATGAGGTGTTTGTCTTAGGTTGCTGGCTGCTTGGCTGACAGGCTTTGCTTCAAGCCTCTGGGGGCTGCTCATTCATGTGCTAAGGGAGAGAGGTGACCTCTGGCTATGGCAGTGGTGTCACTCTGGCGAACTGGGACAAGGATGGCAAGTAGAGTCAGGACAAGTAGAGTCATTCCCAGAAGTCTTTCAGAGTGAGGTGATCACTGCAGGACTTGTGGTGGGGTGGTATATGTTTTCAACACATCGTAACATGTATTTGGGCCTGGCAAGATGATTCAAGAGGTAACCGAGCTTGCCACTAAGCCTAAGTTCAGTCCCTGGGACCCACATGATGGAAGGAGAGAACGGACTTGAGTAAGTTGTCCTATGACCTCCAAATGTGTGCAGAATTTAAGGGCAGCTTTCAGCTTCATAGTGAGTTCCATGCCAGCCAAACTACCTAAGACTTTGTATGAAACAAACAAAGCAATAAAGAGAAACAAACAAGGCAGCTCTCTCTGATTAAGTTTTTCCCTCTTTGTGCCTATGTGTCTGATGTATGAGTATTTGTGAATGTGAAACAGAATCTTTATAGATATTAAACCATTAGTCCATTTCGCCTATTCTCAGCCCCTAGAGAGCCCATTCTCCTTTCTGTCTCTGTGACTTTCTATAGCAATCAACTGAATCACACATCATCTGTCTTTCTGGGTCTGGCTTGTTTTACTTAATATATCTTTGAGGTTCATCCACAATGTGGCACATGTCAGGAGTTTATTCCTCTCCAAAGATAAATAAGCTTTATATTATATGCCATGCATTGTTCATCCTTTAAGCATCACTGGATACCTGGATTTCTTCTACCTCTGGGTTATTGTGAATAATATGAATGATCTATTCCATTTTCTGATCTAAGTTCTTTTCAGTAAACATCCACAAATGGAGTTTGCTGCATCAAATAGTTATTCTCTGTAAAATATTTTTGAGGAACCACATACTGTTTTTTCAGAATGGCTGCACCAATTTGCATTCCAACCACCAAAGCATAAGGTTTCCATGTCTCCCACTCCCTTGCCAACATTTGCTGTTTCCCATTTGCTCATTTGTAGCCATCCTCATGAGTGTGAAGTAGTGTTTCCTTGTGAGTTGGGTGCTTGAATCTCATAGTTTTACTTTCACAGCAATTGCTCTAGTGTCTTTTGGGGGCTGAACACCATTCTGTCCTTGTGACAAAATACTTGAGAAAAACAACTAACAAGGAAAAGGATTTGGTTTTGGCTCCCTGTGTTAGTTCATGTTTAGTTTATGGCTGTCTCCATAACATTAGGCCTGGATGAGACAGAATGGGAGTGTGTTGGACAGAGAAGACTGGGGAGCAGCATATAGTCCTCACACAGGCATGACCCCCAAAACCACTCCTTTTATGAGATTCTATCTCTTAAGTGTTTATAACTTCTTAAGAGCTCATCAAATTATGGACCAACCAAAGAATTATTCCACTGAGGGAGCTGGAGCCTTCAAAATGCAATAAATCCCCCACAGCCTAGGAGCTAGCAACCAAGCCTTTAACTCATGTCCTTTTGGGGAGATTTTATATCCAAATCAGGACACTTCCTCTTAGACTTACTTGCAGACACATTATTGTGCAATTGGAAAGATGCCATTGGTGAGTCTGAGCTTGAGGAGTGCAACAGCACCCTCTACTGTCCCCAGCCACACTTTTGGTACAGTGTCCTCAGGGGAACAAGCTAACATCTCCCAGTTTTGTTTTTTTTTTTTTGTTTGTTTGTTTGTTTGTTTGTTTTTACTATATACATATCCACAGGCTCTATTATTGCTCCTCTACCTCTCCAACAAAAGACAGCACTGAGAATATTGCTTCCAGCCACCAAATTGTTACTAGAAAAACATGTCTGGATGGTGATTTGGGAGCTGGCAGCATCCTAAGGAGACTGATGCAGAAATGTGGGGAGGCTTCTACAGAAACATCTGGCACCTCTTCCCAACCATTGTCCCAGAAGAAGAAGGTGCATGTGGGCTCCTAAAGGATTCTGTTTCTTAATTTATTGCTCAAGATAACACATGCAGTAGAGAGACCTGGGGATGTGGCTCAGTTTGCAGAGTACTTGCCTAGCATGCATGAGGCCCTGGCTTCCATCCCCAGAACCAGATAGAGTGGCATGCACCTGTACGTGGGATGGGGAAGCATGGGGTTTCCAAGTCATCCTCAACTAGTTAGCTAGTTACAAGATGGTCTGGGATACATGAGACACTGTAGAGGAAGCCACATTTCATGACAGCTACACTAATGGGTCAAAGAAGACAGGGCACAATCATATTCATTTGTTGGGCTGTGGGACAACCAGTTGGCTAAGGTCACTGTCTATACTTCACCTTGAAAGCCTCACACGTTATCAGTGAGGAAAAGACTAGAGAGAACATGACAAAGACCAGCAATAGCATGGGCTCCAATGTTAGCCTTGTCCTCCACCCTTAGCCTCAACCTTGTCCATCTCACCAAGCAATAAAATAACCACACTGTGTAGGGGCTCCTTCCTTAGGCAAGTCTGCTCCTCTACTCCCCTCCAACACCCTATAGCAATGTGTACACATCCAGACCCTTGTCTGAAGCTCAGCCTTGTACACACAGAAGGACTTCCTCTGCTCAGGCTGGCATGAGGAAAGCCCATAGACAGGGTCATTTCAACAGTATTTTCTATCAGCATTGATTTTTCTATCATTTCTGGAGCAGAGACATTCAATATCAAATTTCCAGTGGGGTTGATGGCTGCTAAGGCCTATTTTCTGCCTTACAGGTAGCCACCTTTAGCCATCCTATGTGTGGGCCCAGACAGTTTTCTTTTTGTCTTTTGTAAAGGCAAATCCTACTGTATCTGAGAGCTACAGTTACAATCCACCAGTGCAGTCATCCTGGAGACTAAAACTTCAACACAGCAATTTTGCAACAGGAAGATAATATACTTCAGTTCAAAGCATTTATTAATGGAAAGTACAGTCATGAGGCTAGACAGATGGCTCAAACCATCAAAAGCAATGGCTGTTCTTCTAGAGGATTCAGGACAGATTTTGCCAGCAGCCACATGGAGGCTCACAACCACCCATAACTGCAGTCCCAAGAAATCGGATGCCCTCTTCTGGCCTCCACAGTGGTTCTTAGACATACGTGTAGGCCAAACACCCACATACATGAAATAAACTGTGGATAAGATAATTGGGAGAGGTGCAATCTAGGATGGATGTTGTAGGGCACACCAGCATTTGAAAAGTGAAAAGTCAGAGGATCAAGAGTAAAATGCCATCTTCATGGCCTGGGCTACATGAAACTTTGTCTCATAAAACACTCCTCTTCCCCCAAATCAAAATTTTAAAATAGAGACAGGAGTTTTGTTTTGTTTTGTTTTGTTTAAGGTTGAAGATTTGATCTAGAAACTACTGAAATAGGAGAAGGCCTTTCAATATAGAACTGGGATCACTTTTGTGTTTTATTTTGTTTGGAACAGGGTCTGTTGTATCCTAGGAGGGCCTCAACTCATATATAGTCAAAGATGACCAAAGATGATCCTCTTCTCTCCACTTCCCAAGCACTTGGATTGTATGCATGGTTTATCATACCAGACTTTTTTGGTGGGTGTCGAGACTAAGACAGATTCTCACTCCTAGCCCGGGCTGACTTAGAACTCACTATGTAGCTTAACGTGCAGTGACCCTCCCTCTCTCAGCTTCCTGAGTGCAGATATTAAAGATAGGCCAGGGAGATCAGAGATCAAGACGGGAGAGTCTCCCTAAACTGCCATCTGGTGATTCTGCTAAAACAGAAACCCGTCAACGTTGGAGATGGGAAAATGACCCCATCAGAAAGAGGGCCTAGTGGACCTGTCTAAAGTTCAGTTAAGAAAAGTCTTAATCCCAGGGACTCACCCACCAGATTCATGTATTCAACTCTAAAAGTGCCGAAGCATTCAGTCCAGGAACAGCTCCAAAGTCCGGAGTTTAAAACGTCCCTGAGATATTATCTGAGTCAGACAAAGGGGAGGCACGAGTTACAATTCACCTTCAGGCTAGATTTCTTCCTAGCCATAAACCTGTGAAATGGAACTGTTTATGTGCTTCCAAATTACAAAGTACAAGCAGAAGATAGACATTCTTACAGCAAGAGTGGATAATCAGACGGGAAAAGAGAGTGATAGGCTCCAAATGACTCCTAATTGACCAGTGCACTTACTACTAGAACTTAGGGCACGAGAATAACCATCATTGGTTACATTGGGTGTTCTGCTGAGCCTGTTGGGTGATAGAATCTCTCAGGAAGAATCCTGCCCTATCAGTGCCCTGCAATGGTCCTACCTACACCACTCTCTGTGAGGGCCACTTTGCCTGTGATATACTGGCCCACGGACTGGAAACACATTCCTCTTTGAGCTTGAAGAGGAAACAGTCTTGCCTCTTGGGTCTGTAGGAGTGTGAACCCACTTCTATTCCTGCCTTTTGATGAAATGACAGAGTAAACCTGGGAATCCCATGCATAACCATTTGAGCAAATAGTTAGTCACTAAGGCCTTAGTATCCTCTTCATAGTGTGCATTCAGCACTCCTCCCTCCCATCTTTTAGAAGTATGGGTAAACTATGAATTTTCCCAACCCCCCTGTATTGCCCTTTTGCCTTTGCCTCATTTCTTCCCCTCCCTGCTGTGACCTTCCTCCCTTCCTGCCTCTTGCCTTCCAGCATTCCTTCTCTTCTTCCCTTTCCAATTTTTGAGACAATATCTCACGATGCACACACACACACACACACACACACACACACACACACACACACACACACACACACATATCCCTAGCTGTCCTGGAACTCACTGTAAACAAGACTGGCCTTGAACTTGCAGTGATAGATGTTTCTCCTAACACTGTCTCCCAAGTGCTGAAATTATAGACATGTGCCACTATACCTGTGCGTCTGGCTGCAATTTATTGATTTCTTCTTGCATTCTGTCTACATAGACAGGAGAAAGCAAGATAGTTCCTCAATCCTTTGCTTAGAAATCTCAACAATAGCCAGGTGTAGTGTCATATACCTTTAGGAGGCAGAGGCAGGGGGAGCTCTGTGAGTTGAAGGCCAGACTGGTCTACAGAGAGAGTACTAAGACAGCCAGAAACATTGTCTCAAAAAAAAAAAAAAAAAAAAAAAAAAAAAAAAAAAAAAAAAAAAAAAAAAAAAAAAAAGAAAAGAAAACAAGAAAAAGAAAAGAAGGAAAGGAAGAAGAAAAGAAATCTGCTCAATGAAATACCTGTTTTCATCACTTGCAAGCTCTACCTTCTGTGAAACATGAGAATATAGCTCATCCAAGTTTTTTGCCATCTGCTAAGATGATCTTTCCTCTAACTTCCAATAGAATGTTTCTTGTTTCTTTAAAATTAATTTTCTCGAGTCTCTGATGGGGTTAGAGACCAGATAGTTTAGTTTTACACTTAAGCTTATTGTTTGGGATTAAGATGTTTTTAGGTCTAGATAGATGTTTTAAGTTGATAAAGATGAGATATGATAGATACTGATTTACATTCAGAATTTTAGATGCACCAAGATAGGAAAGATGTTTTCTTCAAGGCTGCCAAATACAAATAGCCAGAACACTAAGAATGTAACATTTATATAAGTCCTGATTGTTTTGTGGTTCTTCTTGCTGTAGGGAATTTATTGTATATAGGTGTAATAATATAAATATATATGTAAAAAAGAAAACAAGCTAAAAACAAAAACAATTTGTGTTAGCATATACTTCAAAAGTCCTGACTCTCCCCACTGCCCAGTTCCAAAGCCATTTCTTAATTTTTATCTATCTTTTTTCATGAATGATCCTCTTCTTAGGACCCAAATCTGTCTCAGCCTTCTCAATCTCCCACATCAACATATCTTAGGTCAGTTCCTCAAACAGCAGACATGTATTTATTCACAAGTATAGAATCTTAAAAGGCCAAGATTCTAGCAAGATTGAGACTCCAATGAGGGTTCTTTTCCTGCTTTACAAAGGACTGCCTTCTCACTATACTACTATCACACAGGTAAACACATATGTACACACATATCACACACACACTCATATACACACACACTATATACCACACACATGATTTACCATAGACACCAAAAATCGCACACATATGCACACACAACACACACACAGACACCCACCACGTACACACATATGGAACACACTACACACACCCATAGACACACAACACACTCAATATACCGATATGCACACACACACACACCACACACACATCATACATACATGCACAAAACACATAATGCACATGTCACACATATACATAAAATCATGTGTACATATATATATATACATATATATATATACGTGTGTGTGTGTACATTTAAGGTACATTTATGTGCTTGTATGAAAAGAGATTTGAGTACAGTATATTATATATTTTTAAAAGATTGTCTAATTGGTCTGTCTCAGGCATCAGGAGTATAATTATATAGTTCTACTATAATAGTTTTAGTATAAATATAGTTATAGTATAAAATATAGTAGAGTACAATATAGTATAAAAATAGTTATAGAATAAAATATAAATATAAATGGCTATAACCTTGTAACTACTCCTTAGGCTAAGAAATACTGTGTCCTGCAGTAGCAACAACTATCTTGATTTTTTGTGACCATGATTTTGCTTTTTTATGCTTTTGTCATTATATGTAGTCTCAAAGGATATAGTTTAATATAGTCTGTGTTTGGCTTTTATAGAACTGAAGGTGTACTGTGTATATCTTTAGTAAATAGGCATTTATTTTCTTCAGGATTGTGTGATGTTCATCCATGTGATCGACAGCACATAGCTAGAGTCTTCTTTGTTCTATAAAAACCACTATACAAACTGTGGCTCTGAAGCAGACAAGCACAGGAGAGAGTTTAGCCTGGGACCTTCTTTGGTTTGGGTTATGCACACAATACTTTTGTAATGATGCACTTGGCAGCTTAGCTCCTACACCTACATGTGCTGTGCACGCACACTCCACTCCAAACAATACACCTAGCCACCTCAGAACCCCCAGACTTCTCACCTGCAAGGGGCTACACACACTCCTATCTCTGAACAATAGTATGAGTTTGCCAAGTAATCAGATGTACACATTCTCTATTCAACTGTATTCCCAATGTATCCAGCTATGAATTGGACACCAATCTGGTCTAACCTAGTGTCCTCTAGTACACTTTTAGGGAGAACCTCTGGCTTACTTAGGCCTATATATAATTATGCATGTATATGATTGACATCATATGCATTATGCGATAGGACATGGACAGTAGAAAAATAAATATACGACCTAATTTTTCAATCAAAACAGACACTACTTTAATTACTCTGCTTAATAACTAACCCCTCTTTCCTTTAGACTCCATAAAAGGAGACCCCGTGCTATTGCCTAGGAGTTTTGAGTACTCTCACTGACGGACGCCACTGTCAACCTTGACAGTGAATCCCTCTATGACCTGTTCTATCACTTCATTCAAATAAAAGTATCTTCATTCTTTTGCAAATATGTGTTAAACCTTAACTTCCAATTTTTTGGATAGCTGATCAGGAACCTTGCAACATCTCACCCAGATCATTACTGCTTCTAAAAGTTCTATTTGTTCATTAGACTGTTGGTGGACATTTGTGATGATTCTGCTTTTCGCTCGGCATAGCTACAACTTCTATACACCCTTCTGGACTTACTAAAGTTTCCAGAGACGTCTCTGGAAGTAGAATTGTTGAGTAATAGGAGCTGTGTTTCCCCAACTGGAGATACTGATTCCCAGCACACTCTAGAGGGATGGTGTTGCTTCATACTGTCACCAGCACATGGGTAGTCCCTGTCATTATGTTGTACCTGCGACCTGGTAGGAGTCAAACAACTGCCTACTGTCCTGCCTGTTTGTTGATTTTTCATAGGCATGTCTGCTTTTTAACGTAACATTTTATTACTTCTTTGAGGATTTCATACAGTGTGTTTTGATGGTGTTTACCCTCCACTTCTCTCCTAACTTCTCCCAGATCTACCCCACATTACTGCACCCACAGCCAACGCCTCCTTTCATTTCTTAATAACCCAACAAGTCCAAATTGTGCTCTTCGTATGCTCCCTAGTGTGAAGCCATCCACTGTAGTGTGGTTATGTACCCTTAAAGAAATCTCTCTCTCTCTCTCTCTCTCTCTCTCTCTCTCTCTCTCTCTCTCTCTCTCTCTCTCTCTCTCTCTCTCTCTCTCTTTCTCTCTCTCTCTCTCTCAGCAACCATCAACTATCAACTGTTCCTCAGTCAGGAGTGGGATCTAATGAGCTCATCCCTCCTTCACGCTAGAATGAAGATCAAACCAGTGTTGTCTTTTTAAAAACTATTTTATTTCAGTACTTCCTATAACAGAGCAACAATACCCCTACTGGACATCAGAGGTTAAGAAGAAGCCCAGTACCTGGAATGGGACATTTCTTTCAGAAATGCTGAGCAATGCGATCCCATATACCCCCAAGCATTGCAGAGGATTTCTATTGTTCTTTTTTTTTTTCTTAAAACACATGAAAAAAGTGTTTTATTTCAGAATACTTAAGGAAATACAATGAAATACTTAGTGAAATGTCACAATACACTCACTAAATGGGGTGATTCTTTTATACTTCCATTTATTTGTTTATTTATTTAATCTCTTTACAGCTTGATCCCAGCCCCCACTCTCCCCTCCTCCCAGTCCCACTATCCTATATAACCATTAAATGTGCTTAAAATGATGGTTTAATACTATTTAAAGTCAACACAATATGGAAGATGACTGGAATTTAATTATGACTGTGTGTGTCTGTGTGTTCCTTTAATAGGATGAAAGTGTTTTCATGACAAATAACAGAAAGACATACATAATTCAGGAATTATTTTGCACACATTCTGCAAAATATGTCTAAGTCATGTAAAATCACTTTGTGTTATATAATCCATATTTTTCACATGGCATGTAGACATCTCAAATGTGATCTAAATCAGAGACCAGCAAACTTTGTCTGTTAAGGATCAGAGAATAAAAAAATTGAAATATTTGCGGTTCACACAATTCATACAGCTCTCTACTCAACTCCGCCACAGAACACAAAAGCCATGGCACACAGTGTGTGAAAATGTGTATGGTTGTTTTTAAAATAAAATTCTATCTAGAAAAATAGACAGTCCAATATTAGTTCATAATTTTCCAAGCCTTGACTCACATGCGTTCCATCTAGACCTACAAATTCACAAATTTCAAAATGATATGAATCATTTCACATCCCACAATGTTCCTTAGCCATTACTGGGAAATGAAATTGGCACTTGACACCACTCAGAAACCATTGTGATTTAAACATATGGTACCTTTCTGTTCTCCAAAATACTTTGGTAAATTCATTTGATGTTTGCAGTTGTTGTCACTCTTGTGGAGACAGGCATCACTGTGCCTCTCTTGCTTCAGCCTCCTGTGGGCTAGAATCGCAGACATGGGCCATCAATCCTGGCTTTAAAAAATGTCTTTTTTAAAAAAAAAGTTTTACCACTCAGACTTGTTTTGTTTTACAAATTAATTCTATCCATTAAAAGAACTCAGCAACCATAAAACTTAATATTTTGACATTTTGTTACTGTTGCTGCAGGAGCAAAAATCAGACTACAAGGTATGAAAGAGAATTTCCCTTAAATATGATTTGTTATTCATAAGATTGGGCATGGCTTTGAGGCCAGCCTGGTCTACAAAGTGAATCCAGGACAACCAAGGCTACACAGAGAAAAACTTGTCTAGGGAAAAAAAGAAAGACTAGACATGGTGGTATGTGTCTTTAGTTCCTGTACTTGGGAGACAGAGGCACGCAGATCTCTGTGAGTTTGAGGTCAGCTTGGTCTACAGAGTGAATTCCAGGTCAACCAGGGCTACATGGTGAGACCTTGTCTCAAAAAAAAAAAAAAAAAAAAAAGGAAAAAATGCTTAGAAAATGGAAATAACCACATGTTCATTCATTAATTCATTTGGTGTTTGAGCCAAAACACAATACATATACAAAAAGTAGCTTATACAAGTTTATGACAAAAATTTGGGACATATTCTCCCCATGTGGTTTTGGGGACCTAACATTGGTTATGTGAAACTGGCTGGGGTGGGATTCTTCCCACCAGGGAATTCAGCAAATACTATAGATTGAGCCATTACTGTTGTTAAAATTTGTACTACCATAGCAGTGAATGGGGGCAGGGGCTCTTCTCAAAGGGTAAGGCCCAGAGTAGAGGCTTTACTTATCCAGGCATTATGAGGAATCCTGGCCTCCTCAGACTGTCTAAAAATTTTGTAACATACAAAAATAATTAAAATTTAGAATCCCCTATTTAAATTTAAAGTATTTGCTAACATTCATTAATTCATCCTGGGGTAGGGGTACATGCCATAGCATGCATGTGGATATATGTGGGTACATGCCATAGCATGCATGTGGATATATGAGGACAACTCATAGAAGTCAGTTCTCTCCTTTCCACAGTGTGACTTCAGGGAGCAAAGCCAACTCATAAGGCTTGGCAGCAAGTGCCTTTACCTGCTAAGCCATCTCATTAGCCCCATTTTTTAAACAGTCTTTAAAATTTTTATTAATTTATTCAGATTACATCTCAATTGTTGTCCCATCCCTTGTATCCTCCCATTCCTCCCTCCCTCCCACTTTCACCCTATTCCCCTACCCTAGGTCTAATGTCCGGGGGGGACCTCCTCCCCCACTATATGGTCATAGGCTATCAAGTCTCATCTTGGTATCCTGCTTAGTCTTTCTTTGAGTGCCACCAGGCCTCCCCATTTTAAAGTGCTTTAAGGTAATGACAGTGGAGCATTAAAACAAACAAACAACAATAGAAAAACAAAACTAGCAGAGAGATGCAGAAACAGCAGGGAGTCAGCCTCAGGACTCAGGGTGTTGGGAAGGGATTCAAGGTTTCTACAGAGCAAAGCGGCCTGAGTGGCCTGGAGGAGGGGGGCGGGGAAGATGGGTAAGAATGAGACCTTTCTATCCTTTCATTATAGCTGTGAATTCAAGTTTGTTGTTTCTCACTTAAAAGGCCAAAGACTCCAGAACAAGCATGGGGAAAGGAAAGAGACATATTCAGACAGGGATGGGAGGTGGGATGGGAAAGCCACAGTGTTGCCCAGTTGGTAGAGTACTTGCTCAACATGCGTGAAGTCCTGGCTTCAGGCCACAGCACCACATACACTGGCCATGGTGTGATCACAGCACCGCAGAGATGGAAGCGGAGGTTGAGGAGTATCAGAAGTTCAAAACAATTCTCTGCTACATAGCAGAGTTGAGGGCCAGCCTTGCATACAAAAGACACTTTCTCAAAAACAAAGCAGAAAGTCATCAAACCAAAGGTGTAACCTAAGTAAGGCCAACCAACCCCATCTTGTTTTGCAGCTGGAGGCATGAGGCTTAGACTGGGAGTTCGGAGCCTCAAAAATGTACATTGGTTGCTGCTGCTTGCTGTCCTTGAGTTATTGGAAGTTCTGTGTGGTGCTTTGAATGAGAACATCCCTTAAAGCCTCAGGTATTTGAACACTTGGTCCTCAGTTTGTGGCATCATGTAGAGGCTACTATGGAACTTGAGGAGGTGTGACCTTGCTGAAGGAAGTATGTCACTGGGGACAGGTTTTAAGAGCTTACAGCCTTTCAATTAGCTCTCCCTGCTTTGTGTTTTCTGTTGAAAATGTGATCTCTAAGTTTCCTGCTCCAACCATTATGGACTTTCCCTCTGAATCTGTAAGGGCAAGTAAACCTTTCCTTCCTTAAGTTGCCTTGATTCATGAACATTTTATCATAGCAGCAGGAAAGGAACTAATACAGCTTAATTTCTCCCAATGTAAAGTTACCGATTAGAACTATTTAATGACGTGCGCACCTTTTGGGTTGTTTTCAGCTCATTAAAAGCCAAAGGCACTCTTTCCCTTGAGAATGTGAGAAGATAAGCTGGAAGCTACTTTCCCATGGAGGACAGGAAACTTTCTAAAAAAGTAATCCTACCATCTCCAGCCCTGCAAACACCCTTCCCCAAAGACAGGGAGATCACTGAAAGGCAACAGTCATGGCCTTTCATGACAGACAAGGCATTGAAATGCAACTTTTCCCTTTCAAGGGCTTCTGTTTGAGCAATAATCCCCAGAAAAGCCAGTGGGAGACCAATATGCCATTGTTTGGCCTGTGCAACTTCCCCCAAATCAATGACTTTTTAAATCAGCTAAAGGCAAGTGGAGCTGGATGGTTTGCTAGTTCTTCCCTCAGTAGCATCCCTACAGAGGAGGCACGCACAATGGTAACCACGTCGTTAGCATGACAGAAGGAGGGCTGCTACATCCTCACTGTTTGACTTGGAGAAAGCGGCTACACTTGGCTGAGCTGCTATACCTTCAACCTAGAAAATAATCGCTTTGAGCCTTGCGAACTCTCAGGATTTATCTACCCTTTCGCTTGCACAAAAATAGTTTGAGCATTAATTGGTTTTCTATTGGGTTTTTTTGTTTAATGCTCGCCAGTATCAGTTTTTCTTCAGAGATTTTCCAAGCCCTTCCAAGAATCTACACGGTTCAAAGAGCATGCCAAGTTATAAAAACAAGACCTTCCAGGCCCTCTGGGGCTCTTGACAGAGTGCTGAAGGAAAGCCAGCTGGGTGTCTCACCTCCTGAGCTCCTCTGGCGAAAACCTTGTGTGTGGTATGCTTGCGAGGAGATTCCTGAGCTCCTCCTGGGGATATCAGGGCACATGTTCAGGGCATCAGGGGCTTCTAGGATTGGCAGTGGGGGGTGTGGATGTGGAATTTGATGCTAAAGAAAATAGCTCCTCTGGAAAAGGAGAGACATGATGAGAGCTGTCTTCAACTATCTGGAGAGGCCTTCTGTAGAAGAACGCACACCCCTGAACTCTGATGAGACTCCAGAGACTAGAACTGGGAGCCGCAGGCAGAAGCTGCACACATGCTGCTGCTGGCACTATCTCAGAAAGACTTTGCTAATTACAAACATCATTCAATAAAGAAAGGGATTCTTCACTTCATAGTAAACTCTCTCAGTGTGTAGTATTGTGTGTGTGTGTGTGTGTGTGTGTGTGTGTGTGTGTGCGCGCGCGCGCGCGCGCATGCGCACGTGCACACATTAAGATGCTACCAGGGATCTTACTGGCCAGAGATACCGGTATTTCTAGAGATTTTACATATGTAATAGTGCTCTCTAAGAACACATGTGACATCACCAAATTTAAGAAGGTCTGGCTTCATTAGACTTCAAAATGAAAAAGTCTGATTATGTAGGACAAGCCACTTTGGAACTCTGATTGTCTTTCCCTCTTCGAACTTAGAGCCTTGAGTTCCTGTCTTTTCTCTCATGTGACAGGGCGGGCAAGGCATGAGTCTCCTCCGCTGATTGGGAAACAAAGCCTCCCAAAATGTGTGACTTCCTAGAGGTCTTCCTGAATTTGTATGGTGCATTTGAAGCAAAACATAGGTTTCCAGAGTCCCAGCCCAACTCCAGTGACAGCCCATGCAATACAAAGCCTGTTCTATTGCTTTGGGATAGAAGAGGCTCACTTGACCAATTTGGAAATCCTCTCACTGTGTTTAGATGAATAGAAAATAGAATGTGAACTTTCCAAGTTCAAAGTCTATTTCCTGCTGGGAAAACGAGACATCTGGTTCATAGTTAAATAAGATGGATCCTGAGGGATCTTTGACAATGAATTGCTTTTCTAAATCTGCCTTTCAGTAATTTAAACATGCATGCTTCAGAAACATATGGATTGAATGTACAAAAACCTGAGGATGCTGTTGGATTGCTGAACAATGAGGAAGTCTTAGAATAGTGGGGACAGGGGATGTTTAAAAGGCTGGAAGTCTATTCTGTCTTATCCTTTGTCTGCGTAGTTTGCTTCCATCAAACAAGAAATATGCAGATCTTAGCACCTGTTGTGTTGGTTGACAGTTAACAACAAATCAAGGACCAAGACAAAGCAGGAACTTGGGAAGATGGCTACAGTATTTTGAAGAAGACAGGATCCTACGGGCCAAACCTAGTCTGATAACACAAAACTATAAGGAATGTCCAAGGGTCATACTATTAGCAATGAACCCCATCACCTTCTGGATAATGGATCAGATCAGACTTCTGCTGTGCACACTGATTATTACAATACAGAGCTGAAGTGGCAGAGATGGATGCAGAAGGCATATAAAGCATTCAGACACAACCCAGGTAAATTACTTGCTATTAGCTGGATTTTACGAGTGGTCTTCTGAGGGTAATCCATTCTGCATTAAAGCTATCTGAAACAAAGATATGCCCACATCAAAAGCCTTAAGGTTACTGATCCAATCTCTCTGAGTGTGCCTCTGTGTTGCATGCATGTTTGTGCTTATGTGTGTGTTAGTTGAGTGCTCGTTAAAAGAAACTTATAAACACGGCCTTTTACTGCCCATAAGTTGTCGTTTTTGTAACCTAACTGTCAGTCTTGGTGTCTGGCCACATGAAAAAAGGGCCATGAAGACCCCAAAACAAGATGTACCTACTGGCCCTGAGAAATCAAATTATTCCACAAGTCTAAGGGAGCAGAAATCAGAATAGTTACAAGACTATGTGCAAGAATATAGAAACAGTGAATGGGATTTCAATACAAAAGCTGCACTAGAGGGAGAGGTCTGGGGGCACACCTTTAATCTGAGCACCGGAGACACAGACAGATTTCTATGATTTCTAGACTTCTCTGGTCTACATAGTGAGATCCAGACCAGCCACAGACACATAGTGAGACCCCAATTCAACAGAAAATATTTCACCACAGTCATCAAATATGGTGGCTTGCAAATATAATCTTGGCATTCATCAGACTGAAGGAAGAGGATCACTATGAGCCAGCTTGGGCTACATGATAAATTTGAATTCAGTCTGTGAGAGTGCCTCAAAGGAAAAACAAAAAGAAAATTGTCCTAGAACCTATATAAGAACTTACAGATGTTTCTGAAAAATAATCAAGCAATTAAGAAATAGGACCACAGGTTTTTTAAAAGCACTGCTAAAAATGTAAATTCAAGTTCTCTAACTATAAAAGATTGCTATCGCCTCCCCAGTGCCTGGTAGACTCACATAAAAGACCTCACTTTTAGTCCACTCCCTCAATCAAGGAGCCACTAAACCAAAGAAACCAAAGTGCCTAACCACAGGCCGCCTTCTTTACTTCGTTCATACCTGGCTACATAGAGTGAACAGACTTCTGCCTATAGAGCTTAGTGCCTATTCATCACCAGTGCAAAGCCACTGTCCCTGGTCCATCCTTCTAAAGGAGACATACCACCTGTGAGAAAACTTCTGGGGCACAGGGTCAGAATACTGCATGTGTGTGAGGTCTCCAGTAGTGAATCAGAAGTGCAGGTTAGCTGGGTGGAAAAGAAGGAGGTCAGGAAATCAGATGGGGCCATGACGCCTAGGGTGAATCCATCTCTGCCTTCATATTTCTGAATCTAATTCAAACAAGAATTTTGAACTTAGTTGGACCATGGTGTGTACCCTTAGGCAGTTCAAGGACAGCCCCAACTCCATAGTAATTTCCTGGCCAGCCAGGGCTATGTACAGAGATCCTGTCTCAAAAGAATGTTTTGAATGTGCCCCCGGGCTTCCAAATCATTCAAAGATACATCTCACTGGTGAAGATACGAGTGGACAACATATTTTTCCCTTTTTGTTTGTTTTTATTTTATGATAAGGTCTCACTCTGTAACCCAGGCTGGTCTGGAACTCTCAGCAATCCCTCTGCCTCCAACCTCTTCAGTGTTGGGATTATATGTGTGGACTACCATGCCCATCTCAAGAACACAGTATTAAAAGGTTAGCCTAATTTCTTGTAAATCTTTAAGCATACTGTTGTTTGAATTCCCTTCCTCCATTTGTCCCTGCCCCACATACATTGGGGGCCAGTTTCTCTGCCATGGTAGATGCTTAATATGGAATCTGTTGATTGAAGGTTGCATGTCTGCACATCTATTTGATTCTAAATGTGATGTTGTCAAGTCCTACCCATGTCCCTGCTATGGAATAGTGAAGATGGCTGCAGTTTGAGCTAATCATCCTATGCTGCAGGAGCTTCCTTTCCCTTCCCAGAGGCACACAGATACAAGGTGAGCTCTGATTGGTTTGGGCTTGGATGGGGGAGGGGGAACAGGCAGGACAGAACATCTGGATTTCTTGCTCATACTTTCTTTTGTTTCTGTCACTACTGAGCATCAAACCCAAGGTTTAATGTGCTCCACCACTGAGGTGCACCTGAAGTCTTCCAGTCCCCACAATTTGATTATTGAATAAGGTCACTGTTGCTTCCCTGCCGTCTTTCCCTCTCATCCACAGGCTTCAGACAGATGGCTCCCACTGCAACTCATCTCGCTTCTGAGCTAGCTAGGCTTTCCTGAGCTCTCAGTCACTACCAGGGGTTGGCACGTGCAGAAAGTTCATAGTTTTATTTTATTTTTATATTTAATCTTTTACTTCCCATACTACCACAAATTATACTATTCAGCTCCCCACATTTGGAGAAATCCCAAGGTGGTCAGCACAGCTGTGGGCAGTGGATAAGTCTCACCCTGGGGAAAATCACCTTTCTCATCACAGTACCTCCCTTGCCAGGTGGTGATTAAGGAGGTTTTAGAGATGATGAGAGGCTGACACTGACAGAGAGGAGAAGCTATGGCATTTGCAACAGAGTACCTGGAGTGTGCACGGGCTCATTGGCAAAATGAACAGGCCCTAGGCACGGCTTGGTCACAGCCCAGTGCATGGCATGTATTTAGTATAAAACAAATATGAGTTGAATGAAAAACACCAACAAAATAATCAGTAAACAAAACCACTAACAAAGCAATCGCTAAAGTAGGGAGTGCAGCGATGAAAAAGAGGGCAGAGTGTTTAGACTCCACGGCAGAGATAACTGGGAGCGACTGAAAGTCCTTGAGCAGAAGGATGATTTGGTAAATAAAGGGCTTCAGGGATATGTCTCATAAAAGAGGCAAAGAAGGCCTTGCTGTTTCCTTCTGCTTTCCCCCACTTTCCTGTAATATGAACCTGGCGGTTCCTATGTTTTTCCAACCAGGGAGATCTCAAAGCTAGAGGAAAAATGGTTATTGTGACTTGTCATTCAGTTTCCCATGTTTTACATTTTGTATTTGCTCTGGACCTGGGAACAAGTGCCATATGCCATATCCTGGATTTTTACAGGATTGACTGAGCCATAGGCCTTAATACTATGGGGGCTAGGAACTGCTCGTCGAACTAATGGAAGCTTTTATATGCAGAGGCGTTTATGGCTCACCACAAGAGATGCTTTTCTCCCTTGCGATCTGAATCACTGAACACACTTTCATATCAACTGCTGGATTTCTAGAGCTATAACAGTCCCACGGGCCCAATTTGTAAACACACAACCACTTCCAATCGGAATCTTCCACCAGTGCCTTAAATTGTCAAGAGCTCTCTGCCCAATTGCCCCAAGCTAATAGAATTGGCATACCTTCCAGTATTTGCACTGGAGCATATGCACTGCTCAACCAGAAGAAGAAGATACAAACAGATGTGCGTGCTGGCAGCTAAGTAAAACCTGCAGGTGGTTTTGAACACACACAACATGGCTCCAGGTCTCCTAGCCCCTGATGAACTCTCACTGATGGACTATTGGCAATGCTGCTGAAGGGCTCTGGAAGAGAAACAGTCATTGTCCTTAGTTGTGTCCCCATCACTGATCCCACCAGGCTGCAGTGGACAGCTCCAAACTCATGGTCACACAGATGGTCCTGGTTAAATTCTGTGTGTCACAGAACAAAACAAATAAATTTCCATGTGGGAAAGGGATTTGCAAGGAAGAGTAGGCTTTGGCAGGGATGAAAGGAGATAAGAGAAGGTGGTAGAAGAGCAATCAGAATGAATTACATGCATGTAAGAGAAAGAACAAATTGAGTTAATGTCAAAAGAAAAAGAATGGTCCTCTATTAATTGAGCCTTGTCTGTGTGCCAGCTATAGATGCTAACCGCCTTCCTATTCTCAGCCTCCCTGGAAGGTAAGGGTTTCAGTATGCCATTTTTTTTTCTTTTCAGGAAAGGAGATTTGAAGATTTTAAAACCAGAAAGATCGGGGCTGGAGAGATGGCTCAGAGGTTAAGAGCACTGTCTGTTCTCCAAACGTCCAGAGTTCAATTCCCAGCAACCACATGGTGGCTCACAACCATCTAAAATGAGATCTGATGCCCTCTTCTGGGGGGCAGGAGTACATGCAGGCAAAATACTGTATATGTAATAAATAAATAAATCTTTAAAAATAAATAAATAAAAATAAAATCAGAAAGATCGTGACTAGAACCCAGGTTCCAAATCAGATCAACCCCCAGGACTGGGGTTTCCTAATTATAGGGACTTAGCCTCAGTGTCCCCATACACAGAATATCCAACCCCATTCTTTGTTTCTAATTTGTTAATTTCACCCCTGAGGTTGATTATTTACTTAACTCAGTAGACTATTTCTATGATCATATTCATAAGTATATTTATATATCATCAAATACATGGATATTTATTTTTAGTAGACACATGGGATTTGTATACAACTTGAACTTTTAATATTTTCTCCTGGAATTTTACTCTTCCATTATTTTTGCTATCAATAAATGGAATTTATTCAATTTAAAAAAAAGAATATCCAACCCCTCTGTATTTTACATATGAACCTTTTTTTTGAGACATGTTTTTTTCTGTGTAGCCTTGGCTGTCCTGAACATGCTTTGTAGATCGTGCTGGTCCCAAACTCACAGAATTTTGCCTCTGCCTCCCCAAGTGCTGAGATTACAGACATGAGCCACCACGCCCGACTGTATGAACTTTTGAAATGAACAAGTTATTTTAAAAATACTCAACTTCAGGTCAAGGACACTGCAAGGAGACCTATAGAGTAAAGTAACCTGGGGCCCATGGGGCCTCACAGAAACTGAACTACCAACAAAGAGCATGCATGGCTTAAACTTAGGCCCCCTACACATATGTAGGAGATGTGCAGATTGGTCTTCATGTGGTTCTCATAAATAATGGGAGCAGGGGCTATCTCTGACTCTGTTGCCTGCCTTTGGATCCCTTTCCTTTAGCTGAGCTGTCTTGTCTAGCCTCAGTGGGAGAGGATGAGATTAGTCCTGCTGCAACTTGAGGTGCCAGATGGGGTTGGTACCCTTCTCTGAGGAGAAGGGGACAGGGGAGAAGAGGAGGTAAGAGGCGGAGAGGGATGTGAGGGTGGGACTGGGAAGAAAGAACCTAAGGGTCTGTAATCAGGCTATAAATTGATTAAATAAAGTAATTAATGAAGAAAAATACCCAATTTCATCAACGTGTTTGATAAATACTAGGTATTGTCTTTTTCGTCTTCATTGAGTACATTTGACAAGATGAACTTGTATGTATGGCTTAGATGTTTTGATAGATACATATATAATGAAATGATAACTACAATTAAACTAATAAAATATCTCTCAACTCTCAATTCTCTTTTCTGTTGTTGTGCCTTTTATTCTATTTTGCTTTTGCATGTGATGACACTTAAAATGTCACTTCGTAGAAAGAGCCCATCACCCCTGGCTGCCCATGGCCCACAGAGCTGGCAGCAGACGGGAAGTGTTTCGGCAGGTTCCCCTTGTTCCTCTCCTTGTCCAGATGTCGGAGCACACTGCAGACAAAATTGGGAATCACAGCTTCTCCAGCTGCTCGTGGATCTCCCATTTTATGATGAGTAGCTTGAGCAGAACCATGCTATTTACCATTTAAATGGTGGGGCTGCCTGAGGTTAAGACTGGCGTCAAGGCCTCACAGGCCCCTCCTGGCTTTCAACTTCATGGGCCTCCTGGATTAGCTTGTCCTACTTTTTAACTGGGCCTGAACACTTCCTGTTTGGCTGTGTGGAGCTCCAAAAGCTAAACACAGAAAGCCGAGGCCACAGCATGATAATCAGAAGGTTTTAGTTGGCTTTGGGACCTCCTTGGCCTAAGGAAGTCCAAGCTGGATTTGGTAGGGATGCGTGAGGACTGCAAAGCTACTGAGCTCAGCTCTGCCCTCCCTAAGTCCAGTCATTCAGAACAATCCCCTCAGGCCATCCTTTTCTGCTGTTCCCTGGGTCTGCTCTATAACTCTGAGCCTACCTTCGTCAGACCACTTGGCTTCAGTGGGCTCACAGTCTTTGCCTTGGCAGCAGCCTATGGCCCTGCCTGCCGCCACAGTCAGTTGTCCTTGTTACCTGACCAGGCACTAGGGTTGGCTTTTCTGATGTCAGTTATCCCACAATCCCCAGATCAGAAAAAGTTCCTTCTCTTTCTCCCATCACAGAAGATGGATGTTGACCAGTTTATTTGCAAAATGAGAAAGGAGCTGTCTTCAAGGTGTGGCCGACCCAAATCATTTCTTTATTCTCCTTCTGGTTTATAGAGCAATTTGGGCTTGGTCCAGATCAGGCAACTTCAGCTTAGCGGCTGTTTTCAAAAATGCCCAAACTCCATTAGTCTCAGTGACTCCCTTGCTCTTGGAGGACCCTTGGAGCTCTTTGTGGCATGTGAGCAGGGAACTTAGTAGTCAAGAACGAAGAAGGAAACACTAGTTGAAAAAGAATTCCTCTGAGCACTGCCACCGTTATCGTTGAGAAATCACTGCTACCATGCTCTGGAGCACTTGGCTTTTGGCAAGACGCCTGATATGACCTTGTTAACATCCCTTAAGGAAAGCATCTAACACATCAGTGAATGGACAGTCTCAAGGTTTAGAGTAAACTAGACCTTCTTGAGACTGCAGAGATGGTTCAGCTATTAAGAGCACTTGTTACAACCACCTAGAACTCCAGTTCTGAGGGAGCTAACACCCTCTTCTTCCAAGAGAACCAACCACACATATGTTACACACACACACACACACACACACACACACACACACACACACACACATTCAAACAAAACATTAATACACATAACATAAATATCAAGTACTCTTGGTGTTGTTATTTGGAGACAGATTTTCTTTGTGTAGCCTTGGCTGACCTAGAACTAATTCTGTAGCCCAGGCTGGCTTCGAACTCACAGAGATCCACCTGCCTCTTCCTCCTGAGTGCTGGGATTAAAGGCATCTGCCACCACTGCCCAGCAAATCTTTTCTTTTTTAATGTGCCTTCCCAGCAAAAGTCATTTCACAACAGAGTATTCTTATTTAGAGTCCAGACTCCTATGCTGTCTAAACTAGCAGAGCCATTTCCCTACCTTGCCCCCCTGGCAACCACTATTCTCATCTCTGCCTCTATGACTTTAGCTATTTTAGAGGTCACGTGTAAGTCAGGCTGCAAGAGACTGTCTAAAACACAAAACAAAATCAAGCACTGTGCTGTCTCCTTGGCTGTGCATAAATGCATGTCCTCTCACCCCAAAGTAGTTTTGCCACATCAGAGACCTATCACTAGCCCATCCACCATCCCAGAGCTGCATTCTTTCTGTGTTAACTCATATTTACCTCCTTGTCTAGAGGGTAGACTAAAGTTGTCTCCTAGGTATAAGCTTCTAGTTAGAAGTCATCCTTACATTCAATTTAGTATTTTAGGAGCAAAAATATAAGAAAAGACAATTATGCCTTACTTATATGTTCTTCAAGACTCAGTGGTACCAGTTAGCCTAGTAGTGTGAGACCATAATGGCCCAGGGTTATGGAGAAAAGGTTGAGGAAGCTTCAACCTTGGATACCTCAAAACACAAAGACAGCAGGAGTTGGCTATCCCCGTTCCAACCTGGTGCCACAAAGCCGGCTCCCCATCATCGGCTCTAATAAGAATTTATTACCCTGACAGTTATCAGGATTTACTCCTTGTCTGACCTTATAAGGTTTTCCCCCCTCCCACCCCTACAGCCCCTGAGCATGCAGATGATGCATCTTCCAACACCGCTTCCCTGGTCAATGGTACACAGCCACATAGACCTTGCCCTAGAGACCCTGGCCAGCTCCCCAAGGGCATAAATGCCCCCTTTCCCTCCAATAAATTGAACCAGTTCTCTGAAGCTGTTCCAGGAATGTTCGTTGCTGACTGAGATCCTGCATTGCACTCACCGGTGCTCAGCTAAGCTTAATTTATCTCCAGCTCAGTTTGGTGTGCAAGGGACCAGGCTACCCCAAGAGAGGAAGCAGACACTAGACAGCATACTATCACTGTCCCAGAGCTCCGTCCTTCCTCCTGCTTGTCTAGCTTGGTTGTATCATTGGCAACTACAGGCGTCTTTGTCTCTAATCCTTTTATTTTGTTTGTTTGTTGTTTGTTCTTGAGATAGGGTTACTCTGTGTAGCCTTGGCTGTCCTGCACTCACTTTGTAGAGCAGGCTGGCCTCAAACTCACAGAGATCCACCTGCCTCTGCCTCTCATAGAGCTGGGATTAAAGGCGTGCACCACCATGCCCAGCTCTCTCTCTCTCTCTCTCTCTCTCTCTCTCTCTCTCTCTCTCTCTCTCTCTCTCTCTCTCTCTCCCCAATGTTATTACCTCTGGCTTCACTGTTTTAATCCTAACAATGCCTTTTTACTCTAACATTCACCCCCCCCTCTAATATATTAAGCAACTTGGATTTTCACTGTGACCCTTTCCCTCACTGCCTACCATGAGCCAGCTCCTGCTTCACGATCATGAAACATTTGTGTTTCTACCTCTGATTATTTCACTTTCATGCTGTCTTCCAAATTCATCTATGTTGTCAAAAATAGCAAGATGGTCAAGTTTTGCTTCCTTTTTAAAGTTGAATAATATTCTACTGTGCACACATTCTCAGATTTTCTCTATCTATTCACCCATCATTGGACTGAACTCTCCCCTACCAAGCCTTATTATCCATCCTACAGTCACCAAACCTCGTTTCCTCCCTCAGGTTGGAGGGTCACAAAGAAAGGAAAATAAATATACTCACTGACAATGCAGATATGCTTCCTTTTACTTTCTGCACTTACTATTTGTTACTTTTTATTGCTTCTTTGTGAATTGCACATCACGCACTCCAATACCATTCATCCCACCTCCCCTTGTACTTGTCCTCCACTCTTTTTTTTTTATTTATTTTTTATTTTTTTATTAATTTATTCTTGTTACATCTCAATGTTTATCCCATCCCTTGTATCCTCCCATTCCTCCCCCCCCCATTTTCCCATTATTCCCCTCCCCTATGACTGCTCCTGAGGGGGATTACGTCCCCCTATATATTCTCATAGGGTATCAAGTCTCTTCTTGGCTACTTGCTGTCCTCCACTCTTGCAACCTCTCCCTAAGCAGAGAAAAATAAATCCCATCGTGGAAGCTCTCTAGAGTTTGTCACAGTGTGTCCCACAGTATATCCTTTTGTCCACACTTCTTGGCTTGCAAATATTCATTGCAGTGACTCCTTGGTCTGGTACAAAGCCTCTAGCTTCTGTTACTCTATCGATACTGGAACCTCACTGGGACTCCTCCCAGATATTCTGTTGTTGCTCTGTGTCATGGAGATCCTATAGTTTTGGATCTGTTAGAGCAGCCACTTCACGCACTCTAGTAGTTCAACAATGACATAGACGTTGGGGTGGGCCAATTCAAAGCCCTGGATATGGGCCTGAGAGTTATCTGAACTATTCAGCCTTCTGGCTTTCTCACTCTCAAACACTCGGGACTAGTTCACCTGCAACTCCCACCATCAGGGCCAGCTCTACTGTGCTGCCCAGGAGAGGAGGTGTAGGGCCTGTTCTCCTGAGGGCTGCAGCAGATGAAGAGCAGGGACTGCTCTCCTGCTCTCATTGCCCCAGGGCTAGGTCTCCCATAACGGGTGAGGAGGAAGGAAGGTATCTCTTCCTAGTCCATGCCACCACATGGAAGACCAGTGGTAGGGCCGGCTCTTCCATCAACTCCCGAAATGTGTGTTGCCCACTTTCCTGAGAACTGTAGCTGGCTAGGGGTAGGGTCAGCTTTCCTGCTTTCATGCCCCTGAGGCTAGCTTTCCTAGGATGCCCAGGAGAGAGGTGGGGCCAGTTCTGCACAGCCCTCAGACAACAGGTCCCTGGGTGGCAGAATAGACCAGGGACAGTTGCCTGGCCTTTGGTGACAACAGATCCCTAGTATTGCAGGGTCACCAACCCAGACATGGTCCCAGGTGGCAGCCCTGGCTACTCACATCAGGCTGCTCCTTACTACCCCTGAGTCTCCATTTCTGTTTCTCTTCGTTGTGCTCATATCCTTCTGTTTCTCTTTCTCTTCCATTTCTCCACCATTTACTTGCTCCTTTTAGTGGCACCTGGGGTCTCTGAGTGTCTGGGATCCTCTCAGGAGTGGTCTCAGGAGAGCTATGCCCCACTTATTCATTATGGTACCAGACAGGGGTCATCTCACGCATGGTCTGTACTGCCCAGGCCTGCACTACACCAGACTGGTCGTCATCTCAGGTTAGCTCCCTGCCTGGGCCAGGCTGGTGGTCATCTCAGGCTAGCTCTTTGTCTGGGCCAGGCTGGTTGGTGGTCATCTCAGACTAATTTTTTTTTCATGGAATGTAATCATTCTAATGTTCATAAGTCAGAACTCTGAACATAGACACGGCCTGACAAACAGGTGACACAACAGCCACACTTACAGTGCTTCTAGGGGCACAGTTTTCTGCCCTTAGAACTTGGGATTTTTAATGATCTTTTAAAGAAACACACACACACACATACACACACACAAAGAGGGAGAGAGAGAGAACAAGGAAGGAAATGAAAGGAATGGTTTGAGTTACTGTAAGTAAAGGACAAAAGTCAGAATCCAACTGACTGTTCTCTGTGTGCCATTGTAATTCAAATCAAAGACCTGGCCCAGGCCAAAGGAGGAGATTGCAGTATTCTGAATGGGCGCACAGCCAGGGCTGAGCTCACCAGACACAGCCACCACACCCACAGAACTTGGAAACCCATAAGAAAAGCAACTGCACTGAGCCAGCTACAGCCATTTGGCCTAGGTGTATGTTCATGTCTTTACAGGTATTTCTCAGCCTGAACTTGAAAGTGATGTTCAAGTCACCTCTACCTGAAGAGCCAATCCAGGGCAGAAAGAGCTGTCACCTTCCCATGGCAATCTGGAACTGTTTGCAAAAATTAGTAGCACACCCAGACTGACGCCTTAGACCCAGGGTCCTGGGAAATCTGGGAGACTGGTATTTTGTAAACTAGAGTTCACTTACAACACGAAACACATAAACATTCCATGCTGGCTCATTTTTGTGTCAACTTGAACCAGATTAGAGTCATCTGAAAGGAGGGAACAACAACTGACAAAATCTCTCCATGAGATTAGGCTGTAGGCAAGCCTTTAAGGCATTTTCTTAATTTGGGACTGATGTGCTCGATTAGTTGTGTTTGTACTGCCTCTGGGCTGGTGGTTCTACATTCTATAAGAAAGCAGGCTGAGCAAGTCATGGGGAGCAAGCCAGTAAGCAGCACTTGTCCATGGCCTCTGCATCAGCGCCTGCCTCCAGGTTCCTGCCCTGCTTGAGTTCCTGCCCTGGCTTCCCTCCGTGGTGGAGTGTGGCCTGAGAGTTGTAAGATGAAATATATTATTTCCTCCCCAAGTTGCTTCTCATTACATGTTTTACCCTAAGACACATTCAAACTGTAGAGGAGGATATATTACATATAAATTTAAGAGAGCTCCAGACCATGGATTATGGATCACAAAGAGGTAGAGTAGGATACAGCACTGGCCAAGCAGCCATTTTTTTTTCTCAGATGCAATCATCTGGAAAGAGCGGGTATTGGCTCACTTGCTCCCTCTTCCACAATCCATTTGTGCATTTTAAGATCCAGTTGAGTCTCTCTACTTCCCATCTTGCTTCTGCCCAAGTCTCCCGTGTTTGAACAATTCATCTACGATATCATTCACTGCATTGTGCTGCTTCTGCTGAAGTTGCCTACAACTGATATTAACACCAATAACAGGCTGGAGCTTCAGCTCAGGGCATAGAGTGCCTGCACAGAGTACATTGATATGAAGCCCTGGCTTTCATCTCCAGCATAGCTTATCTGGGACATTGTATGCCTGACTTTAATTGACTCAAGTAGTGGAGACAGGAGAATCAAAAGTTCAGTATCAGCCTTGACTACGGTAGTTTTTAGACAGCCTAGGCTACATGAGGGCTCTCTAGAGAAACAAAACTGATTGAATATATGTATATATACACACAAATATATATGTATGTATACATATCTGCAATATGTATACATACATACATATATTTATTAGACTTATAATGGCTTACAGGCTGTAGCCCAGCTAGTCTAACAATGACTGCTTACTAACAGAAAGTCCAAGAATTTAGTAGTTGCTCAATCCACAAGGCCAGATGTCTCAGCTGGTCTTGAATATATGCTGGAATATCAAAAAAGTAGGCTCTAACATCCCATATCAAAAATAAAGTACTATTAACTCTTTTCTTGGCTGTGAATGCCTTTTCATTCCACTCATTCATCAAAGTCCGCTACAAACAATTAAGATCCATCCAAGTTAGTTTACAATAGGCCTCAAGATATCCACTCCCATTGTCTTAGAATGATTTATTGTTCACAGAGTATCACACAGTTCTACATACAGAAAGTAATTAATGTTTGTTAAATGAAGAAATGAACAAAGGATTAATTCATTTAATAAATTAGTTCAATCAATGTATTTTTTCTCAGCCTTATGCTGAGAGCAAAACATAAGCTTCTTCACATCCTTGGACATATTAGACCAAAAGAATACACCAAATAGGCAAATAGGCACCAATGTCCTTTGTGCAGGAACAGCATGCTAGGCACTCAAGAGGAATTATGACTCTTCCCAGTTATCTCCTCTGTGACACACACTGTAAAACTTTCAAATAACCATACATATTTTTTATTTTTTGAGATTATAATATTACATCATTTCCTCTTCCCCTCCTCCATTAAAATCCTCTTATGTACCCTCTCGCTCTCCTTCAAATTCCTGGCCTGTTTGTCTTTAATTACACACACACACAGATACACACACACACACACACACACAGACACACACACACAGACACACACACCTAAATACATAATGCAACCTGCTCAGTCTATATCAGTCTGTATAATGTTCGTTCTATGTATGTTTTCAGGGATAACTGGTATTAGACAACCATTTAGTGTACCCTTCCCTGGGGAAGACTGTTTCTCCTACTTTCAGCATTCCTTAGTTGCCTGTAGTTCTTTGTGTAGGGCTGAATCGTAATAAGCTTTCCCCCATCCATGTTACATGTTTATTGGAGTCCTCCTTGTTCGGCTCAGGTTTAGGGAGTCATGTTGGTGATGAGAGTTTATGTGCAATTTCAAGGAGATGCAATTTGACAGCAAACTCCTTGTTCCTCTGGTACATGCAACCTTTCTGACCCCTCCTCTACAATGATCCCTGAGCCTCAGGTGCAGGAGTTGTGTTGTAGATGTATCAGTCAGATTCCCCAACTCTGCATTTTGATTGGTTGTGGTTTTCCATAATGGTCTCTATCTGTTACAAAGAGAAGATTCCTTAATGAAGAGTGAGAAATACATGTATCTGTGGGGATGAGGATGAATAATTAGAAAATAGGAATTATTCTGGTTTTAGTAAAGTGGTGGCTGGAGGATATCCTCCAAGACCCATGACTTCACTAGTTCTGGATATCTGGCTAGGGTTCCAGTATCAGATATAATTTCCTTTTTGTTGAACAGGTCTTTAGTCTGATCAGACAGCTGTTGGTTACTACCAAGGTATGTATGCCACTACTGAACCCTTAGGATTATCACATATCTTATTCATTTTTATGGTGCAAAGACATTATAGTTATGTATGACTATTGGTTTCTCCTCTCTTTTGGAAGCTTTTATGGCTCCTTTTGGTACCATGACAGCTAGTCCTCTGGGAGGAGGTGTTTGGGTTAAATACAGATTAGAGGTCTCTGGGCTTTGTTTTCAAAGTGCATGGTGTCTTCAGTGATAGGACTTACCTTTCACCTCAGAGGAGCAACCAAGGGCAACAGCAATAGCCTTTAATGCTTTGGGGATCTCTTGCAGAGCCCTCACCAACAACTGGAAGAGGGCTTCTCACGCCTGGTGTCAGGATTTTTTTGTGGGGATAGACTATGGTCCTTAACTTTTGATGTATGCTTATATTCGGTTCACAAGCATTCTATTGAGCACGTTCGATTACGTTCTTCAGGGGTTTTTACCTGTAGTTTTCTGGTTTTGTTCTGTCTTTACCTTTACACTAGAAATATTCTTTGACCACTTTTTCCCTGATGTGGTGGAGTAAGAGGTCTCTCATGTTTACTCAGAGGTCATTAATTTATCTAGTCTAGCTAGCTATCTTACGAGGCAGTTTGTCCCAGGGATCCTCTGTCTCTGCCTCCCATGTGCTGGCATTACAGGTGGGCTGCTATGCCTGTCCAGTATTTACATGGATTCTGGAGATCGTATATCCAGTTCCCCAGACTTGCACACCAATGATTATCCCTACTGAAGCCATCTATCCATCCCTATAGGACTCCTTTTAAAACTCTAGTTTCACAAATAAGGAAACTGGAGCTGATAAAAATTAAGCATCTAATCCAAGACCCTAATCTTGTAAGTTATTGTCTGGCCTGTTCAACCATATACATTCATAGAGTGAGAAGCCATGTAACTGACCCCAAGTAGTTAAAATAGCAAAGGGAGTGGTGATTGGCTGAGGGTACCAAGTGGCTCTAGAATGGAATCATGGAACGTTGGAAATTTCCCTCCAGTCCCTATATCCATGCGTTAAGCCTCGTACTGTAATATCTTTTCCCCAAGCAACGCCCTCTGCTGTCCATGCCCTGTGCCTCCTTTCCTCTCCACCAAATGGATTCTTTCCTCTCGCTGCTTGGAGAAGGATATTAAAAATGTGCCGGTGTCAGTGAGGTCGGTGAGCAGCTGGCTGGCTGAGATGTGAAGAATCCAGGCTTCTACCTGGAGATTTGCACTTGTGTGGATGCAGACAAAATTCTGCAAAATGCAGGGCCAAAAGCAGCAAGTGAGCCATATCTGCCCAGTGATCAGTCTCCACGGTTTAAAAATAAACTGCTAGGTGAAAACCAGCTTGGTAAACAACAACAAAGTCACTCACAGCAGCCCCTCTGTGATTGGTCCTAGCAGCAAATGTCAGGAACCTCTTCTTTCCCATCACTAGAAGGTTTTTTCTTACACTTGTTCTATATATTCCTTCCTTTGAGCTTCCAACATTTTCCCCTCTCTGAAGTCTTCCCTAAGTGTATGCTCCTTCACTCCTAGAAGAGACAGCCAATAGAGATGGTCATATCAGATGGGGACCATGTGGAGACCACAGCATCCATTCATCCACCATTGATTCTTCCATTCCCCCATGTGAGTATGTGTTTTATATGTGTGTAGTGTGTGTACACATGTACACATGGGTGCACATGCCTGGGCAGGTGTGTGTTCATGCTTTTGTGCAGAGGCCAAGGATGTTGCATGTTCTAGTCTATCGTTCTGCCACTAAATCAGGAGCTAGCCTGGCAGCCAGAACTCCCCAGTATTCCCCCTATCTTTGTGGCAATGCTCTAGTTATAGGCGTATGTGATGACTATATTTGCTTGCATGTGGGATTCAGCTCCTTGTGCTTGCACAGCAAGAGCTCTAATCTACTGAGCCATCTCCCCAACTTCACGCTATGTTCTTTCCCATCTGACAATGTTAAGTTGACAGCAAGGCCTGCGCACACCATTTCTGTGGCAGCTGAGTGACTACTGGCCAGCCAAGTACAGAAGAGACAGACAAATATCTAGTGACAATGTGTTGTTGGGACATCCACTAGAGCTCATTTCTCCACAGTGATGACTCTTCTCCATGTCATCCCAGGAGGTGAATACCCGCAATTCCAGCATTCAGGAGCCAGAAGCAGGGAAGTCCTGCAAGTTTGAGTCCAGCCCTGTCCTCTGACTTCCACATACATCAGCTACTTTGATTTTCTCAGATATGGTCTGTACATCTCAAAAAGTCAAAAACAATTAATTACTTAAACAAAAGGCTTAGGAAACATGCATGCTCCACTGTAAAATTTTCTAGCCAGGCATAGTAAGATTTGATTCACAGACCACTGGTGCCAGAATTATCTAGGGAACCTTTAAAATACATAATTTTGCTGGGTATGGTGGGACACACTCCAGATGCAGAAGCAGGATGATCTTTGTGAGTTTGAAGCCAGCCAGGTCTCTATAACTACATCTAGGCCAGCCAGGGCCCCATAGTAAGACACTGCCTCAAAAAAGTCTCATATCCCCAAACCTAGACTCAATCTGCATTTTTCAGTCAGATTCTCAGGTATTTCAGGCTAGTCTGGAGCTCACTATGTGGCTGAGAATGACCATGCGTTTTAATTCCCTTGTTTCTACATACCAAGTGCTTAGATTACAGGAATGAGTCATCACACAGAAATTTATTGTGGGGCTGAAGAGCATGCCTAGGACTTTATGCATGTCAGGCAGGCACTTACTCTCCCAGTGTCAAGCCCCACAACCTTCGTTTCAACACCATTCCCCAACTCTTATGGATATGTAAAAGGGAAAGAGGAAAGGAGAGAGAATGATGATAAAAGTAATAGTGGGGATGCATATGAACAAAGACATTGCATCAATGTATGGAAAGGTATGCCTCTATGATCCATGATCCTCTCATATGCTAGCAATAATCACCAGATGAGTCCACTATGCACTGATCTTAGAAGCCCACTGCCTTCATCCATCTCAACTGATTAAAGCAGCAGACATATCAGAACCACTTGGGGGGGGTGGTGGTGCTAAAAATTACTGTCTTCTGAGTCCTAACCCTAGCAATTGTTATCCTTAACTATCTGGAGCATTCAAGATGCTTAAGGTTCACAGATCATTTTAATGGGCAGCTATAGTCATGAGCTAGAACAAAAACCCTCCCACCCTGAAATAGGAGCTCTTCCATCCCAAGTGTGTGTGTGTTTGTGTGAGTGTGAGTGTGAGTGTGTGTGTGTGCATGTGCATGCATATGCATATGCAGCTTTAAATTCTTAAAAATCCGTTCTGTATCTGAAGTATAACACAATGTATGGGTAATACAGGATTCCCTTGGGAGTGCCTATGACTCCACTCCACCAAACAGATAAAAGGTAGGGAGAAATTTGCTCAATAATGGAAGTGAGCATGTCTCATCACCCGTTTGCCCAATCATTCCCAAATATTAGATCCACAGCTACATCCCTTTCACAGATGACCTGACAGATGCTTGCTCATAGCTCCGTGGCAACTGATCAGTTCAAGTTTCATGCTCTCAGTTGGGTTCATTTAAAGTTTATTTGTTTGTTGACAAGTTCTTGCTGCGTTGCCTAGGTTGTTTGGAACTCACTATGTAGCCTAGGCTGACCTTGAACTTGCAGCCAGGATCTTGCTGTTGCCTGAAATTGCAAGCAATTGTTAGCCACCCACACCCTGTCTTCTTATTTAAAGTTCTCTTAAGACCCAATGAGCAACATAAAGTTATGATCCAAAGTATTGACTTTGGCCAAGCATGGAAGTGAACACCTCTAATCTCATACTCCAGAGGCAGAGGCAGAGGTAGGTGGATCTCTGTAAGTTTTTTAAAATTTTTATTAATTTATTCTTGTTACATCTCAATGGTTATCCCATCCCTTGTACCCTCTCATTCCTCCCTCCCTCCCATTTTCCCCTTACTCCCCTCCACTATGACTGTTCCTGAGGGGGATTTCCTCCCCCTGTATATGCTCATAGGGTATCAAGTCTCTTCTTGGTAGCCTGCTATCCTTCCTCTGAGTGCCACCAGGCCTCCCCCTCCAGGGGACGTGGTCAAATATGAGGCACCAGAGAATGTGTGAAAGTCATACCCCACTCTCCACTCAACTGTGGAGAATGTTCTGACCATTGGCTAGATCTGGGTAGGGGTTTAAAGTTTACCGCCTGTATTGTCCTTGGCTGGTGCCTTAGTTTGAGTGGGACCCCTGGGCCCAAATAGGCCAGATAGGTCTACATAGCGTGTTCTAAGACAGCCAAAGCTATAAAATGAGACCCTGTAAAAAAAATTCAAAAACAAAACAATAACAACTTCAAAAAACAAAACAAAGTACTGACTTTGGTTTATGTTACTCTATCCCACGCCAAAGAAACAAGATTCTCAGAGTAACCCCTTTATTCATAGCTTCAGCTACAAAGGAAGGTTCAGACCCTTTCATGTGTTTCAGCTGTGATTGATGGGTCGCTATCCGTCCTCCGGTGACTGGAGTTGCTGCTTGTTTTTGTAGTAGGTAAGCAATTGTATAAATTACCTCTCTTCCAAGTCACAAAATATGTTTGCCAAAATGATTCCTTCTGAAATTGCAGAAGTGGAAATAGAGTGCACAGAGAGAAATTGAGTTTGCTCCAAGGGGCTCTGAATGCACCATTAAGAAGCCATAGAAAGAGATTAGCAATCCATCTGGTGTGTTTGTACATCATTTAGTGCCATTTTGGGGCATTTCTGAAGCAGTGACAGTCACGGTGGGGAGGAAAAGGAAAAGATTCCACTAGCCATTAAGACAATATACCAAGAGGCTGTGCTTATCAGGGCGTGCAGCTGAGGGACACTCCACCAGTGCCGACCTCAGTTCAGCCAAAACTCCAAAAGCTTAATAAAAATCAACTCCTGGATTTCAATGCCAGGGAATTTGTTAAAGCATCATGAGCTGCAGGCCATCTTCTCTCAACAAAATAACTCTCTCCTCATATAAAAAATCTCTCTCTGGCTGGAGAGATGGTTCAGTGGTGAAGAGCATGTACTGCTGTTACAGAAAGTTCAGTTCCCAGTACCAGTACCAGGCAGTTCACAACCTGTTAACTACAACTACAGGGAATCCAGTGCCCTCTTCTGGTTTCCACCGGTACTGCACTTACATGTACTAGTGCATATTCAGACATACACACATAATTGAAAATAAAATAAAGTGTTTTACACACACACACACACACACACACACACACACACACCTCACATTTATAGCAAAGAGAACTGACAAATTGTTAAAATTTACCTCTGGCATTCATCATTTTTAAAGCCAATATGGGGGAAATCTCTGCTAAATATGGGGCACACCTTAGTTAGGTATCTGCTGGAAACTCATTTGTTAGATATAAATATCATTGGAACTTCAAATATAAATCAGACTTAAACAAAACAAGTTACATTTTACATAAAAGAATTCCTTAGTAAAGACTGTCTGTCTGTCTTTCTTTCACATCCTGATCACAGCTTCCCCTCATTCCTCTCCTCCAAGTCCTTCCCTCTCCCCTCTCCTTTCCCCCTCCACACCTGCTTCCCTTTTCCTCAGAAAAGGGGAGCCCTTCCATGGACATCAAACAGCTTTGGCATTAAGTTTCAGTAAGATTAGGCACATCTTCTATTGGGGCTAGACAAGACAGCCCAGTTAGGGGTAAGGGATCCAAAGGCAGAGTGCCTTTTCCCCCCAGTGACATTCAGTTTTACTATTACTAGAAAATTCTATTTCCTCTGTGTGGTTAACAAGGACACACTTTCATTCATCTCACCATGAAAGTTAGGGAATATGTACTTCTATCAGAAATCTGAAATCTTGGCCATTGGGAAGATTTCATAAAATGACAGGACGATGATAAATGGTGCAGAGCAAGTGTTTGTGATGAAAATGCATACTTATTGGAAGTAGAGACACTCTCAATGAAACAAGGAGCCAAGATTAAAGAGCAGGGCCACACCATTGTGAAATGTGGACCATGTTCAGCCAGTCATCACTCCAGAGTTCACGTTCCTAGTCTTGTTTTGTTTGCTCAGAATTGGAAGGTTGCCATGTGGTTTCAGAGAGACCTCACAACAGAATATGAAGTCTATGAACATAGAATCCACATTGTTTACTACTTTACCTCCATCACACAGGTATCTGATATATAAGCATTCAACAATTCTCTTCCTGTTAACAGGAAGGCAATCTAGAATCAAAATCTAGGTCACTGCTGTAAGCATGTTTTCAGCTATCCCCAGGGACAGCGGAGAAAACAATAAGGTAGTTTCACTCTTATTCTGCCCTTTTGCCTTGGTCCCACTTTCTTCTCTACTGTGTGACAAACTGAGAGGTCATGTGGATTGTGAGTCAGGGTACCAAGTCCTGAGCTGGTCACCAAGACAATATATCACGGAGGAGAAGGTATGTTCTAGGAAAAGACATTTACTCAGAGAACAGAGAGGGAGAAAGGGTCTGCCTGCCAGGGTGCTAAGGACCCTAAAGACTCTATGCTTCTCGCCCTACATAGTGAGAAGCCAAATGGAGCCATGCCCAAGGGCAGAAATGTTGGTTCCGCCTGACTACCATGACAAAAGTGTCTCACTTTCTAAACTGGTAGAATGATTCGGAAACTTCAAATGATGTGCATGTCACTGATGTCCAGAATCAAACGAGCCAGTAACTGCTAGAATGAAGCCAATCAGCAGGGTGGTCATTGTATGGTCTATTTGGTTTATCCAGGCAATTCTAGATGCTGAAGAATATTCCCTTTTCAAAATACTTGTCTCTCAAGAACACACTAATTATCGGCCACAAAAGAATTTGACCTGCTAAAAAGCATAGGAATGATTCAGAGTATAATTTTTATAAGCTAAAACCTTTATTTTTAAAGACAGTAAAGCAATAACTGCACAACAAATTCAAGGACTAAGAAATTCCATGGCCTTAAAATAATTTTTTCCTATACCTCCCAACTTATTTCTGTACCCATATATCTTACTTAGGGTTTCTATTACTCTGATAAAGCACCATGACCAAAAGCAACTTGGGGAAGAAAAGGGCTTATTTCATCTTGTAACTCTCTGATCATATTCCATTACTGAAGGAGGGCAGGGTACGAACTCAAGGCAGGACACTGGAGGCAGCAGCTGGTGCAGAGGCCTTGAAAGAGTGCTGCTTACTGGCTTGCTCTTCATGGCTTACTTAGTCTGCTTTCTTATATTATTCAGGACCACCAGCCCAGGGATGGCCCCACCCACAGAGAGCTTGCTCCTCCTCCATCAGTCAAAACAATATCTCATAGTTTTCCTATAAGCCAGGGTTATGGAGGTATTTTCTAAAGATGCCATCTTCTAAACATATTTAGCTTTTGTTATGGTCACAGAATCCAACCAGCACATCATAATTTCACTATATAGTCTTCTTATTTTTATACATAGTGCATGTTCATACTGGAGAAATTAATACTGATAAGAAAGAAGAAAACTGATAGTTTGCAATCTGGGCTGAGGAGATGGCTCAGAGGGCAGCATCATTGATATGCAAGCATAAGAACTTGAGTTCAGTATCTAGGAATACACATTTTAAAATGCCAGACTTGACCATATACAATTGTAACCCCAGCACTGGAGAGAGAGCAAGAGGAAACAGAGTCAAGATCACTGGGATTTACTGGCTGCCAACCTAGCCCCAAAACATGGACTTATAGGTTCAGTAGGAGAATTTGTCCCAAAGGGATAATAAGGCAGAGAAGGACAGCAAAGGACAGCCAATGTCTTTTGTTTTCTATACATGTGCATGGGCACACATCTAACTGTATACACACACACACACACACACACACACACACACACACACACACAAAGTATGCAAACATCTTAATCAGAGATAATCACTAATATGTTTTGGTGTATAACTCCCTGTTAAACAATGGATATATGAAAAAAAAAAAAAGATGGCATGGCTGCTCACCCCCACTGCAGAAGCAGAGATCAACGGAAGCTTGAAGAACCCACAATACCTCTGGAAAAACTAACAACAACAACAAAAGGCAAGTCTTATGGGAAGATGCTTTTTAAGAAAAAGTGGACTCACAACATTGGAAAGCAAGATGGCAGAACAGAGCTACACGCATGTGTAACAGAGAATGACGAATCTATACTCTTTGCCTGCTGCATCTCAGCCAGCAGGCCGCAAGCACAAAGGCCGTGACCAATGAGCCATAGTGCTGCCAGAACCAATAACTGGGAGATGTGCTGTATGTAGCCTGGAGGTCCCACAGAAACAGGTCATTGCTGAATACGGCTGGCTCTAGGCCCTCCAGTCGGCGAGCCTCCAACATGGAGCTGCTGAGCCTACACCCTGTGGTTTTTGCCCTGCTGGGAGATGGAGGAATAGAGGCAGTGACACTGCCTGCAGCCTACAGGCACAAAGTCCAAGTCTCTGGATGGCAAACATCCGAGGCAGGGAGGTGTGGGGCAGCCAGGAGCTCACACAGAACCTGCCCGCAGACACCCTGCATAGCTGCAACATGATGCTGACCAAGTCTCAAACCGAGTCTCAGCAACAGTCCAGTGTTTATGGAGCTTCAGAAACCATAAACCTTGAACAAGACCAACTCAATGCAATAAAGATTTGTACATAAAGCTAGTTTCCAGTGCCACTAGGATGAGTACATGTGTCAATATACAATGGGAAGGTGGGAAAGAGAGAGAAACTGAGCAGTGATTGCTCAGTGGAGAGAGACAGAACTAGAGACAGGACAGTTGGTGACAGGTGTGAAAGAAGGCTGTAGTGAACAGGGGAACATGTCATTGCTAAGTAGGGCCAACAGAGTGGTATGCACCAGTGGTATGCACCAGCTTGCACAGGCCCAGCTCCCCAAAACACTTTGCCCTTCCACTGGTTCTGAGCAACAACGGGATTTCCGAGATGAAGAATGGTTCATTTTCTGGATTGGACCTGGAAAGAACTCCACGGTCTTGCCCCTGGAGGCCACATTGGTGTCCATAGTCCACTGCCTAGGGCTGTGTTGAAAACTGAGGTTCATGTGGGTGTCTGGGGTCCTATAGCAACTGGAGTTGTGTTGGCCCTAGTTACCATGGAAAGCCAAGTGGACATTTGTAGCCTGAGGCCATGTTGAAGTTCTTGGGCTGTGCTTCCACAGATGGCTATGCTATCTATGGCCTGTGCTGCAGTGGAGAGCTATGTCATGCTGATGCCATAGACCATGTGGAAGCCCATGGTCATGCTCCCTCTGACTGCTAGGGGCAAGGAAGCTACTTCTGCCAGGGTATTGATGACTGCAGACTCACAGTTGAGAAGGCTTCTGTGACCACCCCAACCCCCCATCCAACGCCCTCGAAAAAAAAAAGTAACAGCCTAGACAGAAGACCACCAAAAAGAACTCTTAAAAATTGTGACAAGGAGCTGGGCATGGTGGTGCACGCCTTTAATCCCAGTACTTGGGAGGCAGAGGTAGGTGGATCGCTGTGAGTTCAAGGCCAGCTTGGTCTACAGAGTGAGTCCAGGACAGCCAAGTCTATACAGAGAAACCCTGTCTCAAAAAACAAAAACAAAAACAAAAAACCGACAAAAATTGTGACAAGGACACTGAAGTGTAGCACTACACAGTTGACAGCTTCTGGAGGGGGTGCAAGTGGAGAAGGACCCAGTTTTCTTTAAAAGACTGGTCACCAGGAGTTTGACCGTGCTCAAATGAATATATGAGAAACACAAATTGGACTTGTCTATTTTCTTCTTAGGGGGATAATAAGGATGGGGGTCAGGCCTGAGAAGATTGGAAAGTGAGTATGATCAGGGTTCATAATGTGAAATTCCCAAATAATAAAGATATTATGAAAAGAAAAACTATATCTATATATACTTGTACAATTATATATAACACATACACCTATATATACAAATGTGTATATATATCAAAACAGAAATAAATACATATGTATACAAATGTTTCAGGCCGTAACAGTCTATTAGAGGTATAGTTTCTTTTTTCTTTTTCTTTCTTTCTATTTTTTTGTTTTTGGTTTTTGTTTTGTTTTGTTTTGTTTTTTTTGAGAGAGGGTTTCTCTGTGTAGTCTTTCTTTCTTTCTTTCTTTCCTTCCTTCCTTCTTTTGAGACAGGACTTCTCTGTGTAGCATTGGTTGTCCTGGACTCGCTACGTAGACTAGGCTGACTTCGAACTCACAGCGATCTGCCTGCTTCTGCCTCCTGAGTTTAGGAGTTAAAGGCGTGGGCTACCACTGCCTGGCTTAGGGGTATAGTTTCTTAAATATGATTGTGAACATATCCAAATACCAGTAAATATTCCATAATAACATGACTTCTTAAGTCTTCGTTTAACCTTCCAACTCCAGAATTATTATTTTATATCATGATACTCAGGTATGTTGCAATAAAAATACATCCATTAGGGGCTAGGAAGAAAGCTCAAGTTTGTAAACTACTTGCTGGATAAACATGAGAACTTAAGTTCAACCCCTCAAAACCCATGTTAAAAAAAAAAAAAAACAGGAAGCCAAGCACAATGTGATGTGCTTGGAATCCCAGCACTAGTGAGGCAAAAACAAGTGAATTTTGAAGGCTTACTGGCAAGTTGGTTAACCTACTTCAAAAGTTCCATGTCGAGTGAGAATCCTGTCTCAAAATACAAGTTTGGCAACACTGACTGTGGATCTTACACACACACACACACACACACACACACACACACACACACACACACACACACACATACACGCACACACACATCCATATATCTATATGAAGTATATCCATAAACCGATCCATGATTTATTTTCCCGCTATATCCCCTGAATGTTTCACAGTGCAAACATTCACTACATCTGCCCAGACATTGTACCACTGGCAGACTGTGGATGTTCTCCTGTGACAACCCCGGGAAGCAAGCACCATTATTTTGGTTAAATGAAGGAACTGAGAGAGACTCCAGAGGGATTTAAACCAGTTCCATAAGGGAAAAATGAAGGGCTGCAAGCTGCAACTGCATCTGCCTTTTCAACCCACTCTTGCCTCTGAGGGATTCAAGAAGGAGTTGAGCTGTTGCAAGTCTGATTTTATGATCAGAGAATTGGCTGGAGCATAGTGTGTGGGGACTGTGACACTAGCAGACTTTCAACTTGTGTGATGTAACCAAGTCCCATAAGTTATGAAAAGTTGGAGGGGTTCCTACTGCCTGGAGTAATCGCAGCAGGCTTTCTGAGATGGTAGAGTCAGAAGTAGGTCTCGAAGAAAATCAAGGCGAAGACTTTGCACGGGGAGAGGAGGTACCAAGGTCAAAGGCTTGGGAGGGGGAAAACTTTACATTGAATAAGCTGGACCTAGTACGGAGATGCATTTTAAGAGAGAAAATGGTTTGTCTTGGCCAAAAATGTGGTGCATGGGGATGGTTGCCTGCTTGTGTGCTCCTGCACAGTGTCAGTTAGAGACAGTCTACACAGACTATACTTGAGAAGCCAAGATATGGAGAACACTCTGTTTCCATATGCTTACTTAGTTATGAATCCCAGCACTTGGAAACCTTACAACCTTTGGAAAGAACTAGACTACATATTAAAGGATTAAAGTTTCAAATGTCATTTTCCATTTCTGTCCAAATGAGATTGAGACATTTTTCAAGAGAAAAATAAATTAAGCTTCCCATGAGTAGTCGTTTGCAAGGTATCTGAATGATTTGGGTCACCCACTTGCTTCATGGTAATCGTGAAGCACTAAGGCTGAAATTATTTCCAGTTGAATGCGTTTTTGGCATCAAAGACAGAAATTGCGTTTCAAGGTTGAACATTATATTTTAATCAAACTTGCTAACTCCATCCTCTTAAAAAGCAGTCTTTCTCTCTAGTTTCATCTATCATTTGTGTCTGACCTACCCCAAAGAATAAATCTGATGGACTTTCCACATTTTGAACTGAGGTTTTCATCTTTACATACGACTTGGTTTTCTGAATTTTGTGTGCATGTTCAGACTCTTTCAGTGTGTTTTTGTCTATGTGACACTATATGCATACTTTGGCTACATGCATGAATGGGCAGATACAGATGATATAGATACATATAGAAATATAAATATACATATAAAATATAGATATAGATGAACTAGAACTATAGAGACACTCGGGCATGGTAGTGCACGCCTTTAACTCCTACACTCAGGAGGCAGAGGCAGGCAGATCTCTGTGAGTTCGAGGTCAGCCTAGTCTACATAGCGAGTCCAGGACAACCAATGCTACACAGAGAAGTCCTGTCTCAAAAGAAGGAAGGAAGGAAAGAAAGAAAGAAGCAAAGAAAGAAAGATAGAGATATAGCAAATTTTCTAATCAATTAACTTAATGACAAGTCATCCCAGCATGATTAGACAGGGTCTCTGAGGAGACCTGAAGCTTGATGATTGCTTAGACTGTTTGGCCACCAAAACCTAGGGATATTCTAGTCTTCTTCCTAAATCTGGCATTTTAGGTAGAAGCTTCTTTATATGTGGAGATCTGAACTTAAACTCTCATACTCTTGTAGCAAGCACTTTACTGACTCAGCCAGCTCTTCAGTGCCCAAAGTTCTCATTTGAAATGGCTGCAAGCACTAGAGCCTGTCTCCGTTGCTTGGCCGGGACGTAGGTGGATGGGTCTTAGGAAAGCTTTGCGCACTAGCGTCTTAAAAACAAAACAAAGCAACAACAACAAAACGTCTTGGTTTTGGCATTTCCCCCAGTTGGCTTTTAGCACTCAAATTCTGTTGCTGATCAGAGCTGGCGCTCAATAAAAAGGGTAAAGATAGAATTTGAGCCCTTGGGCTTGGTAAGAAGGATGGGGTATTGGTCTGAGATTTACAAGGTGACCCACATTGAGTGTTACTTTGGCCAAATGGCTTGGACTGCTATTAATCCTTGCTGTCTTCAGATGTGCAGTAGTGAGTCATCTGCTGGAATAGGATTAATCCCATTTTGTAGGGAAGGATAGCCTTAAGACTCCACCCAGATCTCATATAACCCTGTCCTTGGAGCTCAGCATGCTCTCACTTCCTGTAATAATCCTGAGCTACAAAACATTCTTCCAAGTTGCAGTAATTATTAAGCTTCGTTCTGAAAGAAAAATGAAAGTGTCACCATCCAAAATTCAGTCTTGGGGACGGCATGCTAACTGATAACCCCAATTTGCCACTTCTTCATATGGGCGCCACTGTCAGACGTGGGCTTCTCTAATTGGCTCAGTTAATACGGTTCTGTAACAGAGATAGAAGATCTGAAATGAACTTCTGATCTTCCCTGGCTGTTCAGAACTAGGACAAGTCACTTCAATTCTCTAGCCCTCCATTTCTTAATTTGTAGAGTGGGGGAACTTACATATCTATTCCTACCACTACTGTGAGACCAAATAAAACAATATGCATAAGTGGACTGTGGGAAGTGACTTTTATAACAGGTACAAGAGATTAACAGGATAATTTTTGGTCTTTAGGATTTATTTTATTTTCATATTATGTGCATTGGTGTTTTTCCTGTACGTGTGTGTGTGAGGGTGTCAGATCCCTTGGAACTAGATTTACAGACAGTTGTGAGCCACCTTGTGGGTGCTGGTAATTGAGCCCAGGTCCTCTGAGAAAAAAGCCAGTGCTCTGAACCACTGAGCCATCTTTCCAGGCCCTGATCTGGGTTTTGAAAGGCTGTGTTATGGGTTTGTCAATGAATCCTGAGTCAAAATGTCCAATAAAAGCATTAGGTTTTTTGAAACCCTGAACAATTGATTTAGTGTGAAAATTCAGTGAGGTGTGTATATTACCTTTGGATATAAGATCATCTGTGCTCCCAACAGCTCATTTGAGACAAATAATTTTTTAAAGTTTTTGGTTTGGAGGTTGTTTGTTATTGTTTTTGTTTACTTGGGTTTTTGTTTGTTTTTTGTTTTGCTTTACTTTAGAAGATTCCAAATACCCACCCCAACCGATGGGTCCCAGCTGTGACTGACAAAGGGACCCTTGAAGCATTGCCAAAAGCTTACCACCCACATGTTCCGTACATCTGTTCCATGTTTGGGAAACATTTCAGCTTTCAGAAACTACCTAAGACTCTAAAAGGTGGCATTTATTTCTGATAGTGTTACAGGAAACAGTCTCAGTCAAAGAGGTGGGGTGGGGGGACTATGCCTTCTGTGCTGGAAGGCTGGAGGAGGGGTTGACAACTTCTCTGAAGAAAGGCAGCTAGTTCCTGTTATGTGCATAGTAAATGGACTAGGGAGATCTCAGGTCTAGAAGTAACCAAAGGATCCTGGAATAGGCTCCAGGCTAGTAGCCCACATCTACTATCATGTCATTATTCAGGAACTCATAAGTATAGCTTTTAGAATGCATTCAAATTTTGTGAGTATAATGGTCATCAGTGGCTCACATCTATTTGTTGTTTGTTTGTTTGTTTCTTTGTTTGCTTTGTAAACCAGGCTAGCCTCGAACTCACAGGGATCTGCCTGTCTCTGCTTCCTATTTTGTAAAAATGATGTATTTATTTTTATGTACCTTGGTGTTTTGTTTTATCTTGTTCTCTGCATGTATATCTGTGAAAGGGTGTCAGATGCTCTGGAACTGGAGTTACAGACAGTTATGAGCTGCCATGTGGATGGTGGGAATTGAACATACATCTTCTGAAAGAGCTGCCAATGCCATCTCTCCAGCCGAAAGCTACTAATGTCTTACTGTAAATGTCTTTAGTTTATCTTCACCAAAATTCTATTTGAGATCTCTTGCACTAGGAGCTTTTTTTTTTTTTTTTTTGAGACAGTGTCTCATGTGTTCCACACGGGCTTTAAACTGGCTATGTAGTTAAATATAGGATTACATTGATGAGCCTCCTGCCTCTATACCTTCCAAGTACTGGGATTACAGCTGTGTACTCTGACATCTGGTTTACGTGGTACTAAGGATCAAGACCTAGGCCTTGTGCATCCTAGACAAGTAAAATACTTCATCTTTCCACAGATAGCACACATTTACCAAGAAAATTGACGTCTCAATCAGTGCATAAAATTTTTACTTTAAGCAAATAGCAAAACAAGGAAAGTCCTGCAGGAGTTTCTTAGTTAGTTGTTAGCAAATTAGTTTTTTGAGACAGGATTTCTCTGTGTAGCCTTGGCTGTCCTGGAACTAGCTCTGTAGACCAAGCTGGCCTCAAACTCAGAGATCTATCTGCCTCTACCTCCCAAATTCTGGGCTTAAAGGTATGCACCACCACACACAGGATTCTTACAGGAGTTTCAATGGATAGATACTATTGGGAACAAATTTCCTATGCAAAATCTGCATCTGTGCATCAAGGAAGTTGATGGAGTAGTGGATAGTATAGGGTAAACAATAAAGTAAGCAGACAATAAAACAGAAATAATCAAATGTTTGTGATAAAATCCAGATGGTAATTAAATGATATTAGTAGCAAAATATTTCAAAGCGGTTGTTTGTAGATTTTAATCATATAATATTGGCCAGATGGAGATTCTGCTTCAGAAAAAAATTCCCAATATTAGCAAAATTGATCTTTTAGGTTGTGGCAATTATTACAGAAGGTGATTTTATTGACTGGTTTTTAAACAAGCCCATTGTATTTTGAGGAACACGGTATAGTAATGAAGTGAATTGCTGTGACATTGTATTAGCACGCCTTTCATTTCCAGGCATAGACGGAGCATGAAAACATAGAGATTCCCAAAATTACCATGACAATACAACCAGCTTATCATGGTTTTTTAATACATTGTCCCCCCAAACCCCAAGAAGGGAGGCAGTCTTTCAGCTTACAATGCCCTTAAACCCTGCTTCTATGTGTGTGCACGTTTTACATTCTGTCCTAGTAGCATGAACTCTTTACCAAATGTATGCTGCTCCAAATTGTTTTTGAAAATGGGATGAAGTCATGTGTGCAGAAATTCCTAGAGGAAGCAAGTGATCAAAACCCATGCACAAGGGGATAGAGTAGAGGCTCTGACTGTCGATCTCCAAAATCCATGTTAAAAAATAAAAGTAAAAAGAAGAAACCTACCATTGTAGCACACACTTATAATTCCAGAGCCATGAAGGCAGAGACAGGAGTATCCTTGAAACTGCATTGCCAGACAACCTGGCCTCTTTGGAGAGCTCTGGGCTGCCAAGACACCCTGTCTCAAAAAACAAGGAGGAAAATGTCTAAGGAAGATACCCAAAATTGACCTCTGTCCTCCACAGAAACACTTATGTAGCTGCACACGTACTCATACATACATGAATATAGGCACCTCCCCCAATACCAAAATGTACAAAATAGTAAAGGGGAATTTTTTCTCCATATTGGGTGGGTGGGCTGAGTAGAGGGAGTCATTTAAGTTCACAACTCTGAGGCATTGGATAGCTTTCGTCCCCATTTCTCAGATGCAGACACGCAGACACGCAGGCACAGCAACGCATAGAGTAACGGTGGGGCTGAGCAACACATCTGCACAGTTGGCCAACTTGACCACTGTCTACATGGAGGCTGGACCTGAGTATGTGACTTTATTTTGGTCATCTGACTAGACAGGAGATGGGGAGCTATTCCAATGTCATCCATTTCAGCTCTGGGAAAGCAGCCTTCCTTAATGCAAATGAAACCTCCCAGGGTAGATTTCCTGTCTTGGCTCTTTCAATTCAATTATTTTTAGGTTTTCATATATTGTATGCTGAGCATATTTCCCAATATTCCCTTCTCCCCCTCCTCTTGCTCTTCCTCCTCCTCACGCTTCTCCTCCTCCTCCTGTCCAAACCATGCTCCGTAGACCAGGCTGGCTTCGAATTGCACCCTTTTTCTCCCCATCAATGCAAAAGCCAGTCTAGTAGAGGCAGGGCCATGCCACCTGTTATGGGGCTAGAGACTTTGTATGTATTGGGACTTTTGTCTGGGAGAAGACATGAAGGTCCTTAAACAGGCCTGGCTCTGATTATGAGAAAAGCTGGAAGCTTCTTTACTGAATGTCTTTATTTGTTCTTCCAGGCTTGCTAAGAAAAGGAGAGGCTATGGGATTGTCAGAAGGGATCTGTTCAGCCAGAGCCAGGCCACCTGCTCACTCTCAGAGCACACTCCTCTCCCAAGCCCTAACCGCCGGGAAGTGAACATGTTGAGAATGTCATAATGGCAGAGGAAAGCTGGGTTTTTAATCCAAAGGGATGCTTGCGGGGGAGTGATCAGAGTGTGATGTGCCTTCCCTATACCCCCACCCTGTTGGCTGACTTCATAAAGGAAAAGAGGGAGGTGGAAAAGTCTGTCAGGACTGCTCAAATGAAAACCACGTCCACACTGACAGGAATGGACTGTTTCCTATTAAAAAAATCCAGTCATGGTAACAATTATATTTTGAATGTAGCGTCATGTTTATAAAATGATACTTGAGAAAGGACTGTAAGGAGAGATGGGGGAGGGGATAAATTCTCCAGCCGGGTTTTCTTTGTAATGCTTCAGTGACTAACATTAGTCATGTTGTTGAAGTTTGCCCTCGAAGTTCAACAGAGAGGTTTTTACACAATTGCTACAAATAGGACTGGAGGGTCATTCTGTATTTTTCAATTCATGATAGTTAGCATTTTCTATTTGTTAAGTGCTCCATGCCACCTAGTGTTTATCTGAAGAAATGTCACATTCCAAGGCACTCCCCCAATCTTGTGCAGGGCTTCAACTTACGTGGTAATATAGACATGCTTTGTCTGACATCCCAGTTACATTTTTTGCAGTAATCTTCATAATTTCACAAAAGAACACTAACATTTATGACTAATTTCCTCTCCTTGAGGAAAACCCATGGCTTTTATCTTCTCTGGGCTATGCTGACATCAAAGGATTCAAAAGTAGTTATGGTAGAAGGGACTTTCCAGGTCATTAGTACACACCCTAGCCCATTGATGATCAGGAAATGTTCCTAAGAGCCTCTCTGGAACTCCAACTTTGCTTTGTTTTTACTTTTACTTTTTCTTTTGAAGTGTCCAAATGCATGGAAAGGAAGCCAAGAGGGGCCTGCAAGCAGTTCAGAACCTGTTTACCTCTGTGCAGCTGCAGTGTACCCCAAGAAGCAGCAGGCAGAGAAAGCTCAAAACAGAATGATTCTCTTTGGCTTGGGCAGGTGTTGGCCCAGAAACAGGATCCAGGTCTTACAGCTCACAGAGGCCTAGCTGGAAAGACTTCACTGCATTCTTCCTCCTTCCTATCCACCTCCAAAAACAACAAATCCTAAGAAACAATGCCCACAATGTTAGCAACAACAAAGCCTTCCATTGCAAAATCGCACTTCTGTCATTTGCCTTCAGGAATCAGCAAGCTCTTCTAACTGCTATCAAAAGACCAGGGAGGACTGGAGAGAGCATTGGGGGCAGGGAACAGAGCTGGAGGAACTATGTGCAGGTTGCCAAAAGGATGTTGGCAATCTCACAGTGGCCCTTTCACTGGCTTTACAGAAAGTAATGGCTGTCATAATCATAGCAAACACATACCTTGTATTTTCTACAATAGCCCCATTACAAATCACTTCCTTTGTTGTTCCTGTGAGCACACCAGCCTGGTCACATCACGAATCCTGATAGTTTGTTTGTGTTCTTGTTCTGTCTTCCCTTCCCACTTGGAAATGTGCTCACTTGATTCAAGTCAAAGTCTCAGAAAGTATACTACTGTTTCTGCCACCCTTTGGCAAATAAAGCCACTTACTATTGTAACTTGTCATGGGGCCTGAGGGTCACATGTTGCTTAAAAAAAAAAAAAAAAAAGCAGGGTTTGCAAAGTTAGCTGGAGCTGTGAAGAGCTGGCAGATCGGGTATACGCATTTGGGATCTATAAAGCACATTCACTTTGGGTTAGTAAACAGAAAGTAGATTATTATTTTCCCCTCCTTGTGTCTGCCGATCTGGGCAATCTACAACTCTTATTCACAGACGAAATACCATTAGCATGACCTTACTGAAACCTATGTGTGGGATAGGGAGGCAGCCACCAAAAAGGTCTTCATGCAAGGCCCAAGAGGCTGACATTCAAAACCCTACAAAAGCTCTGGGTCCTTTGTCAATTTTGCAAAGAAAGGCTGCTACTACCCCTGTTATGTCCTTAACTGGAACTCGGTCACCATAACACCAAGTCTCATCCCCCATGCATTGTTAGAGACAGCAAATGTGAGGTGTCACAGGACATTTCAAGGGGAGAAACCACTGGAAAAACTGGCAAGGGGATACAAAGAAAAAGGAGAGCAGGAGGGCTAGAAGATGAGAGTTAGACTTGAAAGTAGGCGAAGGAGAAAGGGCACCTGCAGAAAGCATGACGACAGAGGAGTGATGAACCTCCAATGGAAACTTCAGTGGCAGAGCTGACCAAAGCAAACAGGGCAGGATGCAAGTATGTGCCAGGCCTCCTGAACTGCAATCTCCTCCCATCAAGTACCCCTGGCACAATCTAAAAAGAAAATATAAACAAGCGTGCTCTTATGGGAACACTCTAATGTCTCTAAGCTGTGCTGCTACCATCTTCTGTGTTTCTTGCTCTTCCTTTGTTACTATGAGCACGAATTCCTTGCCCTCTATCACCCCCTTGCATCCTACATACTTGCCCCCCCTTTTCTGGCTCTCAGCTCCATAGTACTTTTTGATTGTGAAGTTCTGATGCCATGATACCTAGGGGGTCATGTCTCAGCTGCCTCCCCTTGGCACTACCTGGCCTGTGGCAACTAGGCACTGTTGTCTGTGGTCTAGTTGCTTGCACAAGTACAGGTGGCCTCATCAGGATCCAAATTTTTTAGTAGTGCCGGTAGCTGGAGAGGTCAAGGGAAGGCATCAGGGTCTCCTATTTTGGCAAGGGCAAGTCTTGCAGTTCTAGAGCCCACAGTTTTTGACATCTGTGTCTTAATTTCATTGCATAAACTCCATGACCGATGGGGAATATGAAACTGCTCAGGGAACCTGCCATTAGCTGCCAGCTCTAGACAGAGTGCTATCAAAATTGAAAGCAGAACATTCTAAATTGCTATTCTTTTTTTTTTTAACGGTCTGTAATTAAAAAAAAAAAAAAAACTCAAAATCTACCCCCATCACACACACATGCTCTGATTTTCAGTGACCAGGTTGGATATAGATACCTTTAGTTTCTCTAATTCATGGTACTAAAAGCATGCATTTATCTAAGGGTGCCTTCGATGGGGGAAGGGGGGCACATCCAGCTCGGTAGGTTTTCAGAACACTGGAAGCAAGTAAGTCCAGAATGGAAACTTTGGAAATATTCCAAACTCTGACCCCTGGAGTCACTGTCCCACTCTGTGGCAACCTGGCCTGAATGAACAAAGACGGGGAGCATTTAGATGGAAGGGTAGACTGAGTGTGAGGATTCAGCTGACTGTGCCCATGAAACGAAAAGGGAGGGAAGGGCCATTAACCAGGGCCCAACTCATGACTTTTATTCAGCCAGCCCCACTCAGCTCCTATCCCTAGCTTACATTAGAGGAAGTCCTTGGCAGCTGCATTTTGTAACCAAGAAATAAGACTCTAAGGCTTTGATCTTCTCTTCTTAGCCCCTCATATTTGTGTCCCCCTAGTTTTCTTCTTCACTGCATACTTGACAAACTTAGCTGCTTCTAGGTCTAGGAAATCTTGTAAATAATATGCTGTGTTTAGTGCTCCTAGATTAAGGGGATTGGGCCCAGTTGACTTCTATGGTTTGCACAAACAGGCCCCAGAGGAACAGCTACACAATTTTTAAGGCCTAAACCATTGACACACAGTGAAAGAAGCCATTGGGATAATTTAACTTAGTGTCATTATTTTGCACATAACAATAAAAAACTACTATTACTACTCAGAGAAATTGGGAGGCATATGAAATGTCACAGTCTGAGGTCCAAGACTCCAAAATCCCAATCCTGATCATTAATGACACTCTACTTCAGACTTAAATGGTTGAAAACTGTTTCTGGTTGGGAGGTGGTGGTGGTGCACACCTTTAATCCCAGCACTTGGGAGGCAGAGACAGGCAGATTGCTGTGAGTTCGAGGCCAGTCTGGTCTACCAAGCAAGCCCAGGACAGCCAAGGCAACACAGAGAAACCCTGTTTCAAAAAACAAAAACAAAAACAAAAACCATGTCTGTTTATAAGCAAGTATGTTTAAAGGGCTACAGTTGTGAAATGTGTTTGGGGGGTATATATCTACACACAGAGATCTCTGCATATGTAGCCTTCACTTATAATTCAAAGAGAGAGCCCCTGTGGGTTAGTAACTCTTTAAAAGATCCCTATAAGCACTGAGAACTGCTCACAAAAGACCTGACAAGAGAAAAGACTGTCTCAAGGTGCTGTCAAACTTTGGGTGTCAAAACCACAGTATATTCTGGCTACCTCTTCCTGGTGGCTATAATGTCCTATGCTGCCTACCAAAAAACGGCCACAGAAGAAAAGGATAGAAGTTTAGTAGGAGCAAGCCCATCCTTTGTTAGCCTCAGCCATGCAGAGGGAGCTCATAGATTCTAGACGCCACCTGCTCAGCACAAGTCCAAGGCCTTTCCTGCTGCCCTTACTCTCCCATGTGCCCTTCATCTCATCCTTCCTTCTCAGTTCAATCTTCTTTGTGGGCACACATTCTGTAACTCTCTGTGCCAGGTGCAGGTGAGCTTAGCCACAGTAAGTTCCTGACTCCTCATTTCTCAAATTCTCCCCTTAACACATGGGTGGTCAAGCCCTTATGTTATCCAATACAAAAGCTCCTGCTCATCAAAGTTGACTCACAGAAGTCCCTCCCTCTATTGTAGCACTATCTTCTTTTGAGGCATCAGAACTTACCTGTCCAGTGACCTATCCTTTGTGGGCAGTTATTTTTCTATAGACACCTTTGATCATGTAAAGTTATCTGTATACAATGTAGAACCACAGCACATACTTAGCTGGACACAGTAGCATATGCCTGCACTCCCAGCACTTTGAAGATAGAGGCAGAACAATAAGGGGCTTAAGATGCCCAGCTTCATGGGGAGTTTGAGCCCAGTCCGAGATATATGAGAGCCTGACTACAGAAAAGAGGAAGAAGGGGTATTGGAGGGATGGCTCAGCATTAAGAGCACATACTGCTCTTTCAGGGAACCTGGGTTCAGTCCATGGTATCCACATGATGGCCAATAGCCATCTGTATCTATAACTCCAATTCCAAGGGATCCAATGTCATCTTCTGTCCTTCACAGGTAACCAGGCACCCACATGGTACATATACACACATGAAGGCAAAACACTTATACACATAAACATAAAAGTAAATAAACCTTTTAAAATAAATAAAATTTAAAAGAGGAGGGGGATATTTATGCTTAAAATTAGTTTATTTTGCATATGCATTCTGTTAATATTTATTATTGCATTATATTCATTCATTGAACATTTACATGTCCTCTGCAGATCTCCTTGAATATTCAACCCAAACCTACCACTTTAACTGGGCATGCTATTGCATGCCTGTAATCACAACACTTGAAAAGTAGAGACAGGAGGATTAGGAGTTCAAGGCCATTGTTAGATTGAGCACTAGACTACCTGGACTACATTATACCATGTCTCAGAAAAAGAAAATCAAAACTTAGACAGCTATCACTTCGGAGGACCATCCCACAATCCCTTAAGTAACTCATCTGTCATCACAGCTTATTTTCACAAGATCCCTTAATATTCTTTAGAGCATTTACTAGGATCAGAAAGTAATATGGGGAGTAGGGACTACTTCTGACGTAGACTGTGTTGCCCACATGTTGGTCACTTCTCCCTGGAGGGGTTGCCTTGCCAGGCCACAAAGGAAGAGGATACAGGAAGTCCAGATGAGACTAGATAGGCTGAGGTCAGATGATAGGGGAGGAGGGCCTCCCCTTTCTGAGGACTGGGGAAGGAGGGGGTATGAGGGAGGAGGGTGGGACCAGGAGATGATAAAAGAGGGAGCTACAATTGCAATGTAAAGTGAACAAATTAAAAATAAAAATGTTAAAAAATTTAAACACACACAAAGAAATTGTTGTGGTGGCTAACTTAATATCTCATATCTACAGCTAGCATGTAAGCTACCTGAGGGTAGATGCCTTGCAATATTTGTAACATCCATTTCCTGGGTCTATGTTACTCCTTCTGACACCTAGAGGTTAGCACAGTGCCTGGGATTGATAGGACATATGAAACTGAAGACTCTGTAGCAGTTTAAAACTGAGGAAGGCTCAATATGTATAAGTCTCCAAACCATACTGTCACATGACAAAAAAAAAAAACCACAAAAAATTGTGTAATCTGTTATCACTTAGGCTTTGAGAAAACACTCAGATCAGAACTATACATTTCTGTATATCTAAGCCAATATAAATGCATCAAAAGTCTGTGAGTAAAGGGTGAGAACAGGCAACACGTTCAAACTCATGCTATAAATCCAGAAATCCGAAATGATATCAAAGCTAGGCAGGAGACAAGAAAAGAAACCAATCTATGAGTGTAGCAGAGTATCATTCGGAGTCAGTTCATTGATTTTTTTTTTTTTTTGCCAGTTGTATATGGTTCTATCCTAGGTCTTTGGGCCATCTGGCCTCTGGTTTCTGGTTCTCCAAGCAATGTCAGGGGGAGGCTCCCTGACACTGGGTCTCAAGCTGGACCTGTCATTGGTTGGCCACTCCCACAATTCCTGTGCCACCTTCACCCCAGCACATCATGCTGGCAGGACAAATGGTAGGTCGAAGGTTTTGTGGCTGGGTTGGTGTTCCTAGCTTTCCACTGGAAGCCTTGCCTGGTTATAGGAGATGGCTGGTTCAGGAGCCCTATCCCCCATTATTAGGAATCTTAACTAGGGTCTATATTGTGCTATACTCATAGATTGGTGTCTAGCCCAAGTGTCACCACAGAGGCTTCACCCAACAACTGATGGAAACTGCCAAACATTAGGCAGAGCTATCCTGCTGAAGAAGAGGAGGAATGATTATAGGAGCCAGAGGACACCACAAGAAAACCCATAGAATCAACAAACCTGGACTTATAGGGCTCACAGAAACTGGACTGACAATCAGGGAGCCTAGGGTCTCATAGGTACATATGTTCTAGTTGTGTAATTTGGTGTTATTATGAGACTCCTAACAGAGAGATCAGGGACTCTTTCTGACACTTTTTCCTTCTTTTAGGACCCTTGTTCTCCTACTGGGTTGCCTTGTCAGCCCTTAATATAAGGGGAGGTGCCTAGTCTTATAAGTTGATACACCATGTTCAGTTACCATCCCTGGGAGGTCTGCCCTTTTCTGAAGGAAAACAGAAAAGCAGTGGATAAAGGATGAGGAGGTGGGGGCAGTGAAAGAAGGAGGGGAAACTGTGGTAATATATGAAATAATAAAATCTTTTTAAAAAAAAAAGAAAACAATAAACCAATATCTTCTATAAAATGATGAAAATCTTAATAAAATATTAGAAAAATAGAACTGGCCAACACATTAAAAACACATCTGCAGTTTTGCTTTCTACAGTTTTGGCTACCTATGGTCAAATAGGGCCTAATAATTTTAAACAGAAACTTCCAGAAATAATCAGCTCATAAGTTTTAAGTTGGGTATTGTTCTGAGCAGTATGAGAAAGTTTCCTACCATTCTGCTCTGTCCCACCCATGGCACAAATCCTCTCTTTTCCCAATGTATCCACACTGTGAAAAACTGCTAGCCTATGAGTTACTTAACAACCATCTCAGTTGCAAGGTCAACTGTTTTACTTCTACATAAGTAAATCTCCTCCTCTTCCTCCTCTCCCTCCTCCTCCTCTTCTTTTCCTCTTTCTCCTCCTTCCTTCCTTTTTCCTCCTCCTCCTTCTTTTCTTGAAATGATGTCTTAGTTTGGGTTTTATTGCTGTGAAGAGACACTATGACCAAGGCAACTCTTTTTTTTTTTTCCCAAGGCAACTCTTATAAAGGAAAACATTTGCTGGCTTACAGTTTCAGAGGCTTAGTCCATTGTTGTCATGGTGGGAAGCACGGCAGCGTGCAGGCAGACATGGTGCTGGAAAAGGAGCTGAGAGTTCTACATCTTGATCTGTAGGCAGCAGAAGGAGACTGTGTGCCACACTGGTGTACCTTGAGCATAGGGGATCTCAAAGCCTGCTCCCACAGAGACTCACTTCCTCCAGTAAGGCCACGCCTACTCCAACAAGGCCACACCTCCTAATAGTGTCACTCCCTATAGTCCACACACTCAAACACATGATTCTATGTGGGTCATTCCTATTCAAACCATCACAAATGGAATCACCCTATGAATTCTTGGCTGGTTGAGACTTGCTATGGAGATCTTAAACTTAGGATAGTTATCCTGTCTGTCTCCCAAGGGCTAGCATCACAAGTGTGCATCACCACACCCAGACTGTATACAAGTAATTCTTATTTTAATTGATAATAACCATCAAAAACTGATCCTAGCAATTCTAATTTGTCCAAGAAAAGCTAGAAAGCATCCCCTCAATTGGCAAAGAAAAAATGATAAATTCACAAGTGAAGAAAAGAATCTGATCTTGTTAGGAGATACAGGATTGAATTTTATACCTATATGATTGTGAAAAATGAAAAAGAAGTTTGTGATAATTTTAATGTTATATTTCCAAATGCTAAAGTTACAGCTGTGGTGCAAGATAAGTGCTTAAGGTGAAGAAACATGTTAAATTATAAGGTTCAAGCATTGAGTTAAGTGAGTTCAGGCATTTCAGAGAATCTTAAAATATATCCACTGTGGATAAGGAGTGATTACTAAGTATGCTATACTCAAGTTACAATTATAACTTGTGTGCAAAAGTGGCTCAGTAGAGCAAGTTAATACAATGCATCATAATAATAAAACAAAGTAGCATGATCACAAAGAAACATTTGGTAAAATTTAACTCTTTCATGCTAAAAACAACCAACTAGGAATAGACTGAAACTACCACAAAATAAAGCCAGAAAGAAAAGGCTCACAACTAACGTTATATTCAATGGTGAAAGCTTTGGGTAATTTTTCCCTACGATCAGACATAAAACGAAGATGATCATTCTTTTTTAATATTTTGATATTTTTATTTTATTTATTTAATCACTTTACAGGCCAATCCCAACCCCCTCCCTGCTCTTCTCCCAGTCTCACTCTCACACTTCACCCTGTTCCCCCCTCCTTCTTCTCAAAGAAGGGGAGGCCCCTAAGGGGTATCAACCCACCCTGGCAACTCAAGTCCCAACTGGACTAAATGCATCTTCTCCTACTGAAGCCAGACAAAACAGCTGAGTTCCTAAGGGAAAGGGGTCTAAAGTCTATCAATAGACTTAGAAAGAAGCCCCTACTTCCATTATTACGGGAGCCACATGATGACCATGCTGCACATACATACGGGGTCTGGGTATGGCCCATGCAAGCTCTTTGGTTGGTGGTTCAGTCTCTGTGAGCACCCATTGGCCCAGGTTAGCTTACTCTGTAGGTCTTCTGGTGGTATCCTTGACACCTCAAGCTCCCTCAATTCTTCATCCTACTCTTCCACAGAACTCCCCGAGCTCTGCCTACAGTTTGGCTGTGGGTCTCTCCATCTGTTTCCATTAGCTTCTGGATGAAGCCTCTCAGAAGACAGTTAGGCTAGGTTCCTGTCTGCAGTGAAAACAGAGTATCATTAATAGTGACAGGGATTGACTTTCTCCCATGGGGTGGATCTCAAGTTGGGCCAGTCTTTGGCTTGCCATTCCCTCAATCTCTGCTCCATCTTTACCGCTACATTTTTTGTAGGCAAGATTAATTTTGAATAGAACATTTTATGGGTGGATTGGTGTCTCACTCCCTCCACTGGAACTACCTGGCTAAGGATGATCATTCTTTTCTTTACTGTTTAGAATAATACTGGAAGTCCTAGCCAGAGTAATTAGGCAAGAAAAAAATAAAAAGTAAAATTTATCTTTATTTGTGAATGGCATGTAAAAACATACCTTAAAAATTCATATAAAGATCTGTTAAACTACTTCAGCAATTTCTACTTTAAAAAGTTAACTTTATAAAATTAATTGTGTTCATTTTGTTAGCACCAACAACGAAAGCAATAATAGACAAATGGAGCTATTTTCAACTAAAGAGCTTTACATAGCAAAGAAAACCACAGAATAAAAAAGCAGTGCACAGAATGAGAAAAGTATTTTTATACTATGTATCTGACAAGGTGTTAATCTATAAAATATATATAAGGAATTCCTACGACTCCATAGGGGATAAAAGAGCATTAAAATACACAAAGAACCCAAACATTCTACTTACAAATATACAAGAAATATGAAAAGATGTTCACTAGCTCTAATTATCAGGGAAATGCAAACTACTACCATAGTAGGCTTTTGTTTCACATCTGTTACAACATCTACTATTTTAAAAATAAATAAACAAACAGCAACACGTGTTGATAAGAATATGGAAAAATGGAAGCTTTGTGAAGTGTTGGTAGGAATACAAATTTGTATAGTTACTATGGCAAGCAACATGAAAATTGTTTAGAAAATTAAAAATGGTACTACTACATGAACAAATAATCTTTCTAATAGGTTTATAAATGGAAGGTAGACATATATATATATATATATATATATATATATATATATATATGATATACATATAATGAAACGTTGCCCAGTTTTTAAAGAGAAGTAAATCCTGACATATATAACAACATGATTGAACATGGAGGACATTATGCTAAGAAAAGTAAGCTAGTCATCATAGAAAGACAAATAATGTTTGGTTCCAATTATATGAGGAATCTGAAATAGTCAAACACACAGAACCATGAAATATAACTACCAAAGTCTGGGAGGACTGATAGGGAGAATTGGTGTTTAATCAACATAAAGTTTCAGTTTTTTAAGATGAAAAAAAATCCTAGAGATTATAGGCACAACACTGTAATGTCTGCAACACTACCAATCCATACACTTAAAAATGTTTAAGATGGAAAATTCAATGTCATGTGCTTGGAATTACAACTAAAAATCAAATTTTAAAAAATGACATGGCTAGATATGCAGGGAATTAGACCAGAAAACCAGGCTTTTAAGTGCATGCCTGTAATCTCAGCACTCTAGGTGGGAAGGCAGAAGATCAACAGTTCAGGGTCATCATAGGTACATCCTGAGATCAAGGTACATCAAGGGTTGATGAAACCCTGGAGAGAGAGAGAGACAGAGACAGAGACACAGAGACAGAGACAGAGAGACACAGAGACAGAGACAGACAGACAGAGTCAGAGACACACGGAGAGACAGAGAAGAAGAAAGGAGGAGGAAAGAGAGAAAGATCAAACAGGAAATTTTTTCTCCTGCTTTTTAAACAATGAAACTATTCTCAGGTGCTACTTACATAAATTAAATTTTTAATAAAAATTTATTACAAACTCAGAAAGATCTCCTTCCCAGGGGATCTGACTTCCCATCTCAACATCCACACTGAATGGCTCCCAACCATGTGTTTAGATCAAAATAGATGTTTTAACTTAATAGAGATGAGATATGAGAGATATTAACCTTCATTCAGAAAGTTATACCCAACAAGATAGGAAAGATGTTTACTTCAAGTTTGCCAAATACAAATGGCCAAATCACTATGAATGTAACATTTATATAATTCCTGATTGTCTCCTGGTTCTTTCCTCTGTATGTAGTTTATTTTGCTCATGTGTAATAATATAAATGTATATGTTGAAAAAGAAACATAATAAAAATATTAAATAAAAAAATAAGTCAACCTAGGACTAGAGAGATGGTTTGGTGGTTAAGAGCACTTGAGATTCTTGCAGAGGATGTGAATTTGGTTCCCATCACCCACGTGGTGGCTTACAAGCATCTGTGCCTCCAGTTCCAGGGAATCTGATATCCTCTTCTAGCTCCTGTGGGTACCAAGCATACACAGTGTGCACATACATACACACAAGCAAGACACACACATAGAAAGAGGCCAGATATGGTGGTGCACACCTCTAACCCAAGCACTTGGGAGACAGAGACTAGCAGATCTTTGTGACTTTGAGACCAGCCTGGTCCACATAGGGAGTTCCAGGCCTACTGTATAGTAAAACGTTGTATCAAACAGAAAGAGAGGAAGGAAAAAGGAAGGAAGGAACTTAAAAAAAAACATTTTATAACTTCTTTAAGTTATAAAATAAAAAGAGTATCTATAGCCGGCAGCAGGGCGGGTGCTGGGAGAGATGTTTGCACCAGGGTTAGGAAGAGGCATCCTGATTCTCTGGACCACCAGAAAAAGGATTCAGGGAAAAAGCAGCACCTGAGTAGCAGACTCGAGAGTCAGGTAATGGGCTGGAGAGAGAGCTCGGCAGTTAAAAGCGCTTGTTCAGTGGTTCGCATCCAGACAGTGGTTCGCATTCATCCGTAATTCCAGTTTCAGAGGGATCCAATGTCCTCTGCCACTCTCCAAAGGCACCAGGCACACACATGGTGTACAGACATTCACGTGTGCAAAGCATTCACACACATAAAAGAAATACAACAAAACAATTTAAAGCAGATAGATATTTATCAGAGGGATGTCTAGAGTAGGCCCTGGAGACCACAGCATTCAAAAACTTTCTACTTTCTCTCCAGAGGTTCAGCTGTTCTGTATTCAAAATACATGTAGCTCAAATAATAGCATGACATATGAGGGGAAGAAGTCTTTGAAAGACTCCTTTGAAAACAGTTGATACAATAACTAAACTGAACGTCAAGGAACACTAACGCCCTAAAGCTTATTATATGCATATACAAAGTGATCTAAAACAGAGGTTCTGCCAGACCCCACAAGCTGGTGCCAAGGTTACTTCCATACAGTCATTAGTTTCAGCCTAACATAAACGCCTGTGCGCGACTCCGTGAAGCATCCCCAGAGGAAGTAAGAATGACCTTTACTCCGGCGTGTTTTTATGTCAGCATCTACATCTGCAGCGCTCGAGGGGGTGCTGAGGCACTGGTTCTCTTTAATTCTTCGGGGCATTTGAGTTTACCCTGTTAATTTGCTTCACAAACCCTTCATCTGAGCGAGGGCAGAAGTAGCTTTAACTGAACGCCTGTCTGAAATGCAAATGGGTGGGGTTCATTCAAATGGGCTGCTCCACCGTACCCGGCAAGAAGTTTCTCTAAATCAACTGTTTGTTAACTCCCTCGATGGAAACAGAGTGGTCACAGTGCCCAGAGCAATGTGCTTTGTTTCAGGGAAGCATCAATCAATCTTGATTTTCATCATCCTATTTGCCTTTCATGCCCCACCACCACCACCGCCGCCGCTGCCACCACCACCAACACACACTTTCGATAAAATAAGAAAACCTGTTTGTACTTCAGACAGCCTTTGGGGCTGAGATAAGAGATGAAAAAACATCTGGGTTCTAAGGCCTGTCATTCCCAAGGGACTACTATGCAGCTAACAACTGTTTACAGAAACCCTCTAAGCTCCTTGCTGCCCCCGACCTATCCCAGCACAGGCAAGAGAATGCCAAATCACAAGACAAAGCTCAAGGTCAACTCCAAGAACAAATCATTCACAGACTGAGTCTGAAACCAGGGCCAACTGGAGAATCCACCAACCCACGCTTAGCATTTTCATTTAGGAGTTGTCTTAATACCAGGGTTAAAAGCATGATTTTTCAAGCCCTTCAGATAGATTTCAAGCCCCAGTTCCAATTGGGTGTTTTTGAACAAGTCACTTAATTTCTCTGTGCTGGTTTTCTCATCTGTAAAATGGGTATAATGGAACCCGTTGGAAGAATTAAATAAGCTCGTGTTTGCAAAACGCTCACACTATGTCTGCCATGGTTTGAATGAGATGAGATGTCACCCATAGCATTGGGCATTTGTATTCTTGGACCCCGGTTGGTGGTGCTGTTTGGAGAAGCTTAGGATGTGTGGCCTTGTTAGGAAACATGTATCAATGGAGGGGCGATTTGAGATCTTAAAGACTCTCAAGTCTCTCTCTCTCTCTCTCTCTCTCTCTCTCTCTCTCTCTCTCTCTCTCTCTCTCTCTCTCTCTCTCTCTCTCTCTCCTACCTGCCACTGAAGATGTGAGTTCTCAGTTTCTTGTTCCTGTTGCCATGCCTACCACTTCCCTGCCATGTTGGCCATATTGTACTGTTATCCCTTTGTAACTGTAAGCCCAAAGAATCTCTTCATTCTTTAAATGGCCTATTCGAACTGTATAGAAGCTCATTGAGTAGTATAGAGCTTGGGTCTGGTTAAGACTGGTATGTGGTATTTTCATGTATGTTAATGGTATTTTTAATAATAAAGTTTATAAAATAAATTAAAATTTAAGCAAAGACACTGGTACCCAGTAATTTAAACTTTTTCAATATGCTAGCTCTTGTTGGTTCTTCCTTTCATCAGGCTTGCTTGACACCCCTAGGCCTCCCCCAGGGACAGCAGCTGCTCTTCATTCACGGGGAAATTCAGCACATGGTATTGTGAGTTCCTCTCATGTTGTTCATCTCTGTGTCTTCCTCAGATTACTAGGAAGCATCTGGAAGGCACAGCCAAGTTGTCTGTGGCCAAACCTTTCCTCTATTATCCCGGAAGCTCAGTGAAAACTTTTCGGTTAAGTTCTTTGAAGCCCTCTTAAATTTGAGTTCCAGCAGTGGCTCAAAAGCTGACCTCAGAGACCATGGACTACATTTGTGCCCAGGGGTGCCTGGGCTGTTGGAGAGAGTCACCAAGTACTTTTAGTAGCAGGAAGGATGTCTAAGAGCTGTAGCTGATTAGTACTACATGCATTATTTTTCCCATTGCTATGAAATGCCTGACAAGAACAGCTTGAGAAAGGAAGGGCTTCTTCTGGCTCACGTTTTCAGGGGGACACAATCCATGGTGGTGGGGAAGGTATTGTGGCAGGAGCATGAGGTACATCTGCAGTCAGGTAGCGGAGAGAAATGAGTGTTGGAGCTCAGCTAGCTGTCTCACTTCCTGGTTGTAGTCAGCCTGACACTCAACTCCAGCCTGTGGAATGCTACTACACACATTCAAGGTCGGCCTTCCCTCCTCAGTTAAACATTGCCAGAAAATATTTCAAAGAAATAGTAGAGGTGTGTCTCCTAAGAGATTTTATATCGAGATCAACTGTCATCGACATCCATTTTTCTTTAGGTAGTTAAGAAATGGCATGAGGGGTGAGCTAGAGAGATGGCTCAGTGGTTAAGAGCACGGGCTGATCTTCCAAAGGTCCTGAGTTCAATTCCCAGCAACCACATAGTGGTTCAGAACCATCTGTAATGTGATCTGATGTCCTCTTCTGGCCTACAGGTGTACATGCAGGAAGAACACTCAATACATAATAATAAAAAATGAATATTCTTTTTTAAAAAGAAAAGAAATGGCATGGGTTAAAAAGAATACATAGGTCAGGATGAGTCATGCTCTCCTCTATAGACGGCCACATTCTAATTCCCAGAACATTAACAGGTCACAACATTGGCCCCCACCACCTACAGGAGAAAAGGGGAAACTCTTAAACATCCATCCAAACATGTGACCCCCAAATATTTTCCTAGCTTCACGTTTGCTGTTTCAGGTTTGTCCATCATTTGTGACCTACTCACATCAGGTTTTGCTTCCCCTGATCCTGTTCTGTTGGGACAAGAGTCCCTGTGCTGCCTATTCTTTTTTTTTTTTTTTATGTATACAGTGTTCTACCTGCATGTAACTACTGCAGGCCAGAAGAGGGCACCAGATCTCCTTATGGATGGTTGTGAGCGAGCCATTATGTGGATGCTGGGAAGGCATTTTCTTATTTAGTGACTGCTGGGGGAGGGCCCAGCCCTTGTAGATGGGGCCATCCATGGGAATGGTGGTCCTGGCTTCTAGAAGAAAGCAGGCCAAGCAAACCTGAAGGAACAAGGCAGTAAATAGCACCCCTCCATGGCCTCTGCATCAGTTCCTACCTCCAGGTTCCTGCCTTGTCTGAGTCCCTGTTCTGACTTCCTTCAGGGATGAACAGTGATATGGAAGTGTAAGCCAAATAAACCCTTTTCTCCCCAAGTTGCTTTTTGGTTATGGTGTTTCATCACAGCAATAGGAACCCTGAGACAGTCCTGTTACCACTTAGGCTGGTCTCGTGAGGGGGGCTTTCTTTGCTCTCTCTCTCTCTCTCTCTCTCTTTTCTTGCATTAGGTTGAGTTTCTGAGTCTCCCACGGCTTGCCTGCTCCTCCCCTAGCCCCGTTAGCCAGTGCACTTCATCAGCTATTTACACATTTGTCTATCATCACAGATGATATATGAATATGGATAAATACTATGGGGGCAGGAACAGGACTGCCGAGTTTTAAACATCTCTTTCACTTCACAACTTACCATCACACACACACACATACACAGACACACACACATACCCGACTCAGTAATAAATGCCTTAAAGAATTAACATGATATGAGATGGAATATGGCAGAGGTCTGTGGGAACCAGTGTCTAATTTCTCAAGTATGTTTTGCAGTGTTCCGAGGGAGGGGAGAAGGGAGGGACCAGGATTAGGAGCTGGGGAACTATACATCCGAGTCTATGCTCTCATCCACATTGGCTGTGTGACTTCACACAAGACACTGAGCATCCCTGTGCTCCATAGTCCGTCTTTGCAGAATGAATAGACAAATGGCACCTGCCTTTTTTTACTGTAGTGAGTGCGATGAGATCATATGTTCAAATCCCTTGGAGAATTCCCCAGCACAAATTACTCGATTATCTGAATCATTTGTACTATATTAGCCTTGCTTGCATGAGCTAGTCCCTTCGTTGTCTTGTGGCCCCACTTTTCCCACCATAGCAGGTAAACATCCTCAGAGATAGCACCAGGACTATACTTTTTTAATTCATTACATTTTATTTACCTGTGCACATGCCATGCTGCACATGTGGGGGTCAGAAAATGACTTGCTGGAGTCCTTTCTTTCCACATGTAGGTCTCAGCAATCAAACTCCAGTCATCAGGCTTTGTAGCTGGTGCCTTTACCTGCAGAATCATATCACTGGCACCTACACTTTATTTATAAAAAGGTAGGAGGTGAGGAGATTTGATTTTAAAATGCCTATCATCTAGGCATTTTTTTAGGCTGTCCCAATGCAGTTTTGATTCCATTCCCAAGTATACTTGTCCATCCGTGCCCTGCCCCCTGTCATCAAAAAGAGATCTCCCGGGATGAAGACAAATTAGTAAGAATGATGAAATGTTCTCAGTAAAAACACTGATATCTAAAAGGGCTCATTTGAAAACACTTGCCCTAACTGCACACCACAGTGAGTGCATCCCTAGGGCTGCTTTGGGAACAGCCTCGATGGGTTTTATTGTTGTTCCATTACTGTTTTGCCGTGGATTTGACATCACTCAAGACTGAGACAGGGTGGGAAGTTTGTCAAGTTCAAGTCATCTGGGCGGCACTGCTGCTTCTCCTTGTTGTTAATGAGTTGGCGTCTTCCCTTTGAGAAGGACTGAAGTGAACTTGGATCAGACCTTTAGTCCTGAAACAATGCGCCCCTACCTTTGTTGAAGCCCAAAGAGCTTTTCAGAGCTGAGGCCAGTGTATCTTAACAAATGGCATTCCGTTCATTTTCTCCACAGAGGCTCCAGGCTCAGCGGGATTCCACTGCATTCTTGGCAGTCTGGCTCCTCTTCTCTGGCAGGGGGTCAGCCTGGGGCCACTGGGGTCAAGAAATCTCCATAGGCTGCCCCAGCCTCTGAAGAGGACAATGCAGGCCCCAGACTCAGCACTTCCTGATTTAGCAGCCCAGCCCATCGTGTGTGTGTGTGTGTGTGTGTGTGTGTGTGTGTGTGTGTGTGTGTGTAGTGGCTCCTGGCTGGACAGACAAGGGACACACAGAGAAGGGGACACATTAGAGGCATCTGAAAGGTAGGAGGTGGGGTTAGTCCTACCGCCATGCAAGATGTAAGAAGTAGAGATTTCTCAGTTGCAGAGTCTGGGAAGGGTACCTTTCCTAGGAAAGTTCGTGTAAGCACCATATGCCTGGACTACTTTGGTTTGCATATCACCGCCATCATGGCCTCCAGGAAGAATGTAATACAAACAGTTTGTGAATTTAGACAGGGAGTTTGTAGGCCTCTTTCCACTATATAGGCTTCAAGCCTGCTTGGCTAAGTATTGTTCAGGTAATAAGTATTACCAACCCTACTCTTTCACTATTTGGTTTTTACATCATATGTGTGTGTGTGTGAGTTGTGTGCCACAATGAGTATGTGGAGATCAGAAGACAAATTGCAGGAGCCAGTTCTGTTTCCATCAGTTTCAGAGGTGAAATTCAGGCTGTCACACTTGGTAGCAAGTAACTTTACCATCATTCTTTTTTTTTTTTTTTTAATTTGTTCACTTTACATCCCGATTGTAGCCCCTCCCTCATCCCCTCCCAGGCCCACCCACCCTCCCTCTTCCCCTTTCCCCATTCTGCCTTCCCATAGTCCACCAGCCTCTGCAGCACAACCACCACCTCCAATACACAGATTTGTTAAATCCATTGGTCTTCTTGTGGAGCTCCTGTCCCCTCCAGGTCTTTTTATGCCCTAACTCTTTCATAAGACTCCCTGTGAAAGGCCGTTGCCACACCCCAGCTAGATAACATTTCCCAACCCTGGGGAAGTAGAGGAAGGCAGATAAGGAGTTTAAAGCCACTCTTGGCTACACAGTGAATCTAAGGCCATCCTAAGCTATATGCAACCTTACCACAAATAAACAAACCAAAAAATAGTGACTTGGGAGAGATGGCTTAATCAGGAGGATTCCTGTAAAGCCAATCAGTAAGCTCCGTGCTTCATGAGAGATCCTGTCCTCCAAATAAGGGATACCAACCTCCAGGTTCCACATAAGTGCGAACTTGCACCTACACACACACACACACACACACACACACACACACCACAATCAAAATCTTTAAGTCAGAAGCTATAACTTTCGTACTGCAATTTCAAGCCCGACCCCACCCTTAGCACAGCCTTTGGAATCCCGGGGCCTCTAGCTCCCAGTGTGGAAAGCCCAGGAGGTGGTCCCTGAAAGGGCCTCCTCTCCATCTTGCAGTTTCTAAAGAGACCCCTGCGTCTCTAATTGCTGCATGTCTTCTTTTGTTCTCAGATTCTCACCTTTGCTCCTTCCTACCAGGTCAAGTTCCTAAGGCCCTGGGAGTGGAGTGGACCAAGCCAAAAAGGCCCAAGACAGCCTTTCTCTCTCTTTTGTAGCTTCCCTAAGCTACCCACAGATGTTCCTTAAACATTTGTCCTATTGAATAGTTCACTAAGCAGAACTGGGGGGTGGGGGGGGGTAAGCCCTTCTCCAGCAGTCAGGCCACCTCCTGCTGCTGCTAGCAGAGGGAACGTTCTTTCAAAATGGCCCTGATTTGCAAATTAACTGGGGGCGGGGGTACGGATCAAGCCAGAAATAAGCAAATGAGATAAGACCTGAATTTGGAAGCAGCATAATTCTGAAAGTGACAGAGCAGTCTGTCACCAACCGAGAAAGTTACACTACAATCGTTGAGGTCTGCTGGGGTCCGTGAGCAAATTTTACAGTTCCATATCCTGTGTGAACTCCTCCGTGAACTTGGCCACTCAATACTGACACCTTTCTTCCCTTTAAAATTAAGTTTAAGGATGGGGTGTGTCTCAGTTGGTAGTGTACTTGTCTGCATACACAAAGCCCTGGCTTTGCTCGCCAGCGCCACATAGACTATTCTGGAGCTCAGGAGCTACAGGCAGGAGAATCAACCCTTGGCTACAGGATGTCTTGACTTAAAAATGGATTACTCCCAAACTAACAATACTAACTCTTAAAGAGGTCAGCAGTGTCTGGATCTGCTCCATTAGACAGGCTATAGAGGAACGCACAGCGTCTTCTCAAACAGATCACATCCCCCCCCCCCGCCCGCCCGGGGGACAATGTTGCCAGCATTAAATAATTGTCCGACTGAACTTCAATGAAACTGCCATCTCCAAAGTGATGCTCTAAGGAATCTGCTTGGCTCACTGCACCCTCCTCCTGCAGCTCCAACTCCAAGAACAGCGGCTCTCAACCAGGACGTTGCGACCCCTTTGGGAGTCAGAAGACCCTTTCACATGGGTCGCATATCAGATATTTACATTTTCATTCATAACAGTAGCAAAAGTCCAGTTATAAAGTGGCAATGAAATAGTGTCATGGTCGGGGGTCATCGCAACCCGAGGAACTGTTTTAAAGTGTCGCAATTAGGAAGGTTGAGAACCACTGCACCAGAAGAATGAAGAGAATCTGCTTCCGGGCTGGTGGGAGGAGCTTTGGGATTATTTCCACAAATGGGAAAGCCAACCTTCTGTGCTCCTCGCTCTTCCTCATCCGAGGCCGGTCCATGGACAAAGCCAGACTTAGTCCGATGCTCAGTTTAGGGAAACTTCTGTGAGTATGTTTTGCATGGCAGCATGCAAGCACCCAGCCAGTAAAGTCACTTTGATTTCCTGGGCTTCAGCCAGTGAGCCAGGTACCCTGGCAGGTAAAGAGGTTACCTCAGATAGTTCCCGAGAGGACAAAGCTGAAATGCTTCCATGTCAGAGCTGCCCTTTTTCTGTCAAGAGAAAGCAGACGTGCAACTCACAAACAAACCCAAATGGCACTGGTTCACCCTTGCTGGACATAGACAGTTGCCTTCCCCATGTCATGTAGGAAATCCCATGGTGCTCATGTTACTTCAGGAAGCCCCGTGTATCCAGCTGGCTTCAGTTAGCTCAAATCATGGGAAACAAAGGGATTCTGGATTTGAGGAGGGGGCAGGTCTAGTGCTTTAGTTGCACACGGGGAGAAATGGAGATCTAGTTAACGGGCGATCATTTGCTCGCCTGATAATAAATTAGTGGCACAGGCTGAGTGTGAAGCTGGATCCCCACGCTCAGTAAGTACTTAGGAGTCCTGGCTATGTGCCCCACTATGTACTGAGGTGTGGAGGGACAACTGCCGAGAAGGTCATAAAGGTCACTACTCACTCGAAGCTCCCCATCTAACTCTTTGGCTTTGAAGTCAAACATAGGCTAATTCCAACAATCCTAGTGGAATAGTTGGAGCTCCATTTCAACCAGCAGGTGGTGCCTAAAATTAGCACTGCTGCCCCGTGGAGTGGGCCAATCTCTCAGCACTTGCAAGCTTGTTGAACTGCCCCCTTCTCCTTCAACTTCATACGTTCCTCATCAAATACTTCTGAACACCTACGCTGGAACAGACAGGTCTTGTTGTAGGCTCTGGGACCTAAGAACAAGACAGATGTGGTTCCCCTCCTTTATGGAGTTTGCTATCCATGCTGCTCACTCTGTGTCATGCTCCCACGCTATTGACCAACAATAGACCACACAGCACTACAGAGGAGCTGGCCCTCTGTCCAGTATGCCTGACTTGATTGGTCAAAGAGATTGCTGGCTGCCCTGAACAGGTGAACAATTCGGTCTTTAGTTGGGGTCACATGCATGCTCAGCACTTCACTGCAAGGTCAAAGCTACAGCCCACATGGAAGTTGGCTAAACATGTAAGAGATGGAAAATGCCAATGGTGGCAACTAAATATAAACGAGCACATGGGTGGATTCCGGAAACTGCCGAGCCCTGAGCCTGACATTGATCCCCAGCAGAATTCTGGATCATGTTATCAAACAGGTGGCTTTGCACATTTAGCAAAGAATGTAGAGGTCACACACTACTGAACTTGAAAATGTTACAGTGGAAACCTCTTCAGAAGCTCCCATCAAGCATAGTTTAACGATGGAAGGTGGAAAGTATCGTAGTATCCTTCTTTTATTTTGTGATTTATTTTGCTCAGGCCTGGGGCTCAGCAGGGAATGAAGAAGAGTCCCGTAATGTAGTGCAGGTTGGCCTGAACGTTGTTTCTCTAGCAGTGCCTGGAGGAGCTTTTTTTTTTTAATCACCTAAATATTTTATTATCTTAAATATTTGGCAAATGTATTGAATAAGTCTGAGTCAATTTATATATAAATTATGGCAATGATGAGAAAACAGAGAAACTAAAAGCGTTGTACAGACAATGATACATACTAGTATAAGGAAAAACAGGTGATTTCCTCCCTCCAAATTTTGAATGGTAAGGAGGAAACAATTAGATATTTACTGTTAAAAATGAGCCAGGTTAAAATAAATAAATAAATAAATAAAAATGAGCCAGATGTGGTGGCACATGCCTTTAATCCCAGCACTTACTCAGGAGGGAGAAGCAGCTGTATCTCTGTGAGTTCGAGGTCATGGAGGATGCCACAGGGGCAAAGACCAAGCCTGAAAACTATTCATTTAAGGTTTGCTACTTAATTTGCAACAGTCAACTTAAATAAAAATGTGAATGACAAGATAGCGTAGTTAATAGTGGCTTTCTAATACTCGTCCCCATTAAAGTAAGTTAACATAGACCAAGCTTAAAGAAACCTGGAGTGGACAGTCAGTTGGGCATTATCAGTACCCTTAACCGTGTTGAAATTGCAAGCAATATTTTGTATGTAGCAATACTTATAATGTGCATCAGTGTTTTGCCTGCACATATGTATGTGCATCGCGAGTGTGCCTGGTGCTAATGAAGGTCAGAAGAAGGTGCTGGATCCCCTGACACTGGAGTGAAGGATGGTTGTGAGCCATGATGTGGGTCCTGGGAACTGAACCTGGACTCGAGCCCTCTGTAAGAGCAACAAGTGCTTCTTCTTAACCACCTCGCCACCTCGCCAGTCCCTCAGATAAACTCTGAAGAAGCCTGTGGTGCATCTATTTACTTTTGTGTGCTTCTTTTTGTTTGAGACAGAAGCTTATGTGTGCCAAAGTGGGCCTCAAACATTCTATGTAGCTGAAGCTGCCCTTCAATTCCTGATCGTTCTGCCTTAAGCCCTCTTACAGGTATGCAACTAAGCCTGGCTCTCTATTTCCTTTGTTCACTTGTCTCCTTTTTGTTTGGTGTGGTTTGTTTTGTTTTTTTGAGACAGGATTTGTCTGTGTACCCCTGGCTGTCCTGGAACTCATATTGTAGACCAGGCTGGCCTTGAACTCACAAAGATCTGCCCGCCTCTGCCTCCTGAGTGCTGGCATCAAAGGTGTGCACCACCATGTCCATCTCAGTTTGTGCACTTGTATTCTTTCTTCACTTATAAAGCAGTGCTGTCCTTTGCTCTACACTTTCTGCACCAAGGAAAGCAGTTTGCTTAAGCTCTAAGTTCTGTTGATCTTTTGTGTGCTCTTAACTGTGTTGTTCTTAAAGAAACTTGGGCTGGGAGAATCATACTGTCCCTGGATGTAGGGAAGACTGAGGCATCTCAGAACCTATGTTGATGACACTTTTTCCAAAGGCAAGAAGTAAGGAAAGGATGTCTCGACTAAATTGTCCCAAGACTCCAAAGAAGGGGAGTCACTTGTATAATCATATACACATAAGCAAGCTCCAATTCTTCATCTAAGCCTCAATTAAGATGTCAGAATGCAGAGAGATGCAAGAATTGACCTATTCACTTTCCTGCTCCATAGAGGAATCCTTGCTGCTTGAAGAGCCCCGGCTCTTATCTATTCGATCTAAGCCAAAGAAAGGCAAGAGTTCATGTTTGTGTAGCTCCTCTGTTCTCACCCCCAGTAAGCACTGGGAGTAAACAATAGTGTGGAGGTATCCATTTCATCCAAAGACCCTGGGAAAGGGAGCTGCTCTGCAGAGCTCATCTCATGTGATAGCTATGCACTAGACTCACCTTCAACCTAAGAAATTCAATATATCAAAATACAAACTGGACACAGATCTTTAGCATTCTTGCTAGAATTAATTTTTCAATAACAGAGCATTGCTCTCAGAAGAGCCTATAGGTCAACTGTGTCATTGACAATGCTGTTACCAAGAAGGTGGGCAAAGGAAGATAGTAACTGTGACTATAAAACACTAGCTTGGCTCAAATGACCTCACCATCAACTGCCTTTCAGCCCAAATACCCTATATTTATAAACTTTGAGTAGAATGTCTCTTCTTTGTCTTGGAAGATATTTCATTGACATTGATGATTCTCCTTGAAGCTCTGGCCTACTTGGTCCTTACTAAAGAACTTCTGAGCAATGTGTCACTGCAATTTTAAGAAACTGCCTATCTAAATCAAGGGCATTGCTCACTGCTTGGCTGCAACCTTGAAACCTACTCTGTCAAAAAGAACACACGTTTTTTTCTTTTATTATTTTGGTCATCTGGTTTTAGAAAGTCATTGGGTTGAGAGCACGTACTTGGGAGTAATCCCACACTTATCTTTGTCCTGGAACATCCTATTAAACAGGTGTATATGATCTTATTTCTCTCTTATCAACAGCTTATTTTCCACAGCACAAGAAAGACACTTGTGACTTTTTTTTTTAACACATATTGAATTGCAAGAAAAGGTTTGCCTTAAAACAGTGGCTGGAAAATACATTGTGTGTCTACGAAGACAAGGTTGGCCTCAGTTTAAATTCTAATTCAAAATTAAGACTGAAAAAAACCCCAGTGTGTCCTATTATGGAGTCAGAAAATTTAATAAATTTACTTAATTTGAAATCTCATTTCTCCATTCAAATTCTTAGGGTGGAACTAAAATGTATGTAGTCTTCATGTACCTATTATTTTCCTTTCCTTCTCCTTTACTCTTTCTTAAAATTGTCACCTACACATAGGAATAATTTCTCATGAATTTAAAAATGCACTGTTGATTATTTGGGCATTCCACTAAGAAACCAGAAAAGCCTCAAATGGCCTCGACTTACTTTGTGACTTAGGTTGCCTAGATGAATTCATGCTACAAATGGCAAACCCATGGTGTATATTTTTACCCTTACATATTGGTAGAAGGGAATCTTCCTCTTTGCTATATAAAACATTGGCTTTGTGCTCCTCTCTCTGGCCATATGTTGTATAGGCTATCCTCCAGGGACCAACTTGGCTCAGCATCATGGGAGACTAGATCAAAAACTGTATGACAGGGAAAAGAGCCTTGCTCTGTAGTCACTGACGAGGAGCAGGGGTTTGATTGTTTACCAAGGAATCAGAGAACATGGCCAGAGAATGGTTCCCTGGGGGACATTGTGACGATCACCTTTATAGTACCCAAGTGAGAAAATCAATTCTGGACAGAAAACAAACAAACAAAACAAAACAGAAATGCAAGTACAAGTCCCTAGCCAAAGCAAAATGGAATTTTAGGCAATTACACAACTAACCCAGCAGCAAAATTGAAAAGGCCCATTCAGTTTCATGAACATTTAAGACTCCCAAATGGTCATAAACTAAATGACCTGCAATTGTAGGTCCCCTTTGGCTACATAGCTCTGCCGGCCAACTCTAGGTTCAGCCCCACATACTGTAGAAGCAGAAGGATACATTTTGACAGGAACTGGAAAACCACAGTGAGTTTGCTCCAATTTTCCCATGAAATAAAGTGCTGCAGTAAGAGGCACTGGTTTGTAAGGGAATTCAGAGAATCGCTTAGCTCCCTTCCTACTGGATACCCAACAGATACCCACCTGCAAACTACTCAGCATTTGTACATGCCGATGAGTCCATACCCATTGCATTCCAATAGGCATTTGAGACCAATAACTATGAAAAATCTTGTAGGCAATTTCCCCAGTAATGCCATTCCGAATAGATAGCTTAATGTGGCCCAACATACTGGAAAATCTCACAGTAAATTTATTTCTTTCGAGCTCCTTTAAAAAGCCACATTAAAAGTAACGCCAACAATAAAGTCTTCTAGTTACAAGCCTTCTAGTTACGCTCCTTAACTGTGCAGAATTCATTGGAACCAGCAAGTGATCTTAAAATAACCTAAACTGAAATCAAGTAGGGATATCAAAGATAATATCCAAAAGCCTAGGACTTCCTTCCCTGTGTGTAGCGGTTCTTTTGAGTAAGTATGCCATGGTTCTGTCCTTTCAGCTTACCTGAGACTTGTCCTCCCCACAGTGAACCAGCATGTCAGCTGCTGCAAGCCATACACATTGCTGGGAAGCCCTGCATTAGCAAACCATCACCAAAATATAAGAGCAAATGCTAGTTCTTTAATCGGAATGGTAAGATATTGAAAACGAGGCTACTTGGGCTTGCAGAGGGTATTGGGGATTGTGGGATGTACAAGTGGAATACGTTTTGTTTATAAGTAGCAACCCTTGAAGAGATCTTTGTCAGCCTTTATTCTTGACTGCACCTGAAAATCACCTACAGGGTAAATTAAGACCATGGTTTGCAAAAAAAGAAAATGTTCCTAAAAAATAGTTAGTAGCCCCCACTTGGAAAGAAAAACTCTAGTTGCTTGGCCTCTCTCTCTCTCCATGGAAGAATTCTGGAAGGGGTGAATAAATGCTCTAAGGAAAGAACAAATGAATTAATTGTGCTTATAAAACACTCTCATTGTTCTAATATCAAACTTTTAGAAAACATTCTGGAAATCCCTACACTGTACTCTTTAGTTGGTAGTTGTGTTATCGTCAACTGTTGCCATTTTGGGGACACTTTATGTCTCATATTGACGTGCAAACCACAGCCTTATAAACTCTGCCACCCATCTCTACTGTGCCTGACACGTAGCTGGGTTTCAGAGTAAATTCGGCACCGGCTTAGAAACTTGCCCCCATCATCCTCAGGGCACATATGTTGATAAGACAGAAGATGAGCTGGGTGCTGCTCCCAGAATCAAGCTGCCCATTCTTGTCCCTGATCTTCACCACTAGGTGAGGCCTGATGTTCCACCCACATCCTAGGCTCTTGATAACTTTCAGAGAGCCTCAAAATCAGAAGAGAGGCTCAAGCAAACCCATAGCAGGACTAATATTCTGGAGCCAGAAAAGCAATGTGGGCCTCAGATGGTCCATTTTAGAAGGCAGGCAAAAGCCCAAACAGCACCTGTTTTTAATATGGGTTTCTCCATTCCCAAATACACATTTTTACTTGTGTCTCAAATTAAGCCAAGGCTGAACCAGCCCCCGGTTTCCTACTAGCCAAGCCTTCTCCAGAGTGGGACCTGCCTGTATAATCAGCTGGCTTGAGACATGGTGGTCTGGCTGGCATCCACTCACAGTGCCCTCAACCCTGAGTGTTCACCCTGCTTATCTGCTCCCCAAATAGCTACCCGAAAAGTCTGGCCATGTTACCAAACAGGCTCTTGCCTGTTCTTAGTAGAGTGAGCAAGAGTGAGCCATGTTTGGCCTCAGGGGAAGAGCTGAAAGTATAGATGAAATGGAAACCATCTCTCTTGGCCAGTCACAACAAGGTTCTGGAGACCCTCTTGGTGGCACATTCTCATGAGGATGTGAAACAGTCCAGTGGCTGGTGTTTTTCTCTCAGCTAATGAGAGATTTGAGCCACTTGGAAGCAATCACCAAGCGTGCCTTATTTCCTCTTCACTCTTGCCTCAGATCCCCAAATGACAATTGCCTGAGCTTAGAGTTTTGCTCCCTGTCAAAATGTGGATCTTCCCAGAAGAAAAGCAGACTGAGCCTCCTCTGGGGGGAATGGGAGTAGGTACAAGGTTGAAAGGGCCTGGGACGATCTTGGCTTTTTGCACATGTTTCCCAGACATAAGTCTGAATTTCATACAGCCCACACAATTCTGGATGTTATAATGTGGTGTGCATTACTGAGACTCAAAGTAGGGTCCTGAGACCAGCATCACTTCTACTCTCTGGGCCCTTGTTTCATTTTGTTTTTAATGGAAATCTCATTTTTTTAAAAAAACTGTTACTGGGAGGAATCAAACCTAGGGTTTTGTGTATGCAAAGCAAGCATTCAACCGCTGAGCTTATTATACATCCCAAATCCTATGGAATGAAATCTTAGAGCCCCCTCTTCACATTTGCTGAAGTGGAGCTGAATTGTTTCAAGACTCCTAGATCATTTACCTGTATCTTCTAAGTTGGGACTTTCAGCTTGGCACAGTACTGTATGCCTATAAAGCCAGCACTCTGGGAGAAGAGACGGAAGTTGAAGGCTAGCCTGGGCTATGTAATCCTCTATACCCCTGCCCCCCAAAAACCCCAGAGTTGTGACATCTCGGTGCATCTTTGGTGTATTAGACTCAAAGAAACCTAGCTTCAAACCCTGCTTCTATTGACTAGAGCCTTGGCTCAGTAGAAAGGCACATGCTTACTATGTAGAGACCCTACCGTCCATGCTCTTCACTGTGAAAATGAACCACAAAACCTATCCTGGTTCTACCCTCTCAATCTGTGATCTTGGAAGAGCCATTCAACTCAATAAGCTTCGGTGTCTTCATCTGGAAGAGAGATGATAGCCTAGCTGTACAGGGTTCTTGTAAGAATGAAGCAATAGCATTTATTAATGGTTGGCACGTGATCAGTACCTAAGAGGTAGTAAATAGCACATTAATACTTGTATGGCCAATAGTCACCTGTTGCCATGTAATCATAATCCATTCATTTTGACTCCATCTCAGAACCAAAACATCAGTGAAAGTGTGTCTACAAATCAGACCTAAGTCCTCAATGAAAAATGTATCCCAGTCCCTAATAGCAAAAGCAATTCAAATTATACTTCTCATGCTTTTCATTCTATGCTTACCAGAGAAAGGGGTTTTCTTTTTAAATCTGAGTTTCAGAATCTGTGGATTGGAGACCATGCACATTTTGGTATGATTAGTCTGATCATGCCAGCTGTGACTGTCAGAAAAGCATGTCATGGATGACAAGATGACAGAGTCTAGTCTTTAAGGAAGCTTGATAGGAGTTAATGATGTGACTTACCACTAACTTAATGGGACCTCCTGTCATAGCCTCACACCAACCACCATGTGTCCATACTGTCAGGAGACCAATGGCTTTTGACAAAAGAGCAGAACTGGCAAACCCAAGGAGTGACGAATCCTTCCAAGTACATGTCCTAGTTAGGGTTTTATTGCTGTGAAGAGACACCGTGACTAGGGCAACTCTTATAAAGGAAAACATTTAATTGAGGCCACCTTAAAGTTTCAGAGTTTTAGTCCATTATCATTATGTTGGGAAGCATGGCAGTGTCCAGGCAGATGTGGAGCTGGAGAAGGAGCTGCGAGTTCTACTTTGATCTTGATCTGCTGGCAGCAAAAGAACAGTGTGTCACACTGATTGTAGCTCGACTTCCTCCAACAAGTCCATCCCATCTTATAGTGCTACTCTCTATGGCCAAGCATTCAAACACATGCGTCTATGGGGCCATTCCTATTCAAACCACCACAATGACAAACATCCTTTCACATGTGCTCTAGGCTTGGCCTTCACTAACTTCAGGTAATTTAAGAAAATGACATCTAGATCTGGGGATATGGTTCAGTTGGTAGACTGCTTGCCTAGTATGAATGACACCTTATATACTATGGCACACATCTGTAATCCTAACACCTGGAATATAGCAGCAAGAAGATTAGAAGCTCAAAGTCATCTTTGGCTGCATAGAAAGTTAAAATCCACATGATACCCTGTCTTAAAAGGAATTGTATGTAGAACCTCAGAATGCAGAAATATTCCAATGGTGAGTTTGGTGCGGTTGTGCATCAGGGTAAGAGGCCTGCATCACTGAGCTTTAGGAGTGGCTCATCCCTAAAGAGGCTGACCTCAACAGACACTGTTAGAAAGGCAATTGTCTCTCTGTAATAGGAAAGCAAAGGCCAAGCATGACTACTAGGAATGTGAATACACAGTTGTAGATTAGAGAGATGGGTCAAGTTTTTGGTGACTGTGTAAAAAATCAGGACTCTGCATTAAACATATTTTCACAAATCCAAAACCAATTTCAAAGCTTTATCTAAATTTGGGGCAGACAGATCAAAAGAAAGAGGTCAAAAGGAAGAAGAAGAATGTTGAAATGGGAGGTAGCTTCAGGATAGCTGGTGGAAAAAGGAAATAAGCAAAGAGAGATGAAGAGGTGAGATGACATAATGATTGATGACAGTCTGACATGATATGGTCACATCAATATCATTGGTGGTGGAATCAATTTCATAATGAAAAGTAATATCATCTCCTTTGAAAAATAAAATGCTCCAAAACCATTTTTCATGGTATATTATTTATTTTTGTCTTTGCTGTGACTAAATACCTAACAAAGAGCAAATAAAGGGGGAAGAGTCTATTACAGCTTACAGTTCAAAGGAGCCCAGTCCATCATGGCAGGAAAGGCATAGTAGCAGGAATGTAAAGCAGCTGTTACATTGCATCTTAAGTCAAGAAACAAAGAAAGACAAATGATGCTCAATTTGCTTTCCCCTTTTTCTTCAGTCTTGGACTCCAGTCCATGAGAGGGTGCATCCCACACCTATGGTGAGTCTAACCACCTCAATTAACTGAAGTCAGAAATTCCCAGAGGTTTGTCTACTAGGTGATTGTAGAGCTTTTTGAGATGACAAATAATATAAACTATCAAACACACAGCAACATAGTAAGATATTATATGAAAAAAATTTACTATAATCCAGGATTCTGGCTATTTTTATCTCCTTCCTTAATGCTAGTGAGGAAGGGTGGATAAAGAGAAAAAAAAAACTGTAGCAAAGTAGTTCACTGACATCATCACTTTCTGTCCCTACACCCTTTCCACAGGGATAGCCACAAGCTTAGCTACACTTCACTTATCTTACTGGGAAGAGAGCAATATGGAGTTTGTCTACAATGACTTCACTTTTTTTTAACTGTAAAGGGTAACACCCAGGCCTTGTTCACTACAACAAAGAATAGCCAATGCTATGAAGCCTCCAAGTAGTATTGGCCAAGGTTGGAGCTATTGTTTTTCACTCATATGTATTCATGTGAACACACCACTATACCATCTATTTCTTGCTATGTTGTGTGTGACTCCCCTGCCACAGGAACAGCCACAAGCTTAGCTAGGCTTATCTTATTTTACTGGGAAGAGAGTAATATGGAGAGTACCTACAATAACTTCATTATTAAAAATTGTAAAACACTTGAATAATTCTATTTGTTTATTTATTTATTTATTTATTGTGTGTGTGTGTGTGTGTGTGTCACAGTGCATGTATGGAAGTCAGAGGACAACTTGAAGGAGTTGGTTCTCTCATTCCATCATGCGTGTCTCAGAGATTGAACTCAGGTCATCAGGCTTGGCCCAAGCACCTTTACCCACTGAGCTGTCTCTCTGGCCCTACAGTGATTGCTTTTAAAGTTAACACATTTGTTTAAAATGCTCATCTCAAATGTTAAGTTATGCTATGGTCTATTCTCTTGTTAAAATTTAAAGTACACCGGCTGGGGTTATAGCTCAGTGTTAACATGCTTGAATAGCTTATGTAAAAGCCTGGGTTCTAATCCCAGCACTATACAAAGCTTGAAATGAAAATAATAAGACAATCAAACAAAACAACAGCAAAACTAATTATGAGTTTTTAAAAATACCTAAAGATCTTAATGCCAACTATGTACACCTTTCCCAGAATTATTTAATTGTTTATTTTCTTGGCAACACATATGAATCTTCAAGGAAATTTTTGTTAGAAACTTCCAAAAACTTTCATTTCCAGTGGAAATGCTGATGGTAACTTCAAAGGCCCTGTCACCTAGTGGTTGAGCAAGCAGTACATCTGTGTACATTTTGTAGTCCTCTGAAAATCCTAATGTTTAGAGTTGCCTAAAGATGAATTATAATCAAAAGTTCTGAGATTCCTGTCCTTGGACTTGTGCAAGCACTGACTGCCCAACCATTTGGCTTGACTATTCATTGTACATACAATCAATCAACAAGGATTTAAGGTTAACTTGGATGACCTTTGTAGGACTATGAAAGTCAGTTGAACTGGTATATTTCTAGAAAAGGATATATTGATTTCTGTTTAGCTCTATAGAGACTGTGTCTGACTTCTAATGGTCTGAACTAAGATTTTCTAATGCAAACAATTATGCTCATTGCAGCAGAAAGCATAATTGCTAAAATATGAAAACGGCTTAAGTACCCATCAATATATGAACAGATTTTTTAAAAATGGTACATGTACACAGGGCTTAGTCACAGAGTAAAATAATGTCATCATCATGAAAATGGGTAAAATTGGAGACTAACATGTTAAATAAAATGGGTCAGACTCTGGAAGTCAAATATCACATGTTCTCTTTCATATGTAAAAACTGTGCATGTGGGATTGAGAGATGGCTCAGAGGTCCTGAGTTCAATTCCCAGCAAGCACATGGTGGCTCACAACCATGTATAATGAGATCTGGTGCCCTCTTCTGGTGTGCAGGTGTGCATGCAGGCAGAGCACTGTATGCTTAATAAACAAACAAACAAACAAACAAATACATAAATATTTTTAAAACTCTGTGTGTGTGTGTGTATGTGTGTAGTACACAAAAATAGAAAGCGGACTCTGAGGAAGGAGGAAAACATCTTAACAGAGAGAGGAACATGATATGATGAAAGGAGAGAGAGAGAAAACAAGATATGTTTTCTTTCATGAACAATCTAGATCTTACTACACACACACACACACACACACATGTACAGGGGTGTGGGTGTGATTATGGTGTGACAGGAAAGCAGAAAGGAACTATTTGGAGGATGGGAGGGGACCAGCCAGAGGGAAAAAAGATAGTTGGGCAAATTGAAAGCAAGGAACAACGATAGCTGTGTATAAAAATCATAAAAGAAAACCCATTCTTTTGTTCAGTAAGTAAAACATTAGAGAAGATGCTGCAAGCACTATGCTCATTAGTGGAAATCATTACCTTGAAGCTTGAATTTTGATCTTTGCCCAGGATAGTGATGCACAGTAGGATGATCTGATGTGATGCTGGAAGGGTGGAGCCTCAGTATCACAAGGGGAAACAATAACAGTGCAAACAATGCATGTTGCTAAGCTGGCTTGTGCAGCAAGTTAGGCAAATTAAATGTGTTTATTTTTTAATTTTCCTTTAATGGTATGTTCAACTTATCATGGACTCATCTGAACATAACAATATTTTATGTTCTCTGTTCTGGGGCAATCCACGAAGCTCAACAGAGTTTCCCTGTCAAAATTGCTAATGCTTAATGCATTAATAGACAGTGTATCTTCATCCCACATATGGCATGATGTTCTGCATCTGTTAGACAGGTATAGGCAATTCACTTGTCTGCCCACAAGTGATCTTTCCTGTCTTCCTTGTCAATGGCACCCATATAGATTTGGGTCCATGCTGTTTCCCACAGCCATATCTTCTTAGATGGGTCTGAGCTCAGCTCAGGCTATGAATCTTGGTTCCCTTAATGCTTCATGGTTCAGGGAATGTAAGCTGTAAGCACCTGCAGGATCATACTTTCTGGAAAACATTTCTCACCTCTCCCAAAGAGATCCAAGGAAGCTGATTTCTTATGGCTACCATTGGAAAGTGGTGTATAAAGGTGTGTTGTCACTAGGACATCTACAATGATCCTGCAGCCATGAGGCAAACTGTCCATCACACTGGGACTAGCAGAGTTGAAGGATAGAAATAACCACCCTTGGCAGTTCAGTGCATCATGGCTTCTTATCCTATGAGACGATAAATTCCCTTCATGCATGTCCAATTATTTGACATTGCAGCACAATGTTGCTACAATGTTCACACTTGACAACCACACAATTAATTTTGCAAAAAAATGCTATAAGCTCTTCATAACTCATTAAAGAAGCTTATAATTTGGTGGTGGGCTACATTCATAACTGTCCTTGGCTGCGTGTGGCCTATGGCCTAGAGGTAGAACATGCCTAAAAGTTACTTTGAGTTTGATCCATCACCATGCATAACCAAGAGCCATCTTATCCAACATCACAGTCTTTTAAGGAATCTCATAAGGAAAGCGCTCCTTGGTCCATGAGCCAGAATATGGTAGAAAGGATTGATAATACGCTCTGCTATAGTCTCCCTTTTCTTCTAGTCCTGCTCTAATAGCAGTCCCATAACCCAACTTTCACTTCAGTTTCCCTTGTAGACTAATCCTGTGCAGGGGACTCCTTGATATTTTCTAAAAAGACACACTTCCCACTCATCTAGTCTTTTCTGGATCCAGGGTATGGTAGGCAAAGCGGACAGTGATTTGGATCAAGTTAGCAATGTGAAAGATTGACAAGAAATGTGGCAGTCTAAGGCAATTAGCCTGATTCTGTTCCTGCCAGTATTTCTCTGCAGACACCTCCAAGTAACTACCCAACAGTGCTGCGGAGCTCCAAATCCCAGTGATTGGACCAATGCTTTTTTAAGTATGCTCTCTGTGGGAGTTTGGTCACTATGCAACTGATTGGGCTCCATTCCTGTCCTGCAGAGTCAGAAAATTTGGGGCTGGGTCACAGCAATTGGTAGTCCATCAACCTCTCTCAGGGAATTCTGATGTGTTCTCAAGTTGAGGAAGTGCTGCCCTAAACTTTAGACACTGCCATAATTGCTAACTGGAGGTGGGGCTCTCTATGGCCCTAGTTGGATTCCTTTTTGCTGGAAGGGTCCTATTTCCCTTTGTAATTACCTTTTCACTGCTGTAATCATTTAATCTCTCTTCCTAGTGATGAGAACTACTACAACGGATGCCAAGTATATATTTTTTCATTCCTTTGTCCCCAGTATCTGGTACAATGCTTGGCACATACTGTCCCATCAGTGTTTGTGCAATGGGTAAGGAAGTGCCCTCATGGACCACCTAAATTTCTAGACCTCTCTTCGATTTAGCTTCAGCTATCAACTCGAAGGAGCCCAGAATTAGCTGAGGGAGTCTCAATGGAAGGATTGCCTCTATGAGACTAACCCATGCTCATGTCTGTGGGGTGCATTTTCTTGATTGCTGGATGATAGAGGCAGGCCCAGCTCACCACTGGAAGCTTTAACTTTGGGTTGTATAAGAAAACTGGCTGAGCATGAAGCAAGGGGAGCAAGGCAGTAAGCAGTGTTCCTCCTCAGTCTCTGCTTCAGTTCCTGCCTCTGAGTTCCTGGCTTAAATTCTTACCTTACTTCCCTCGAAGACTGACTATGGCCTAGCATTGGAGAGAAAAAGCAATCCTCTCCTCCCCTGAGTTACTTTTGATCATGGTGTTTATCACAGCAACAAAAAGTAAACTAAAAGATACTGCCACATTTGCCCCATAATATACCTCCACAAAAACTTCCTAAGACACTCATCTACTTACACTGTTCAAGCACTGTGTCCTGGTGTTCTGTAATCTCAGCACTTGTGTCTGGGGCAGGAAGACTGTTCTGACCTTGTGCCAGCCTTGGCCACATGTTGAATACTAAGGAAGTTAAGGCTACATAGACAGACCCTGTCTCTGCCTTCCCACCAAAAGTCTTCAAGTTGTCCAATATATTTTCCCTGTGAGCAGAGTACAACTGATACACCAACATACATATTTTCCCTAACTTGAACTCAGTGATGAAGATAACTTCAAATTATTCCAGATATGAGTCCCATCAGGCAATTGTTATGCAAAGAAGCCACAGGTCAGCATGATCTGAAAGTTGTTTTCTTTTATTGATTTTCCCCAAAGGCTCAATTGTAAAAAACACTGAAGACTCAAGAGCCAGTCTAAGAGGGAAGATGAAAAACATCTAATGAGTCCTTGTCCTTCATTGACACCAGCCCACCTCTTCTCAACCTCTGCTCTTCTAAGACAACTTTGGAGAGACAGTAGATAGGAAATAGACAGTGAGAAACACTTCAACAGGGCTTCTCTCTGATTGATGTCAAGCTTGGAACCAAAGGGGCCAGTGTCCATTTGCTATGTGACCAGGAAAGAAGGACTGCAATATACAAAGTGTGGATGGCTCTTTCCCAGAAACTCAGAGGCAGGAATTTGGAATAGAAAGTAGACAGCTGAGTCTAGCCACCTCTGGAAGAGGCCTAGTATCTGCAAGTTCTTTTCCTTGGTTTTGCAGACACAATAGTAGTACAGACTTAAACTAAATTCTTATTCAACTCCCTCTCTTCTCCCCTCCCCTCCTGTTCTCTCACTTCCTTTTTAAAAAATAGAGTTAACATAGGCTAATCTGAGCTCACTATGCAGTTGAGAATGAGTTTGAATTTCTGATCTTCCTGCTCCCCCCTCCCCTGTGTACTTGGATTATGGGCATACACCACCACACCTAGTTTTTGCTGTTCTCAGGATTGAGCCAAGGATTCTGTACTGGGATAAAGCAAGTTTCTAACCTTTCTCTAGACTGCTGATTTCCTAGCAAAACTCAGAAGTGGAGGTTTCATGTGAAGGCAGTAGCCTTCCTGCTATGATTGAGTTTAGGCAGAAGGCACAGGCCTTGCCACCAGGCTAGGTCCATGCGCACTGTGAATGATGCATATAGCCCAAGAAGATGGATCAGGAGGAATGATGGGACTATGGTTTGTCTTTGAGTCCCTGCAGCATAGTTTCCTGCTGTCCAGGTTTCGGAGGGTAAAGCTCAGTGACCAGATCTCAGAAATGAAGTCATCCCTCATCCAAGGGCCTGGTGAGCAAGGTACTACACAACAGCCAATGAGATGGACAAAGCTCTTTGTAGCCTAGCCCACGAAGGCTACCATTTACTTTAGAACACCATTCTCCTTCCCAGATCCTAAAAGACTGTTCCAGTCTAGCCTCACAAACACCCTGTGCACTGGAAAGGGCCACATTGACCCTCACTTAAGAGGAAAAACTCAGAAGGAGCAAAGCATGTGCTTTGTTGCTTGTCCACTATGATCTCGGTTACCAAAAGATGGCATGGAGGGGAAAGAAGGCAAGGCTTAGCCCCTCCCACCCTACCTGAGTAGCTCTCTTGTAGGCTGATTGATACTGTTCTCACTCATCCCACCAAATGGCTGCTTTGTAGGCTCCATTTTCTTAGCACATATATTTTATTATGAATTTATTAACCGAGAGTACCTCACTTATAACACGACTAACCTAAACAATAGGAAAAGGAGATTAAATAATACAATAATGAAACTGTAAGGACATCAGTTCTGAGGAATGATTCTCCTGGCGTAATCAGCAGGATTTCTTCTGCTGGAACCTGGAGCAACCAGAACCCGGAACCTCAGCCAGAGTCCAGAACTTCAGCCAGAACCCAGAGCCCCGAAGCCTTCCCTGGAGTGGTTCTCTCTAGGAGCATCTCTAAGCAGAGCGATGAATAGCCAAAACTATCCCAAGTCTCCAAAGGCACGCCTCCTGTTTTTGGCTCACACTTATACCTACTTTCAGAATTTGTTCAAGGATGTTTTTCAGCTGGTTAACAACCAATCTCCCCCACACGGTGGTTCGACTTCTAAGGGGATAAACATCACCTGTTCTCTCACAAGTCTTTTTCTCATCCCCCACTTGTGATCTAAACAAAAAACATGTTTATTTCTCCTTCACTGCCTAGTGACTGCCAAGGTATCCCAGCTCCCATGCAATCTTAGGTTGCACTTTGAAAAGCCAACTCTAGGAATCCTCGCCTGCGTCCTCTCCAGAGACAGGCCAGAGGAGCATAGGGTGGCCTAAGGTGTCTAGGATCTCTACAATACTCCTGGAAGCAGAGTCCTAAGGGCAGCTGGAAGCCACACTTGAAGCTTTGGGGAAGGTGTGTATATACACCCAGAAGGATTTAAAGGTGTGATGGGGATAGGGATTGGGAGGACCACGTTCTTATGTTACCAATATCTGTTTATTTATGCCTATGGTGCTTTTCATTACACAGCAGTTTTATGTAGTTTTTTATTTTTGTTTTTGTTTGTTTTGAGACATGACCTCATGTAGCCTAGACTGGCCTCAGAATCCTTATGTAACTGATGCTGGTTTTAAACTTTTGATCCATCTCCAAAGTGGGGATTACAGGTATGGTTACATTTGTTGTTGTTGTTTTTTGTTTGTTTGTTTTTTGTTTTTTGTTTGTTTTTGTTGACATACCAAAAAAACCTAGTTTCACCGTGACACTCTCCTCTCTCTCTCTCTCTCTCTCTCTCTCTCTCTCTCTCTCTCTCTCTCTCTCTCTCTCTCGCTCTCTCCTCTCCTCTCCTCTCCCCCCCACACCATGTTCTTCTTCACTTCCCCAGGACCTATCTTCCCCTCTGGATGATTCTTTTCCTCCCCCAAATAGTTTCTTTTCTGATTTCATGGCATATATTCTGTAACCCACCACCCTCTTCTTCTCCCTTTTTGTAGGTTTCTTCCACCCTATCACTATTTTATTTTCATTAAAGGATCACTTCTAACATGCTTTACTTAAAATAGACATCTAAGCCTAGGAATGTGGTCAGGTTAGTGAAGTGAGTACTTGCCTGCCAAGCACCAAGCCCTGGGTATGGTGGATCCCAGCACTCAGGAGGTAGAGGCAGGAAGATCAGATGTTCAAGGACAATTTCAGATACATAGCAAATTGGAGGCTAGCCTGTCTCCCAACATGTAAGTAAACAAAACAGGAAGCCAAAGACTTCCCTTTGTGTTGAAATACATCAAGACCTTCTGGGGAAGGCTAGAACACAAGGCATCTAAAAAGAGCTCAACCCTTGTAGACTGTAAAACACTGTGCTCAACACATTGTTGATCTGCAGAACAACTGCAAATAATCCATGTCAGAGTCCCACCTATCATCATGTCTTGTCCTACTTGAGAACTTACATGTGAACCTATTCCATTGATTCCTAGATGTCCTAGCCTGGCTTTTTGAGGGCATCATTCCGACCATCCTTCACCAGGGCTATGCTAGGGACCCCATTCTCTTTTGCTGTTTGCTTATCATGTTGATGGGGATGGAACTTATTGGTACATGGTAGGCAAAAGCTTTTTCTACTGAGCCACATATCCATTGCTAACTCTGTGTTTTTCCCTTATTGTTGTTTATTGTCTTCGAGTATTTTGCCTGCATGTATATCTGTGTACCATGGGCATACCTAGTAGCCACAGAGGCCAGAAGAGGGCTTTGGATCTCCTGGAACTGGAGCTACAGATGATTGTAACCTGCCATGTGGATGCTAAGAATTGAACCCCAGGTCCTTTGTTTGGTTTGGTTTGGTTGTTTTTTTTTTTTTTTTTTTTTTTAGTATTTTAAAAATTTTATTAATTTATTCAGATTACAACTCAATTGCCATCCCATCACTTGCATCCTCCCATTCCTCCCTCCCTCCCTCCCGCTTTTCACCCTATTCCAGGTCCTTTGAAGGAGTAGTCAATTCCCTTACCCTCTGATTCATCTTGCCATCTTCTCTGTTGTTATTTCATTTTTTTGTGAGATGGGGTTTCTCTGTGTAACAGCCCTGGCTGTCCTGGAACTTTCTTTGTAGACTAGGCTGGCCTCAAACTTACAGAGATCTGCCTGCCTCTGCCCCCCTAGAGATGATATTGAAGGTGTGTGCCACCAGGCCTGGCTGTGTTTTGTTTTTTTTAAAGCATCATTCTTTTCTGCCTTCCTTACTACCAGCACAACTGCCCACCTACCCTTTATGGTCCACGGACAACAGTCAGTCTCCCTTTCCTGCCTTTCCTCCAGCAACTGACTGCACAGCAGCCAGTGCTGGGTTGTACAGTTGAGGCAACTGGCAACCCACACACAATGAGAAGAAACCATCTTGAGTCCTTCCCACAGGAGCCCCGAGTTTAATTCCCTCTTTTGCTTGTTTATTGAAATTCTACCCTCCCATTGAGGCCAGCTTTGTCCCTTCCTTCTCCAACAGGGCGCACAGCTGTCCAGGGCCCTACAGGCCAGCTGAGAACTCATGAACTCAGGAGCATGTTTTCTGGGCCGCTCTGCCTCTCTGGTGGGACTACGGGGCTACCTCGGGGCAGAGACCTCACTTCACATTTTCCCTCTTGCCCTCCCATGTGGAGACCAGGAAAGAATATGTCATGAATTATGGTCTTGCCTCAAGTTTGGTGTGGTTTTCAAGGCCCACACATATCCAGAGACAGATTACTACTATCCAATGACTGGTCATCCTGTGGGCATTTTCTCTCTATAGTCCGTTTCTCAGTATGATAAGGATTTTCGTGTTATTTTCATGGACATAAGTTTAAATTTCCCATAAAAAAACTGGGAAACACTCTGTAATGTGGGTCATATACGGGTCTACCCAGGATTTCCATGTAGGCTGATAACCTAAGGAACTGGAAGAAGCAGAATAATAAATATGGTATACTCATCTCTGACAACTACCTCCAATGCCGTCCCCTTCTGTCTTCTACAGGGAATTCTCTTTGCAACCTAAGGCTGGTGCTTCCTCTTGGCTAGTTGCCATCAGCTAACAGGGCCATGAGCTTACTGAATATGGCTGAACTCCTTTTTCTTCACAATGAATCATTCTTGGGGGGGGGGAGTAGTTGGTCTTCAGCTCTTTCAGTTTGCAAAGCCACTCCCCAGCCCCAGTTCTACACATCTAGGGTATACTGATAAACCATGCATTGCTTACTCTTTACTTGGAGGTGTGGCCCTACATCGCTGTTGTTTGTGCTGTCTCTGTGTCTCTGCACCCTGTAGGTGAGTGGAAGGCAGAGTCCAGAGTGCACCTAGTTCAGAACCTCCTCCATTCAGCTCACTGCCAAGTGGGCATGCCAGGACATGCGTTATCATAATGGCTTTGGTTTCCTTCCCTGTGTGCAGAATGGCAAGTCAAGATATCGTCTCAGTAGGGTGTGGTAGTGCACACCTGTAACCCCAGCACTTGGGACATTGGCCTTGGCTGCAAAGCAACTTCAAGGTTAGTCTGGACTGGAGATCATGTCTTAAACAGAAAAGCTTCTTCTTAAAGCATGGATTCTGTCTTTGAATGGCTTATTTCCATTCTTTAGCATGCTCTAAATCCAGCAGGAGAAACCTCTTTTTAACAACACCCTATTTATGGACTGGCTCAGTGGGCTAAATGCCTGCCCTGAAAGCATGACCTGAGTCTGAGTTCAAATCCTAAGACTGGCTACAGAAGTCCAGCCAGTAACTCCAGCCCAGGTGTTGGGGGCACAGTGATTCTGGTGGTAGAAACATTGAGCTGTAAGTTCAGTGAGACATCTTATCCCAAAATAAAAGGCAGAAAGCAGTAAAGGAAGAGAAGATATCTATGCCAACTTTTGGCTTTTTGCATGCTGACACACATCATACATACACACACACACACACACACACACACACCCCACCCAGCACTGCCTGTTGGTTTATATTCCTTGTCCAATCTCTGATTCCTATGTGACTTTTAAGATGGAATGGTGTTAAGAAGCCCCAATTAGGCCCATTGGGCCTCGCTTATCTAAAGGTGTTTTTTTCTTTTGTCAAGATTCTCAGCTGATAAAGCAGGTATTCATTTCCCCTACAGAAATCATGGTATTTTTTTTTCTCTCATCAGCTTGTGTCATGTTCAGCTCACTGAGCCTTCCCAGCACTGCAGGTGCCAGGGTACCTGCCAGCACCCTTTCACATATGGCCATTGGAGGCTATCTTGGATGACCATTTAATATTAGTTCTTTAAGAGAAAACCTATTGATATCCCATAGGCACCATCAACATCACTGGATCTCTTTCAGCTTTGAAGTCCATAGAGCAAAGAATTACTGTGTGAGATGAGAAATGTCTCTTCAGGTGGCCTTGGACTTCCTTTACTCAGGTCAGCCAAGTCACCCAGTACCTTCTCCAGCCACTCACCCGACTCTTCCTCGGGACTAGGATAGCTTTCTGGCTGGCCCAGCTTGACAAGAGTCCTTCCTTCCTTCCTAATGATTCAGATACCATGGAGTAAGAGAAAAGAGATCGCAGAAGGATCAGTAGCATTTGAAATGAACAAGAGAGACCCGGCTTTGTTTCTGATTTACTTCTTGCCCTTATTTGTATGTTACCCTTAGACAAGTTACCTAACTTCTTCTAGACCTTTTACTCTTCTGGATGATGGTGACCTCTAACCTGCAGCACTGGGTGAGGTAATCAATGTGGCCTAGTTCTAGTGTCAAGCATATCATTCTTCCCACCTGTGGTAGTTTGAGAACGAATTGTTCCTGTAGGCTCATAGATTTGCATGCTCGGTCACCAGGAAATGGCACTATTTGAAAGGATTAGAGCTGTGGCCTTGTTGGAGTGGGTGTCGGCTTGTTGAAGGAAGTGTGTCACTTGGGGGGATGGGCTTTGTGGTTTCCGAAGCCCACGCGAGGTCCAGTTCTCTCTCCCTGCTGTTTGTGGATCAGGATGTAGAACTCTCAGCATCTTTTCCAGCTCCATGTCTGCCTGAGAACTGCCATGCTCCCACCATGATAACAATGGACTAAAGTCTGAAATGGTAAGCCAGTCCCAATTCAATGTTTTCCTTTATAAGAGTTACCATGGTCATGCTATCTCTTTCAAGCAACAAAACACTAAGACACCACTTTACTTCTTTCAGGACAGGTAACAAAACAGCAAAATGTTTGTTTCCTGATGTCACTAAAATGTGCCCCAATGACTGTTCACTGCTGCTGCCAAAGCTGGTGGTAAATGACTCAGAAGGAAATGGCAGAGTTAAAAACAATAAAACCTTTTTCATTCCACTTGAAAGGAGGATTTAGAACAGGGCCTTGGAAGGCCTTTAAAGACACATTTCATTAAAACAGCACTGAGATCTACATACATGTTAAGAAAAATCACCCATTGACTGATTGTGGCCAATCCCATTCCAAAATGCACTATACAGTGGGTCCCCATGAACAGCAGCTAATGGTGCACTTTTGGTTATCTGTGGTGAGGAAAAACAATCTTGGGCAGTGGTAAATCTAAGAAATTCTATTTGGGCTCTGGCATGCATCTTACATGTAATTCTTTCTTGGCAGGAGACTTACCTTTCTAATTATGTTCCCTTTGGGCTATTATTAAAATCACTCTGCATTTCCTAGGCATATGCCACTGACAGCCAGAGTAAGTAAGGTCTACCTAGGATTAAGTACTGAAAAATACATTATCAGTCAATCATAGAATGTATGTATGGGGCTGTGTGCACACAAAAGTCTCTTCTAGCACTGCCACACAAGAAACAAAAATGAAGAATAATATGAATGGGTAAAAGTTCTTGCAAAAGACTTTTTCAGATATACATGTACAAGATTATGTAATCCTTTTGGAGTCATGATGTATATATCCAGTTTGGGGTCATCTATTATCAGTTTTTTTTTTGTTTTTTTGTTTTTTTTTTTTTTTTTTTTTTGGTTTTTTGAGACAGGGTTTCTCTGTGTAGCCTTGGCCATCTTGGACTCACTTTGTAGACCAGGCTGGCCTCGAACTCACAGCGATCCGCCTGCCTCTGCCTCCCGAGTGCTGGGATTAAAGGCATGAGCCACCACGCCCGGCTTATTATCAGTTTTTACCTGCTAGGATTGATGCATTACTCTTGATATTGCTCTTGTGAAGTTTTAAATTTTTTTCTATTGATTTGTTAAGAAATTCCAAAAATAGGGCTACGTGTGTACTTCAGAATTCTTATGTTCAGAAAGCAGAACGCTTTAATATGTGCAAAACCCAAGATTCCTCCCCCATCACCAGAAGAAAGGAAAAAGAGGGAGGAGGAGATGAGAAAATCAGCTACTTGGGAGGCTGAGGCAGGAGGTTCACTTGATCCCAGGAGCTGAGGGCCATCCTGAGAAAAACAGGAAGATACCACCTTAAGAAAAAGAAATGTAAAAAGTATTTAATGGACATTCATGTTGAAAAATAAATTCTGTGGGTTTTACTAACAAATGCTGAACTCAGAAGTCTTTTTACACACTGATCCATAATCACTCAATTCAACACAAAAACCGCATTTGTGTATAATAAATTCCTGAAGCATGGGACAGGTAAGTTCATGCAATAACCAGAATCCATTTACATATTTTCCTAATACTCTAATTTCCATCCTGGGTGATGACTGATAATGCTGAAGGCATCAGAAGCTTGAGAAAGCGTTAGAGTTCTGTATACTATGAAGTCACAAGTACATTCCAGGTCAAGAGTTCCTTCTATCCACTCCCATACATTACTAGTGGTGCCGTGTTCTTCCCAATAGCTTTGGTTAGTGTTGTCACAATGGTAATAAGAAGACTGAATCTTAACTCAAATGTGGTGCACTTAAGTTGTGGCCCCATCATTCCAGATGGCCCATCTTGCTACTCAATATTGGCTTCTTGAAGAACTACACTCAGACAATTCTTGGCCATATGCACTAAAAATCAAAGTATAGAACCAATGCAAAGTCATGTTCTTTGTGTAGGAGTCCTAAAGTACCTCACAGATCCGTTATCATTAGTCTTCTACTAGCAATATGTTTCAGCTAACATAGTTAGGAAAATAAAATGTGACATTCTGATGTTCTTGCCCCTACATGTGTACCACCATATTCCATTTATGAGCTGCTGGAGATGGAACCTAGGGCTGCCTTACACATGGCAGGCAAGCATTCCATCAACTTGGATACATCCTCAGCCCCCTTCAACTAGTTTTATAAACACAAAGCATTTTTTTAAAAGAAGAATTAATAACTTAAAAGTATGGAAACTCAATTTATGAGGTTATCATGTAATACAGTCATATTTTTCTCAGTAAGTTCTGAATTGGATGCTTTCTGAATTCTTTTCGATTGTTTCCAGGAGGGCAAGATGTATTTTTACATTTGGCAAACAATGAGATCTCTGTCTGCCTCTGTCTCTCTCTCTCTCCCTCCTTCCCATCCTTCTCTTCCCCCCTCTCATACACACACACACACACACACACACACACACACACACACACACACTCCTCTAATACAGTGGATCTCAATGTTAGTGCTGCAACCCTTAAATGCAGTTCCTCATATTGTGATGAGCCCCAACCATAATTTTCATTGGAATTTTGCTAGTTATGGATCGTAATGTAAATCTCTGACATGCAGGTTATCTGATATGCAATCCTGTGAAAGGGCCGTTTGACCACCAAAGCAGTCGCAACCCACAGGTTGAGAACCTCTACTCTAGTAGACGGTGTGTATAACTTCTTCACTGTGTGAGTAAACATATCCTTTCAACACAAAATGGGAAATAGAATTATGTATGGCACCATCTACACTTATTTTATTATTGGTTCTATTATCACAAGGAACAACTTATATTTCATGTAAACTTCTGGATTTCTAAATAAATCTAATCCAAATATTAAGGTGCAAATCAGTACTTTGCAGTTCTTTTACTCTTATACAAATAATAGGTGTTCACTCTTAAAAATAATATACAATCTGAGTTATGAAGTTTTTTTGACAATATTTTCCTTAATTTTTTCCTTAAATGTAAAGTAAGTGTTTGAAAGAAAATGACTTTATGACTAACTTGGTAAAACGCTGGTCCTTCACATGCCGCTAACTTTGGGGACGTTAAGGTCTGCTCATAAGGCTTTTATTCTGCCTCATACTCCAAACGCTAAAGGTTTTGCCTTCGTTCCTTTCTTTTTTTCTTTTTTTCCCCCAGGACGGGAGGGGAGTGTGAGGGTAAGCCTGCCAGCTGGTGAGAAGCCAAAAGTTGTCCAGTCAGACCTAATGGAAAAATCTATGATTTGTTTATTTCATAGTTCAAGTTCAAAAGCAAGAGTCAATTTAAATAATAGAAGGGTAACAGGGGAAAAATGTAAAGAAAGAAAACAAATCAGCAAGCGTCCAGAAAAACCTTCAAGAATATTTAATTCGGAAAATGTTATTGGTTTGGAGGACTTGACTGAAAGAAAACAGCTGGGCAGAGTTCAAGGTTTTAAATGAAAAACAATCTAACAAGGTCTACAGGGATAACTCTTTGAGCTGTATTTTGGAGACCAGCTTCATTTCTACCAAGTAAGAGTAATAGCAGTCTAAGCTAAAAAGGAAATTCCTCACAACTGAGGTACTTACCAACTCTCAACACATTTTCCAAGTTCTCACAAGGCAGACCAGCTAGTTACAATCTGTTTTTCTTCTTATAGAAATGGAGCTGTTTTCTGTGATTTGCTTAAAAAAACAAACACTTTTACACACCAGCCAGAATATGCCTATTTTATTAACATCGTGCTTTAATAAATAATTGGCTACTTCTAGTAAGATTAAGCCTCTGTTTACAACAGCCCCCAATATTTTATTTTGACCATTCTGTAGAATTTGGTGTAAAAAGTTGAATGAAATGTAGACCCTGAGCTATCAAGTAATTATGTTTCAATATAAAAATAGAGATTTCCTCTTATAGCTGAAAACTGAACAGTAACATGAGACAACCTCTCTGTGGGCTTCCTGTTCTATAGCATTCTGGGATCTAAATGACTTTTACAACAGGAAGAGAGACTTGTATGGCTCTAGTCTTTCTGAAGACTGAGAACTCTTTTTGAAATGATCTGCTGTATTCCCCAGGTTTTCTAACTGGTCTTTTTTATAAAAGGAAAGGGCTTCCTAGGGGGCAAGGCAGTGGACAGTCTTTGGCTTGGAACAGTTAGGACCTTCGCCAGTTCACCCACGTGGCTAAGTGTCAATGAGAAGATGTGGTCTTCTCAGTTTTACCTCCTCCCAGTCCTCCCACAAAAAATCTCACCACCCAGTTCTCCTCTCAGTGAGCTTGATGCCTGGGAGGGGTAGCAAATGGCCGCAAACCACTCCGAGTCCTTCATCTAACTGACCAAAAGGGAGTGGCAAAAAAAAAAAAATCAAATTAGATAACCTTACACTCTTTTAAAACTGGACTCTTAAAACTGGAATTTAAAACAAACCAACAAAAAAGCCAATACAAATATATACACACAGACAAAAATCTCTGCTCAAAAGAGTGTCGACAGCTATTCCCTGAGCCCAGGCTGTACCCCAGTTCTGGCTAGCTGCCAGACACCTCCCTTTTATGGCACTCTTCCCAGAGTGGTCAGTGGGTCAGAAAACTGGATCACTCTAACATAGGGAAACAAATGATATTGTTGGTCCAGCTACTGCCATCAGGACAAAGAAAATAAAGTCTTGAGTGCCTTTCATCTTTCAAGGGAAGACTACATCAAGAATCTTTATTTTTCTGCATGGGATACACTTTAAGTATGGGTAGGTTCAACAAATCAAACTATGTGTGACTCAGCTCAATCAAAATAGGTGGTCTACAGTCTCTTCCAGCCCCCACTTTGAATGAGGTCCAATTCTCTCCTTGTACTGGTTGTCTGAATACAATCTGAAAAGTGGCTCAGCAGCCTGCTTGTGCCTTCACATTCTGTCCTAAGTTAATACAAACAAACAGAAGAAAGAAAACCCAAAGTCACCTCCACTTCTCTCCAGGTAAGGCAGCAAAAAAATAACAGGGATGAATGGAAATTTTACGGCTTATTTGGGTTTTTTCTTTTAATAAGATAACATGATAAATAAACCTGCTTCTGTACAGCTATTTAATATTTCAGAAATACGTACATGTTACATGCCAAGAAAGGACCCTGGTTTTCTTGTGAGAAACAAGGTGAGATCATAATTGGAAAAGAAAAACCCCACAAATAAAATGAGAGAGAGAAAAAAAAACAAACAAAACAAGAGTGATAAGATCACAAATGCACAACTAACTACAGTTCTGTACCTACACTGTTAGCCACGTTTAACATGATTCTGAAGGAGCAGGAACAAACTTAACTTCAGGAGTCCCTGCTGGCCCCTCAAACTGAATGAGAAAAACAAAGTCAACATTGCTTAAACCAGTGGCCACATAGTAAAAACTGTACATTGTTGTCCATTCATTTAAAAAGCAAAGTCACTAGGATGGTAAAAAAGTGAGAACTGGTGCCTTTTTAACTTTCTGAGGATGAACATTTTTACTCAGAGTTTGACAATTATCTCCACTCTCTCTGCAAAATGAAGAACAAGATGCAGAGGACAGTGAGGAGGTAGGGTTTTGCCTCTGCATGGGCACCGGCACTGTCGGCTTTCTCATTGGCACTCTTCCCAGAATGGTCAGTGGCATTGTACTCAAACTCCGAAGGGCACTGCTGATCTTCACATCCACTTCCACTTCCTTCTCCACTGCTCTCATCACCTACATTAAAAAAAAAAAAAAAAAAAAAGAGAGAGAGAGAACAGAGATTTCATGGCACATATTCTTTTCAAATCAGATAAGAGCAAAACTCCATACTTTAAAAACCACAAAGGCTTACTGATATCAAAGAAGTCCACATCATTTCCATTGTAAGCATTCTTCATTTTACTAGTCATAACCCGAAGGGCCATGATCTGACGAAGGATCAGTATGTCCGGTTTGGTGGTGTCAACCTGGACTTCTGGGTTGTTGCCCTGGTTGGCTAATCCATTTCCTGTCACTGCAAACAGGTACCTGTAAGAAAGAAATGGTCCCATTGAAATGATCAGTGAGGATGAGAAATCAAAGACTTTGCTCAATTTTAGGATCTTCACCAAGGACAGTGGAAGAATTCTTCCACTTACAATCACTGTAATTGCTGCTTATCCTGGGAACGTGTAGTTTCTATGATGTGACTGTAATCTTTGTGAAAGCGATCCCTTTTTGTGGTAATTATTCTGTCAAAGAAAAAGACCCTATGAATGGGTGCTTATCTCAGTCACAGAGTGTGCCAGGGAGGGACACAGAATCACCAAGAAAGAGAATGTGACCTTGTGAGATGGGGTACTTTATAAAGCTATGCCCCTGAGCCATGGGCTATAGACCCTAAATGCTTTTCAATAGCCCTTAGTATTGCAATATAACTAATGCCAAACCTAGTCCTTTGTAAGTATCTGGGTGCCTTTCTGAGCACCTAAATGGTAAAGCTCATGCCTAAGGCCGTCTAGAAACTGTGTCGTCACGATCTACAGTGAACTGTTTCCCTTGGGTAACAACTGAGAAAGCCATCTTGAAAGGCCAGGCAGGAACCCAGAAGCAGAGAGGTCGCTACTTCTGGAGCAGACACTGACCTGCTTTTGCCCTTGCCATTCCAGCAATCATCTTCATTGCCGTTTCCTGCTGCCATCCTGTCATCATTGCAAACAGTGCTTGGCAGAGAGGACCAGAACTTCTTAGCTTGTTTCAGCTTCTCCTTGACATCAGTAACCTAAGGGGGGGGGGGGGGAAGAAAATGGTCTGCCCATGAACAAATGCAAAACTACCATGTGTGATCTCAGCCTTCGAGTTTGAGGTCAGTCGCAGGAGTTCCAAGTCAACCTGGGATAAAAACAAAACCCCGCTCCATTTGTGTTGGGGTTGTAGCCACTGACACATTGCCCGTGATTCTTCGCCCTTGCTTCTGAAAGCAACCCCAGTTAAACTCACTGGTACGTGTGTACACACACACACACACACACACACACACACACACACACACACACACACACGACATAAGAAGTAGAAAGGAGAGTGATTTGGAAGAGGACAAAAGAAAGTAATAGGGATAAATATGATCAAAGCACATTTGTATTTAAAACACACAATGGGGCTGGAGACACGGCTCAGTGGCTAAGAGCACTTGCTGTTCTTACAGGGAACCTGGGTTTATTCCCAATACCCACTTGATAGCTCACAACTGTCTATAACTTCAGTTTCAGAGGATCTGATGGACTGCTGTGTCCTTTCCACTTACCAGGTACGCAAGTGGTACACACATATACATACAAGCAAAACACTCATACACGTAAAACAAAATAATAATAAAAACCACAAGCAAGCAAATAATGGTGTTGTTAATACAAGGCCATCTCAAACAACTAAGTGAAACCCAAACTATGTACGGATGTGCTTTTTGATCATTTCTAAATATCTCTGAAATTATACGCAACTCGGTGTTTCAAGTACAGGCTGGAGAAATATATGAAGGCTTTATACTCAGAAATAAATAATCTCTCAGAGAAATTAATAGATCAAAGGAAAACTCTAAAGGAGCTGCCTGGATCCACTGTCTACCTCCTCATGTGAGTGCCATCTGAAGGCCACCAAGCCCTTACCCTGTAAAGCCAGTCTTTTCACCCTAGGCTTTTATGGTCTGCATCAAGCATCTATAGTACACAGGAAAATTTGACTAGCATTATTCTTCCTCCTTTCGCATCAGCATCCTGCCAGGCTTCCTGCTCTGAGTTCCCTCTTCCTACTATGCTAGTACTCCCAGGTTGCCATAGCATGCTTCCACGTGTGCAATCTGCCTATATCCTATAATTATCCTCCTAACCTACCACTATCACTTTACATCTTACTTTAGGAAGCCTAGACCATGTAGCTCTCTGTCCTCACCCCACTTTAACGTTAAAAATCCCATATACTAAAATGCATCATGAAAGTTTTAAAAAATATTTAAAAATACAATAAAGACAAACTGAATTGAGTTTGTCTTGCTATATGAAGACACCTACTTGGAAAAGGTGATTAGGAAAGAGTAATCAATGGTAAAGATACCTTTCTGCACAAATAAGGACTTCCAGAGATACTTGATCATTTGCTTATGTACAAGACAAACAGTGATCATAGCTGGACCTTTTGTGTATGGTGCAAATACTGTGAGGATGTTTTATAAATTGACATTATTTATTTTATTGGTCAAAAAAATTCCATGCATAACCTTAACAACTTAATGTTATCATATAAAATAAAATTGAAAAATTTAAGTTGTTTAATTATGAGGCATTTACGGAACACCACAGACTGGTACCCTTATCCCTTTATTGAGGTCTTGAGACCCAAGATCTCTCTTATTGCCCTGCACTTCCCCCTGTGCTTAACCTAGTGACAGGTATGTAACAGATGCTCAGTAAACACAGTGATATTAAATGGACATCTAGAGTTTCAACCCATTTCTTTGACTATACAGGAACTTTCTGAGACAGAAAATGAGGCACATTTACTGCCACAATCATAACTAGATTAAAAAGTTAACATGTAAAAGACTCACGCTTGTATGCCTTCCAACCAAAAGTTCATTTTTTCAGCCAAATGTTTGCACTTATTTGCCATTAAACCCACCCATTTCTGCTAAAGTGCTCACCAGTCGGTCCAAGCTAGTGCCAGCTGCTGTGGTTGGACGTTGCTCTGGATGATAAGGTCTGAATCGAGCACTGAAGGCACTTTCAGAGATGGAACGAGAAATCCGTCCAGCTGGGAGAGACTTTGGAGGCCCACAGCCTTGGAAAACCTGCATAGGAAGTAAGTGAGTTCATATTGGGAACATTACATGACAAGGCAGAGGGCGTCTCTAGCTGTCCTACCCAGCATCCTCCCTTCAATACCTTCTGAGATACTTGAACACTATTATCTTGCATGTTCATAATAGCATCAGAAATCTTCACATCAATGGGATCCATAACTGACTCAATGTTGAAAGGGCCTTCCAGCCTCTCCGCAACCATCAGCATGGCATCTAACAAGGTTAGGAGAAAAACAGTACAGCTCAGAAAGTAAATCATCAGTTTAGATTTGCGTTATCAATCTGATTATTTTACTGCCTTTGCTTTCTTGAAAGAGAAAGAACAGATTTTTTTTCCAATGTATTCATATTTTCTAGTCATTTCCATAATCTCAAATTGCAGCTACACGGTATGTATCAGTGGCATGCTAAAGTATGAAGGAGACAGATGAATGTTTTGTTTTGTGGCAAGGAAATTCAATCAGGAATCTTCCATCATATGGATCATTCACTCCCTCGGATGTGAGCCAGCACCCAGCTGACAACCTTCAGGCTGGGGGCAAAGGAGCATGCCCATTCTCCCAGACACTCCCTTGGGATTTTTTTTCCTTCCAGGTTCTATTTACAAGAGTTGAAAGCATAAATCAGTTGCAATCCTGGCTTAGCAATTCTTTTCTTTCATTTCTTTTAATGAGACATTTCAGATCCTTGAGTGCACAGTTGGATAATACAAATGAAAGTGTTCTGGGAATTCGAATGACTTCAAATAATGAAACTTTGAGTCATGCCATTTGGGGGTTAAAATAAACTCATTATCAAGTGTGAGGGCTTCAATTGATTTAGTAGTAATACTCGTGCCTTTTTGTAGTCCAATGCAATCATGAGACAACGCACAACGCACAAAATTGTTCATTTGTGGTATGTAGTTTTATTGATACCTGCAAGTCACTTTAATATTTTGGAGGAATCTGGCATTTTCTAGCAAGTGCTAGATTCCTTAAACAAACAAGCTGTTATTTGTTATAGCCATCTGTGCCTTTGGGGATTACGAGTTGGTATTTTTTTTTTTCCTGATACTCGCACAAAAGTAGAACCCTTTGAAATGAACCCCCCACCAAGAGAAAAAAAGGATGCATGATTATTAACACACAGGAAACTTTTGAAAACACTTCTTTTTACGAGTATTAATTGGTACGGGGGTGTCTGTCTGTCTGCCTGCATGTGGGTATGTGCAAGTGATAGTGGGTGCCTGTGGAGCCACAGTTGTCAGATCCCCTGGAGCTGGAGTTCAAGGTGATTGTGAGCCACCTGACCTAGGTGACAGGAAACAACTTGGGTCCTCTGGGAGAGCAATACGTTCTCTTAACAGCTGAGTCCCAGCAGTTACCTTTTAAATAGGGCTTTCTCCTTTACACTCCAGTGCCAATAACTGACAAGCAAAGGAGTTAGACCTCCATTGTCAAATCCTATAGGTACTTCAATGTCAAGAACTAGAAGGGAGTATTCTTTTCCAGAAGGCTGGGCGTCCCTCTCAGCTGCTGAACTTCTACCTAAGCTTTCTAGTGGGGAAAAGGCTTTAATTATTAGCATATAAATGGGAGTCAAAGTTGGCCGTCAACCTTTTACCTTCAACCTAGAACAAACGCTACACAGCGTTTTAAAGTGTGAGGTCATTTCTCTAAACTACAATTCCGATGTCACCAACAATGAATAGATTTCTGTGAGGTACGATGTTTTAAAGTAATAGCAAATGAAGTTTCAGACCGCACTGTGGTAAGCACCAATAAAGTGATGCCTCTAACCTTTAAGTAAAGGCTGACAGCATGAATATACCATTGTATTAGAGGAGAGAGAAAAATGCTTTTGATGTGCCAGCGACAGGCGACTTCTGCAAACAAGTGGCGTACAATGCAAACGTGTTCTTCACTGTCAAAGTGTCAGGACCGCCATGTACAGAAAGCACATTCGTTTGCAAGCCAAGAAATTGCTGGCTCCAAATAAAAATATTATGACTAGATAATAAACATCTGAAATTCAGAGGTTTCAATGGGGGAAGGAGTGCATTTCATACCTATTTATTCTCCTGGTGGTGAGGAAAGGCCAGATCGATCACTAAAGTGTTTGGAAAAGACTGAAAGGAAATATAAGCCCTAATTCTTCTGGCTGTTTGGCGTCTTTGTAAAGTCAGAGAGGCTGGCCATGCACAAGAGCCTGGGGACGGAGGGGAAACCAGGCCTTTGTTGGGGCCGGTGCCATGGCGTTGCGTGTCGCACAGCTGAAGAATGCGACTGAGGAGGCATTCTGGCTGTGGCTCACAGCCCAAAGGCAAAGTTGCCTCTAACCCTGCAGAAAGTTATGGCTGTCCATCTATTGGCCCTTCTATAGCTACCATCAATCCTCCCCTTAAAAAATACCAAGAGAAATCTATCTATACATGGCTGGTTTGGGTATTTTAATTTTCTTTTGGCCACAAGTCTCATATGTATGAGATATCATACTTGCTACCACCTCCCACCAGGAACTAGCTGGTCTCCCTGTCAACAATTCTAATACTAGATTCCCATTGGCAGCAAGAAACATATGACATTAATAGGGTTGGCTCCAAGTCAAATGAATGTTAACAGAAGCACAGTATGCGACAAACAATTTGAACCTAAGAATAATGTATGATTGTCTGAAAACCAACTTCTTTTGGTAGGAGTAGAAGAGCAGGCATTTGGTTTGCTTTGCAAATTCAAGGCTAGCTTGTTATAAAGGTGAGTTTCCAATATCCGGACCCAAATTTGGACCCCTCCTCATGAAGACTGATGAGACTTCAGCACTTAGAACTTGTGGTGATAGGCAGATGCAGTTGTGGGTACAGGCAGAACCCAGCAGCAAGGCTGACTGGAAAATATCCCTGCTCTGTTTCAGAGAGTCTTGAGTCTGGTCCAACCACAAGACCAGCTCAGGGCACCAGTCTGAACAACCCCTCCCACCTCACCCAGAAATGCATCCCTTTCCTGGGAATCAGCAGGAGTGGGAGAGGCCAAGTAAGGGGAATTGGGATGAGTGTGATCAAAAACCTTATATGCATGCATGAAAATGTCATGTGAAACCCATTATTATGTATACTTAATGTATGCTCATAAAAAAAAAACAATGGTGAAAAAGTTTTCCCTTCTCACTAGGGAAAGGGCTTCCTTCTTCATTGTGCCTCTAATAAATAACCAGAAGCTGCATCTTCAGCCTCCAACCTGAGTGGAAGAGCTGAAAGCTGTTTCCTAACTTAACCTGCCCCCTTAAGATGTGATTTTAAAGGAATGAAACAAATCCTTGACGATTCAGGAACTGTATAGCCATTTTAACAACAAAGAAAAACTCCTCGAGAGAAGGGGGGAATATTAATATTTACAGCACAGGCATATAATGGGGACTAAATTCTACAACCATAGAGGAGATTAATTAAGCCCCTATGAAAAATTGCATGAAAAAGAACAAGAGATTAACATGTATATTATGCCTACCCTTTTATATATCAGCTTATTAGAAATAAAGAGGAGTGTATCCATTAAAAAGGTTTACATACAATTGCAACTCCATCACTCCAAAAAGTATCCTTTAAAAATAGCTGCAGATAAATCATTTCCAAATCCCACCCATTTCCACTTGGGTTTAATTTTGTTTCTTCACAGATAGCACATGCACTTTTAAAACTACACTACAAGAACAGCCGCGACAACTTCAGGCTGGAATCATCAATTAAGGCTGCAATAGGATGGTTCTGATACGCTGTGGATCTGTAACATCTTAAATGAGAGGTAGAGGACTTTGTAGTTTAACGCGTGGATGTGCTGCAGGCTGAAATAACAGAACATAAGGTGGAAAATGCCCCTGTACTGCCCTCAGTGTGCCTGGGTAGGAAAGGAAGCAAAGCTCAATCATTGTCATCACGTGTTTTTTGTATTGCAAGCCAAACTACTCCCTTGTCCCAGAGAAAAGCCTACTATGCACAAAAGTCAAATAAAAGCACCACTGACTTTAAGAACTAAGTTTAACCAGCCATGGCACATTACACCCTTAATCCCAGCCATCTGGAGGCAGAGGCTAGGGTAGGGTGAGTTGGAGGCCAGCCTGGACTACATGGCAAAAAAACAAAAACAAGAAACACAACCAACCCAAAATTGCAATTTAGGAAGGAAACATAAGTGAATTACAAATTCAACAATTGTCTCTGGGGGGGAGAAGGGAGAAGGGTAAGGGGATAATCTTAGGTAGGGAAATACCATAGTTTGTATTCCCATAGGACATTTTTATCTCTCCCCTGGTTTCATTCTGGGCATGCCATACCATTTGTTTTTGTGTGCCCTTATGGTTTTATGCCTCCCCTCCCATTAGATTCTACTTTTTTGTATATTAAAAAAAGATGTTTTAAATGGATTTTCTAGCTTTGAGCTATTTACACCATAATTGTGCTTATATGCTTAATATTTACATCTTTTCCTCTCAGTGTCTGTGTTTAAGAATCTATGAGAGCCAATTTATTGGTGCACTTTCAAACAGACTGAACTCAGCAATTCACTGTCACGCAGCCTAAAAAGTATTTTATTACTCCAAGTCCCTCTACTCTAAAAAAGAGAAAAAAAAAAAAAAAAAAAAAAAAGAGAGAGAGAAAGAAAAATTAAGCCCCCCAACAAACAAAATGAAATAAAATAAATCAAAACCAAGGCAGCAAATTACATTCATGTTCCCATGATGTGAGAGATTTAGCAAGCCTTAGGTTCTTATTCAGATAGTTCCCTCTGCAGTTCTGTAATTGTTGAACTTCCCTATTTAAAAGAATGGGAAGATACACTGGTACACAGTAAGCATGTGTGTGATGTTCCACCAATGCTAGGCTTTGTGCATTTCAATACTGGCCATGGAGGTTTCAGAACTGATGGGCATTAAAGTGGATGACTGTTCGGTGCTTAAATCGGGCTTGTGTTTTTCTAGAAATCATAACTGTCCTTCTCAGAACCTAGCCAGTTTGCTTAGAGTGCTGTCTGGGTTCTAGCAATGCTTTCCTACGTGGTAGAAATACTCAATGATCCCACCTTCTAAATAATCAGAGAAAGGCTCTGTCCACTCATGTAAGAGGGTAAGAGGATTCTACCATAGCTAAGCCCCCTACAAAAACAAATCTAGTAATTTTCCACATCAGCGTTCTGATCTGATGATCAAAGGCATAACTGGCCAGCTTGCCAAAGATGTGTTTGCAATGCAAAATAAAAGAGTTACACACTCTCTCTCTCTCTCTCTCTCTCTCTCTCTCTCTCTCTCTCTCTCTCTCTCTGTGTGTGTCTGTCTGTCTGTCTGTGTGTGTGTATGTGTGAGAGAGAGAGAGAGAGAGAGAGAGGGAGGGAGGGAGGGGTGCATGGATGGATAATTTCACATTACCCAAGAATGCTACTGTCTCCTTAATTTTTGACAGGGTCACTCTCTAGCCTGGAGCACAGAGCTTAGGCTAGGCTGACTGTCTCTACCTCCCAAACCCTGGGATTACCAGTACACCACCACATTTAGCTTTTTTCTGATGCAGGAGATCAAACCGGGGCCTTTTCTAGCAAAACAAGCACCTTACCAACTGAGCCACTTCCTCAGCCCAAGAGCGAATTTTCAAAGCTACATTTTCAGAGCTCTATGAAGGCTGGACAGCAGAGTGAACATGAACACAGACCTAGGATGAGGACTAAAAACTGAGCGTTTCACAGGAAAGATAAAAAATAAAGCGCCTCTGCAGCATTAAAAGTCAGTATATCTAAGTGTCTTCTGAAAGAGGACACTGACTTGAAGTGCTTATTTTACTAACCTCAAAGTGCTGTGGGCAGCACAGCCAGGACTGTGGCGAACATCTAAGACTAAATCGAGTATGTCATAGCTGGCAAGCACAACAGCCCTTGTGGCCAGATGCAGAGTTATATCTAGTAAGACAAATACATCAGTCACTTGCTCACCTATGAAATTGTTCCACTCAAAATCGAGGTCTCCTTGGTTAGCCAAACAGCCTCTCATGATGTTTGAGCAGTAGTTGTAACAGGGCTTCACGGTCACCAAGCCCCGGCAGTGGGAGCAGTAGATCATCTTCAGCAGTGCTTGGGTGCACTGGGCTGTGGGGTTCACCTAATGTGTGACAAGAAACAAACAAAAAGTCGTGGTTGAATTAAAATAGATACAATTGGCATTGGAACATCAACCATGAATGTAAGGATGAGTTAATACTGTTCCCAATTAGGAAGCTTGCCTCCAATGGAAGTGGGTTAAGAGTGAGATTAGACAAGTGGAAGACGGGTGCTGGAAAGCTGGAGTTAGAGTTGGGCTGAGTATCATATGAGTTTGGTCTTTTATTCATCTGTTTGTTAGTGCTAATGAATACGGAACTCGTGAACTTCTGCATGGCTTGCTGCAATCACTGCTCTTCAGTGCCAGACTGAAACACAGGTACAACTTCTTAAATGCTGACTGCAAGACTGTTCTTGACACCCTAGCCCCCAACTATGTTTTTCCAAGGATAACGTGTGCATACTTTGTTCTATGCCCAAAGCTATGCAGTCAGGGAAGATAATATATGCTATAGGGAAAGGTATGATTAACTGTCCGATTTGCAGGGCTTGTGGACCATCAAACATGGAGTGCTTTTTGTAACATACAATGGAAGAGATGAAGCTTCTGTTCAATTTTGAAGAAGGTATTGACTTTCAGTGGAGATGTAAATGGAGATCATCCCAGGGACATCAATGGAATGAACAAAAGCACAACATGGCTTTTCGGAATAAGGTGGAGGAATCTAGGACAGTAATGTTGCATAGCTCTGTGTGTGTGTGTGTGTGTGTGTGTGTCTGTGTGTGTGTGTGTGTGTGTCCAGAATTTAGAAGGGCTTGGACACTGTGCAGAAACTGGGCGACCCTATAGAGGCAACTCTGCTAAGGAGTCAAATAGCAAAGATAAAAACACCACTGAAGGCAGACAAGGATAGCCACCGTCTGCAAAGAAATGGAATTTACTGTCATCTGTCCAGTTCTTCAGGATAAAATTGTTTGGAGTCATGAAAGAGCCAACCCCATCTCTTCATTCATTTCCATCAACAATTAGAAAGGACCACAGCTAGGCATCAAGTGCTGGCAGCCAACTGTAAGTTCCCGACATACTCTCTGCCCTCTTCTCTTTGGAGCCTTTATCAGAGGATTTGTGTGCTCTTTGCTATCATTATCAACTAGTTCTTCAAACATAGACATTTAGAAGCAGATTCTATCACAGGAGCAAATACATCCCAGAGATGCTATCATTGGGATGCTGGGTGGCTGGGAATGCATGTCACCTGCTCTGGTGTGTTACTTTGGATATCACTTGTCAATAATACACTTAGGGACAGGAACAAGAGATTAGTGCTGTCAAGCTCCTATCTGGTACATACCACACACACACACACACACACACACACACACACACACACCCTTCCTTCTCTGGCTTATTTCCAACAGAACTCTAGCGTAAAAGGGGGAAAGTATGCAGCAACAAGATGGTAATTGTATACGCTAAAATCAACATTCTCTACAAAGAGTTAGAAGTTTTCCACAGTCTTAACCAGTCCCAAATATTTTCCTAAGCATTAAATTAGCCCCTTTAACTGTGTATTAATGTACAGTAAAATTCTGGCTAACCAACTTCCTTGAGGGATGGCCTCTCTGGAAAACTAGATTTTCTGGATAACTTTGGAGTCACACATTGTTAGGATGTTGATACTCATTCACCTCTCATTTTACAGATGAACAAACAGGCCTCAAGGAGGAAGGGTGCCCAAGTCATAGGGTCACAGATGTCTGCACCAGAAGGGGCCTAGCCTAACAACAGTGATGCTGCTTTCACACTGTAGAGATAAGCAGAGTGGAGCCAAGAAGATGAACCAGCCTGCTGACAGCCACCCTTTCACATGTGATTCCAGTTCCACACCTTATCCAGGACACCAACACAAAGATTCCCCAGATGTGTCACGTTTTCCTGCCACCCTAAACAGAAGATAGAAAACTCTATTCTTAGGTACTGCTTATTTTCTTCTTTATTTTTAGTTCCAATCCACAATAGAGAGACTGCTAAATGGCTGCATCTTAGAGATGTAAAGGTTATGTAAATGACTTATAAAAACCCCACAATACAGCTGGATGTGTTAGAGCATGCTTCTAATCCCAGACTTGGGAGGCTGAGGCAAAAGGACAGCAAGTAAAAGGCAGTCTGGACTACATAGTGAAGCCCTGCTTTAAAAAAAATAGTAAGAGATGAGAAGAGAAAAAAACAGCAGAGGAAGAAGAGGATGGAAAGGAGGAACAGGAGTACTTGGTATACTGAATATTATTGTTAAGAGCCAATAATGTCTTGGTGGAATAAATGTAGAAAGATAAGGTGTCAATAAGTAGATATCAAGGATTTAATATGTGCCTGGGATTATTATATTAAATTTCTTTATTAGAATATGAAACCTGTTCTATAGACCATAAAGAAATCTCAAGGTAGAACAGACCTTGAGGAAGTAAACAAAAATGTTCAAGTGAAATAATTAGATTCAATAATCATTGTCCAAAGCACTTTTCTCCTATTTGTTTTTGTGGACTCAGGGAAATAACACTAGGAAACAACACACTGCATCCCAGCTTCAACTGCAATTCCAATCATTAATGCAATAGACCTTGTGATGCCCTCCCCTAAAGGAATCTGATGAGGTCTCCAGTTTAATGAAAATGACAAGGCACAGTGGAGTTTAGGTTGAGGAGGATTACGGAGCTGGGTTTGGCATCATTTTTTCAGCTTATGTTGTGTGTGTGATTTGTTGTATAACTACTAAAAATGATCACAAGGTACTTGGCTATAAATGCTATGGGAACACTAAATAGTGCCACAACTGTAAAGAGAGATGGAAGTTATGAGAAAAGTGGGGTGAAAAAACAAGGTAAACACTAAAGCAAGATAAAAAAAAATACTTTTTGTTTTCATAGCTATAAATCAGACCACTGTGTAATAGTTCACATGAAGAGAATTCAGGGCCTGGGAAGTAAATCCCATGTGTAGGATGAGGCCATAGTATAAAAGGAACAAGGGTTTTGTTTGTTGTTGTTTTTTTGTTTTTTTATTTGTTTGTTTGTTGTTAAGAAAAGCCAGAAGATCTAAAGAAGTAGGCGTCCCCACAGGGCCTCCCCCTTCTAGAAGACATTTTAATAAAGTAGCATTCCAGACCTTGGTCCCTAGCTTTACCAACCTGCCCGAGCGTGGATAGTAGATATCACGGAACAAGGGCCAGCTCTTCACTCTAACTCTGTAGCATTCCCATCCCTTGGGGCTACAGCAAATGGCTATCTCTTCTAGAACCCCAGAGGCCTTCTTAGGAAAAGGTGAAGTAGGTTGGTAAAAAGGTCAAAGGTGTGCCAATCAACACCAATCAACAAAGAAAAGGACAAACAACAGTATGTGTGTGTCGTGGCACATTGAGAATTCTCTTCTGGAGTCTCTGGCAAAAGCCCAATGCCCTGTTGATCCAGTGATGGTTCCCACTGCCTGTAACACGGCAGCAGGCCATGTCCTGCAGGATGCTTAACTACTGGGTAGGAGTGAAAGGTTGGATTTTTCTCATCTATGAGCAAACATACAGTACATAATATCATATTTTATTTTGGGACAAGTCTGGCCTTAAACTCAAGAGAGCACCTGCTTCTACTGGGATTAAAGCTGTATGTCACCACATCTGGCTCTGGGACCTTTTTTAAAAAAAGAAAATCTAGTTCATTTGCATTCTATTCCCTGGTGACCATCAAAAAATAAAAAAGTCAATACTACTTTCATTCTCTCTAAAACTTACTTATATTTACTTTAGAAGTCCCCAAACCATGTAGCAGATCATGTCACATGGGGAATAATTAAAATAGCAATATACTCCAAGGTCTTCCTTTCATCCTCAGTTATGTATTTATCCTCTATGGCACAGCATGCCACTTCAAATGCTCAGTATGATTACTTTGGGGCACATCTCTTGACTAATAGCTGTTAAGTTTTTCTTTCATTCAGAAGGGTCTGCTGAGTCCAGATGTTAATCATTCCCAAAATCCTTAGGGCTAGGATAAGAGCAGGGGTGTAGCTTTTTTATTATATTTCAAAAGATGTCACAATTTTTAGACTTCTCTTAGGCATGTAGCTATTTCCCAAAAGCCTATAAAGACAGAACAGATAAACTATATATACTTCCCTTTTGATCATGCTTGTTTGCCTTTACAGGACAGGCTTGTTTGCCTGTCTGTTTCCCTCTACCCCTCCTTCTCTCCCTCTCCCTCTTCCCCTCTCCTCCCTCCCTCCCCTCTCTCTGAAGGGGTAGGGTCTTTGGGCAAGTGGCAGAACTGAAGGCTGAGCCATGGACCCAGGCAGTCTGGTTCTAGAGTGCATATATTTAACCTTGATGTCTAACATGTTTGTCAGTGATGAGGATCAAATCTAGGTCTCACACATGCCAGAAAAGTGCTATGCCTTGATGAAAACCCACATGGCTCCTTTGGAACCAAAGACTACAGGCAGCCTGATGGCACCACAGAGGCTGTTAGCCTTTGCAGACTCTCTGTGCACCCAGTGACTACTCAGTACCAGGCTAGATGCCTTCTAGCGATATAGTGTAGTTTTCCACATTTACTGCGAACTGAATCAGGTTTTACATTAGAGGGCAATTTAGGACACGACTATATGGAGTAGTGCATACTAGATACTTGGAGGAGAGAACATATTGCTTAATAAAATAATAATGACTTACTGAGTGCCAGCATCATGCCTTGAAAACTGTTCAAACTGCTATAGGGGTGAGAAAAGAGATATAATTACAGTGTATTACTCACCAGCCCTGCTCACAAAGAGTTCAAAGGCTCAAGAAAATACCACTGTACATGGTAGGAGTTCCCCTGGCTGAGAGGTGCACAAGGTTCTGGGTCTCATCCCTCATCCCATCAAAAGCCCCCTCCCCCCTTCAGCAAAACAAACTGGTTACCTAAGTTCTGAGATTTTGAAAGAATTGCAGCTAAATGTAGCAGAGATAATAAATCCCTACCAGAAAGGACAAGGTTTTATAGCAGGAAGAAGGGATGACATTATTTATGGAAGGATGAGAACATGTGCTCACTTTTGCTAAAGAGGGCGTGGCTTCTGGACTAAACACTTCTGTATTATCTCAAACACCAAAATGAATTTGAGTGATTAACTCATAATCCAAATAGACGAATATCCAATTTCTAAGGCTCTTTTTTAAATTTTTATTAATTTATTCATATTACATCTCAATTGTTATCCCATCCCTTGTATCCTCCCCTCCCTCCCTCCCTCCCATTTTCCTCTTACTCCCCTCCCCTATGACTGTGACTGAGGGGGACTTCCTCTCCCTGTATATGCTCATAGGGTATCAAGTCTCTTTTTGGTAGCCTGCTATCCTTCCTCTGAGTGCCACCAGGCTTCCCCATCCAGGGGACGTGGTCAAATATGAGGCACCAGAGTTAGTGTGAAAGTCAGTTCCCACTCTCCCCTCAATTGTGGAGAATGTCCTGTCCATTTACAACTGACCAATGGTTTCCCCCAGTATTAGGACAACTCTAGGATGTACCTCCGAATGTACCATACTAAGGGTCACTGGGGAAGACAATCATTTACTTTTTTGTTTGTTTGTTTGTTTGTTTGTTTTCTGAGACAGGCTTTTCTGTTTAGCCCTGGCTGTCCTGGCCTCACTTTGTAGATCAGGCTGGCCTCTAACTCACAGAAATTTGCCTGCCTCCACCTCCCGAGTGAGTGCTGGGATTAAAGGCGTGAGCCTGGTGTTCATTTACTTTTTAATCTCATTTTAAAAGTACTCATTGTAGACTGTGAATGTAGCTTGGGGGTAGGAAGATCCTGGGCCCTAACCTTTAGAGCTGAAGAAATCGACAAGAGGAGGGGGAAGAGACGGAAGAAGAGGAGGGAGAAGGAAAGGAAGAGGAGGAGGAGGAGGAGGAGGAGGAGAAGGAGGAGGAGGAGGAGGAGGAGGAGGAATAGCAGCAACCTCCTCCTCTTAGCCTTCCTGAGCATATACATGTACTGTGACATCTGTATGCCATATCTGCTATAAAAAGCCTTTATAGAAAGTCTCCTTGGCAAAGCTTCTTTTTTTAAACATAGATTGAGCCTTTCTACCAAATAACCTGCATTTTCCGAGCACCACATTAAAAACTCCAGTGAACAGCCTGAAAAAAAAAAAATGCTGGAGCAGACCTCTTCCCACAGCCTGGATTTCATTTCAGAAATTCACAAAGAGCTTTAAGCCACATTACACAGTGATGGCAGTCAGCGTGCTGCACTCAAGTTAGAAACACATTGCCTTCTAGTTTGTTCCAGCTCTGAGCATGCATTTGTTGCTGTGCACTACTTACCCCTCCTCTGCCCTTTTTTTTTCACAGCCACTCACACAAACAAACAGAAAAGGTCTAGATTTTCATCTGTTGCCTGGTAACATAAGCACCCAATAAAAACAACAGGAAATATTTCACCAAATTATGGTAAGAGAAAGAGATAGGGAGCCCACACTTGCTGTGGGATGTGAGGAGTTTATTCAGCAATTTCCCATGTCATTTTGAATTCAGCACACGTGCACACACACACAGAGAGAGGGGGGGGGGTGGAGAGAGAGAGAGAGAGAGAGAGAGAGAGAGAAGAGATGAGATGAACTGTTCTTTGCTGTTCATCTGATAAGAAAAATTTGAACGCATAATATATAGACTAACTTGAATTCACTCGAGACTGTATGTGGGCACATTGTAGATAGAAGCTTTGCAGATACATGAAATTGTCTTATTTTCATCTGAAATCACTAGACTCAGTTATGCTCCCATAAGTGAAACTATGATTATGTTAGCTCCCTTGAAGATTCTACATTTTTTGTTCTTTTTCTACTTTGAAGTATTTCTTTTAAAAAATTTTTTTCATTGTATATATTCATTGTACGTGGTGCTATTACCTAAGTACATTTCCATGCAAGTATATTGAGCCTAACTCCACATACCCTCCTAACCTCCTTCCTGTCTCACTCACTCTTTCTCATTCCATTAGTCTCCTTTTGTCCCTGAGACAGTTTCTCTTCTACTTTCATGTCATAGTTGATGTATCTATATAAAATCTAAAAATCACAAAGCAAATATCCAGTATCTGTCATCCTGAGATTGGTTTAACTCATTTAATATAACTATGAGTGCTTGCACCCTTCACTTATTCAGCCTTTTGGTACACCTACTTATCCCAATCCCCGCCATAGCTTGAGTTCTAACATGCCCTTTCCAGCCTTTATATCTAAGTAAAAACAACTACTAAGGGTAGAATGAAAGTTTTTTACTTTTGTTGTTGTTGTTTTATACTTGATTTCTTAAAAGCTTTATATTTATAATGATATGGGAAAACATCAAAAATAATTTGTTTAGTACTTAGAATTGCTGGAGAAGAGAGCGAAGTAAAGAGGAATCCACGGACGTTGTTTTCAAGGCAGGACAGCCATTCATGTATCTTGATAGTAAAGTACTATTGTCTAATTATAGTCCCTGTAGTTTGGGGTGCCGGTGAAGACACAGACTCATTATGCCAATGTTAACTGAAACCACGAGAATGTATCTCTTTGGCAGGAGAGCTATTAATTTTCATGGTGCATGTAACCACTTGTGCATTTCTTAAGCACCACAATAGACTCCATCTTTCCTGGCAAAACTGCTGCTACAAGCAGGTAAGTAAGAAATGCATCATGAACCATGACAGATAGTGATGGAATAAGTAATACAAAGATGTGTAGCAGCAGGGTACTCTTGAACCATCTGTTACTAATTAAGGGAGTATTTCTGCAGTTGGAAGCCTAAGGCTCCAAGGAGTGTGCTGACACTGCTGGGTCCAGCAAACATGACTCGAGGCGAGAGTACTTCAACCAAGTAGTGCCCTTCTCTGGAAGGAAGGGAAGCTTGCTGCTGCCAACGGCCCTTTCAAAGGCTTTGTGGTGATCAAATCATTGTTCATCTTGGAAGTACAAAAGGAAGGTGGAAAAACAAGGTGCCATTCACTTATAAAGAGAAAGAGGCTATCTCTGAGTCAAGCATTTAGCAAGCAGGGCCAAAGCCAGGATGTTTTTCCAGTTTGCCTTTAAAGGTCAAGTGGGTTTTGGGTCTCCTCAATTAGCAAATACATGTTCTACTCTGAAAGGCCTTGCACTTGGGCAAGGATTAGCTGGTGAAGAATCCCAGAGACATGAAAAAATTACTCAATAGAAAACTGGTAGAGAATCTGAATTAGAAGTTAGTCATATGGATTTGTACTAACTCAATTTGAAATACATTTTTTATAGTCAGCTCATTTGCTACATTTCCCATATAGTAGAATTTTAATTGCTTAACAGGAAGATATACCCCCCAAAATTAATACAACGAATAGTTTCCCAAGTATGGAAATATGATTGGCAGATTACTACACAGGGACATTCCACATAAGATAGATTTGATACAACTCTTATTTTGGCATCTTTTGGAATTGATTTAATGTCTATGTGTTTTGCTGTTGTGTTATTAAATAATATAAACTAACTTAGATTTAGGTGTTGGTTTCAGATCAGTTCTTAAATCCAAAAGTTGTTCAATACTAAAGTCAAAACAGTCATATTATCTAGTTTTAATTTACAAACATAATAACTAACATAGCCTGATAATATTATTTTTGACCAAGAACCTGGTAAACTTTGCCCTGTGTACATTATATATCACAGTTTGTATTCTCTGTATTCTAATAAAACTATGAACTATCTTTTAGGAAGTCATAAGTATAAAATGAATACAGAACAGAGCTCAATTCTGAAATAACAATTTTTAAGGAGTTATGTTTTAAAAGTATGTTTTTTAAAAGTAGCTTTCCTTCTCCCCCGAACCTAACAGGAGAACTTATATTTGGTTAAAGAAAGCATTTTTCAAACATTGACTTACGGTTGTACATTTTTTTCTCTGCATAAATATGCACAAAGGATACAGTTACACATGTATTATGGGCATTTATACCACACACTGGCTCCTTCTTGCCCATTCATCTTATAAGGAACATGAGGAACTACTTAAAGTGAGCAAATATGTTGGGGGAACTGCTATTCTAGTGACATGGGCCTCAAAGAATTGTGTGTTGAGAACTGCTTCCAGACTGAGACCTAAGTATCTCCAAGATTAAAAATCACTGATGGGGTTGACAGAAGCACAGCATTGATATTCCTTTTCTGACTATACCAATCACCTCACTTACCCCACCCTAGATTCACCAAAATTTTGCCATTGACAATGAAAAGTTGCATAAGGAAAAGAAGAGAGTAAACAAAAATATTCTGCAAAGAAATTCCCAACAATTTACAGCCTGGAGATGAGAGAATTAGTAAGTGAATACATGCTATTTTCTAATTCCAACATATCAGCATCTATTTTCTATAACATCCTAGTCTTTAGACTCATTTGTTTCACTCTGGTAAACACCGGCTTCCTCTCTAACTAAGGTGACAGTACATTCTGCGCACTTAGTTGCTCATTAACAGTTAGTGGTCCCTGCTGCCTGGTTATATTTGTTAATAAGCATCTGTTGGTTTAGACAGTAAGTGCTTTGGTTTGGGTAATAAATTACATGGTCATCCTACCTGTAGATGAACTCTATGACAGTCAATCTGGTGGGTATTTCGGCATCTCTAGTACAGCTCAGTTTTCACATTGACCTTTTGTCCAATCACCAAAACAACTAAATGACAAAAGTCACTATCTGTGCATAGAGAGGTTTGAACAGTGGCTTACATATTGGCCATCTACTTGGGAGCCTAAGTGTAAAAGCCCTAAGAGCAGCCTGGCAAAGATAACTTTGCTCTCATATGTATGTTTCTTACCTGGTCATAAAAGATGTATTAGTTAGGTTTTCATTGCTATGATAAAAACATGATTAAAAGCAACCTGGAAAGGGTTGTCTTACATATCATGGGTCAGAGTCCACACTGAGGGAAGCCATAGTAGAGCACTAATTACTGGCTTGTCCATAATATATTCAGTCTGCGTTCTTATACCAACCAGGACCAGCTGCCCAAAGGCAGCAGCATCCACAGTGAGCTGGGCCCTCCCACCTCAGTCATTAAGCTCTGAACACTCAACGCCTTCTCCAGCCCCAAGTTCCAAACTTCTTTACATAAGGGTAGTGGTGCAAGGCCCTTCAAAAGTGTTCAGGTGTAGCTGGTATTTGCTATTTTGTGGGCTCTTTTTTCCCCACCCTTTATCCACCCCCTCCAGTTTCATCCCCTAACACTAGTAAAGGAGAAACAAGGATATAGGAGAGATGAATTAGGAAAATTCTTGACTCTAATGTATTTCCTTTTGTTTCTTCTTTGACCATGGCTACTAACAAACCACAACCAACCCCCCTAAATGACCAGTGACCACCAACATTCATACCCACACCCTGTCTATTGGGGCTCTAGCTTGTATGTACCCTCTGAAAGATTCCCAGAGTTCCAAACAATCACAGAATTGCAGATGTTATCTACAGCTGGTAAAACCACACCTCTGCTAGAGCACGAGGCAAGTCATAGTCTGCTGCTACAGACAGTCTGAAGCAGCCCCATAGCCTCACACTTGGGATTAAAGCAAAAACATGAACATTCCTGTGTTTTTAAAGGAACCAAAATTCCAAAATTCTCACTACAGCCAGGGAATTAAAGGTACTGCTCATTGACTGAATACTGCAATGCCTTGGGGTTCCATTCCCAGTGCTATAGAAACAAAAAGCTGGCAAATTTCACTGAAGGGTGAACCATTTCCACTTTGAAGTCTTGCACAAAATCCTACTGCAGGAAACCTAGGAAAGCAAAGCTTCTCCATGGCAATTAAGGTACAGATACTCACCATACACCAACACAAAAAAGTCCTTCTCAATCGGTTCACCTCATGGAGGCTCATGAAGTCCCTTTTAAGGTAGCTCCATGGAACACAGTCTGAGAAATGCTCTAATCTAACTCATTTAGTCTACAAGAGGTTCATTTTATTACATATTACAATAGTATTTTCTATACTGGTAATCCTATAAGCAAAATGATGATCAAACATTGAATAGTACACAGTATTGTTATGAAAGCTCTGAGCATACTTTATAATAAGGAAACAAATGCTCATGGATACTGATGAATTCCTAGTCTGCAACAAGTGGACTGAAACACAGTCATTCAAAAGAACCAAGCATGGAGAGTATGTGTGTGTGTTTGTGTGTGTGTGTGTGTGTGTGTGTGTGTGTGTGTGAGAGAGAGAGAGAGAGAGAGAGAGAGAGAGAGAGAGAGAGAGAGAGAGAGAGAGAGAGAGAGAGAGATTGAGATTCTTTTGCAAGAAAGAACTAAAAACAGATGGCGGTTAATTTGTTAAGATCATTTTTTAAAGTTAAGATTTTGGAGTCAATGTACATCCTACTTAAGAACGGCTACCACGGAAACCACAGAAAATAACCACGATATATAAAGATGCTCATCCTAGCATTGGTGAGTAATTCTAAACAGTACAGGCATGCGGACAAAGTGTGGGAGGTGAGAGACCAAGAAAAGATTGCTATTGAGCCAATAGAACACTAATGACTTGTTTTCGAACCTTTTGAAACCAAACCAAGCAAAAATCAAAACACAGAATACACACAGAGAACTTACCACAGAGACTTTGCTCACTACGTCCCTTGCAACAGCTAAGCCTTGAGCAAAAGTCCTGGCAGCAACAAACGCACGCGTAACCTGGAGCTTCAGTTTCCGAGGGACATCTCCAAAGGGTTTCAGCTGCTCTGTATATTTGCTCACACATTCCAGGTACTCATCTGTAAAATGGTACTGGGAGTTCACCAGGCGGAACATACGCTCCAGAAGGCGAGCCCAGAAGTCATTTAACATTTCTTCCAGGTTCACATTTCCCGCCACGTAGTAGCGCTTCAGCTCTACGAAGAGATCTTTAAATAGCTCTGAATTTTGCATGTATAAGTGGCCATATGTCTTCACAAACATATCATTCAGGGATTTCTCTGCATTTTCAAGTAGTTCTTTGAAGAATTCTAAAAAGAACCAAAAAAAAGGGGGGGGGGCAGGGGAAGAGAAAAATGAGAAAGGCTGTTTTCTAGTAATTAAATAACTGAATGAAATAAATTGAAAAAAAAAACAACTGTGAAATTAAACTGGAAAGTATGTTTGCATATAAAGTGTACTTCTTCCTAGGAATTTGCATTTCAAATCATTTGTCAATGAAAAGAAAAAAAAAGCCTATGTCACAAAGTTACTCTTTCATAGATGTCTAGGGGAAGGTAACTGTATACCAGCAGCTTCTCAGGACTCACTACAAAATTCTGAAATCCCACAGTAAGCAATGGCAGGCTGGGCACAGTGATGTCTACTGGTGAAACTAGCACTCGGGTAGCAGGAGGATCAGGGCCTCAAGACCAACCTCAGGTGCCCAGTCTTAAAACAAACAAATGAACAAACAAGCAAGTCAGAAAACAGCAGCAGCAGCAGCAGCAGCAGCAGCAGCAGCAGCAGCAGCAACTAAAAACAAATAAGCAAAATTTGGATAGAAATGAATAAAATATGTCTCAAAGATGAGGTTTCCCCAAAACACTTTATTGTAAGACTCTAAAACTTGAGGTTCTCAACCTTCCTAAAATGGTGACATCATAATACAGTTCCTCATGTTGTGGTGATCCCCAAGCATAAAATTATTTGTTGCTATTTCATAATTAATTTTGCTACCATGAGTTGAAATGTAAATATCTGTGTTTCAGATGCTCTTAAGTGACCGTATATGAAAAGGTCATTTGACATCCCAGGTAGTCAAGAACCACAGGTTGACAACTGCTGCTCTAACCCAAAGTAAATCGTGCCCCCAAATTAGGACAGCTGTTTCAAAGATTGTTGTTTTCATTTTTTTTTTATTTACATGATATTCCTGGGAAGTGCTTAGGGGCACAAAACATAATGAAATGGCCCTAGAATCAAGCTCATGCTTCTGAAAATGTTTTTTTTTTTTTTGAGCCATTTTCTTCATAACGTAATAGTATCCAACTTGACTTTGGGTTCTTAACAGATTCATACAGTGACATCATGATATTTTTTTCGAGGTTGCAGTGACAAATTTATAATAGATGTCATCACAGGTCTGATGTATTTATAAAACAACATGGAAAAATATAAATGATAATATCTGGATGTTTCAGATTTATACCTTGGCCACCATATACAGTCATAAACCAAGTGGTAAACATTTTGTTTTTTAAGTGAAAGTGGTAAGTTAATGAGATGAGAGACACAGGAGCATTCCCAGGCCAGCTAGCCTCACAAACACAGTTGTGAACAGGAGATCCTATAATAAACAAGGCGGAAGGTGAGAACTAACATCCCAGGCTGTCCTCTGACCTTGACTCCACACTGGGCCATGTGTACTTGTACTCACACATGTGCATGTGCATACAGATATGTGTTCACCCTAAGATATTTTTAAAAGAGAAGCTAACATTAGTCATTCTTAAAGAATGTCTTGCCTAGTGCAAAAATAAATACTCCATGATATTAACTTTATAAGCAGGAAATATAATGAATACCAGAGCAAAATATAAGGGCTTGATCAAATGAGGAACTATGTCTTAGTGAACATGGATCAGAAGAAAATGTGATGCCACTTCAAAGGCAGAACACTGGTGAGCTTATCAAAAATGCAATAGCGCTACAAAAGCATTCTTTTCCCACGCTGGGAGTACAAACCAGAGGCTGACAGCTAATTTCAAATAGTTTTTCAAAACTCTTGAGCTGAGTACAGCCTTTTGGAAGAAGAGAGACATGTGTGGGTTTCCATACATGCCAAGAGAGGCCATAGAAATGCTTCGAGCCCCTAACTCATCAATACTCGCTTCATTGAGGTTTAGGAATAAGGTCCAGGAGTCTATCTAATTCCAAATTTTTAGACTTTACTTTTTGGTTTGTTTCTTCTCTCTTGTTCCTAGTTGTGGATTTTTTTTTCCTTTTCTTTCTACTACTTCTGGTCTTTTGTTTCCAATGTTTTCTTCAGAGCCCTTCTGCGCAGGAACCAAATAAAGAAGTCCATGAATCCCCACAGGCAATTTTTACCAATGTTCTCTTCCTCAGAATGAGATCAGAGTATACAAAAAACTATGCAGAGTAAGTATACTAGGGTTCTCCAGAGGAAGAGAACCAAAGAAAAAACTAATTATAGAGGGAATATATTGGACTGGTTCCCACAACCATAGAGACTGCAAAATCCTGAGATGCTTATCAACACAGTGGACTGCCGGGGAGACCAGGAGGTCCTAAGTCTAAGAATGTAGAAGCCTCAGAATGGATGAGGCCTGTGATACCGGGCCAGGGCAAGGCTAAAGGCCTGGTGGAAGCCTCCTGAAGAGCCACAGGTGCCAAGGAAATGTAATATGCATAACCATTACCAGCAGAAAACACACTTCCTTGAAAAGGGTCATTGGCAAGAACCAGGTTCCTCACTTCTGTGTAATTAATCCATCAGGAATTGCACCCTATTGAATGGTCCTGCTTGCACTGAGGGCAGTAGGTCTACCGCTACTCAGTTCACTGGCCCACATGCCAGTCTTCTCTGGAAAACACCTCCACAGACACATCCAGAAGGATGCTTTTTCACATCTCTAGGAACATTTCAACAACCCAAACAAGGCATCATAGGACCATGTGAGAATAACTCTGTGAGGAAGCCATGTGGGGAGGCCTTTTATTGTCAGAGGCATGCCGTGAAAAGGTCTCCAGGTGTATGTCAAAGATCAACAGCACATCAATGTCACCCAGGCACTTGTTAGAAATTAAGTTCTTGGCCTCACCCCAGACTCACTGAACCAGAAACTCTAGGTGTGGCTCTAGCCATACATGGCTTTGTTGTGCCCTCAATTTAGAGAACAACTTCTCTAACTGATGAAAAATGTCTCCATTTCTCCACTTGCTAGGAACTACCAGTAGCCCTGGGGCTGGGCTGAGTGTAAAGCATTCAAGGGGAGCAATAATGCTTTAATGTCAGGGAAGGTGGTTTCTTTCCAATGAATTGCCTCTAAAAATACTATTACCTTCTTAGAAATAATGTTTTGTGGTCTCTTGAGCATATATTTTCTTATATAGCGTTCTTTCAACTATATGTTAACATAGATGACTAGAGCATGCAGCATTTTCCCGTAACTCCAATTTGGGGACCTTGAGGGCACTAAGGAATTGTAAATGACATCTGGTCTGTGTCCTTTACTGTGCCTTTTCAACAGCATCCTAGGTTAATGGTGCTTGTTGCTCAGAGGCATAAACTGTATAAGCGGGTTGTGTTAGGACATGTCCAGTATGCTACACTTGCATATTGGAAAAGGAAAGCCTGGTCACTGAAAACAGTATATAAAACTTATGTCTTGTCATTATTACTTTATGACCTAAAAAAAAAAAAAAAAACCCTTTCTGACAGCAACCACAGGTCCTTCCCTATATAGACGTATAAGACAACCACCAACTTTACTTTAACTTTTCCAGTTAAAATATAGATTTTGCAGCCCGAGTCTGCTGCTCGGTGTGCACTGGAAGAGGGGTAGTCTTATACTGTGAATATATTCCAAACTCTATATTTTAACTGGAAAATTTAAAGTTGTTGGGGTCATCTTATATGCTGGAAAATATGGTACATTTTAATCATATTGTATATAACATTAGTATATGCTAGAAAAAACTGAGTGTTGAGAATTATTCGACTTGTGCTTTTGTATTCATTTAATAAGTAAATCTGAATGTTCAGTTGCATTTTTAATCAATAGCACCTACAGTCATGGTTTTACAGGGTAGGAGACACACAGTGATCCATTTAGCTCAGTTTAATTTAAAACTTCTAAAACTGTCAAGACTGATCCTTTAGGCTTCAGAGTGTTTTTCATCAAGGACATTCTATAGAGAAAGTTCATCATTCTAGCTTTTTGTTTGGTTGGTTGATTATTTATTTATTTATTTATTTATTTATTTATTTATTTATTTATTTATTTATTTATTTATTTATTTATTTTGAGACAGAGTTTCTCTGTGCAGCCTTGGCTGTCCTGGACTCACTTTATAGACCAGGCTGGCCTCGAACTCACAGAGATCCGCCTGCCTCTGCTTCCAAGTGCTGAGATTACAGGTGTGCTCAGTGAACTCAGTCATTCTGGCCAGTTGCTGACCAATGGATGCAGCTGCTTGTAATATAGCTACATAGAGCATAAAAAAGGGTGACCTAATGAAGAGGAAACAGAATTGATGGTGATATATCCCTTTCTCCAGAATTATCACATGGACTTTACATGAGCTTTCATGACTCCTATTTTCCCACAAAACTTAAGCCTCTGTGCACATGTACACATGTGTGTTTGTGGCAGTATGTGTTTTAGGAGATTAGTGTGGTACCACATATACACTTAAATCCTGATGTATCGCATTAGCCAGAAAAATGTATCTCCTTGACTTCACACATTAAAAGACTTATAATGGCCATTTAGGTTGCAGATATAAAGAATATGTGAATGGGTATGTGGTTAATAACTGCTTGAGAAATTCTATAAAACTAATATAACAAGTTAAAACCTCGCAACTTAATCTCTCCAAATGGCTATGCAATTTGACAAGTATGTACTGAGTGCCTATTATGGGCTCAAATCAAAGCACACAGCTTTGCTGTGTACCCTAAGCTTTCCTCTGTCCAACCAGACTGCATCAAACATTTCCAGAAAGACAAATTTCCCCTATCCCATTTACCTTTACTATAGCCACTCTCCACTGTGAGTGCACAAGAGACTTTAAAACATCTATCTAGTTCTTAATCCTTCATTTTATATAGTGAGTTCTTCAACATTCATCTATTTCACCCTCGAGTCAACTGAACAAATATGCAATAATGCATGAGACCCAAATTCATTTCTCCTTACATTTATTTCATCAAAGGGACTATTCTGCCTGGTTTTTTATTTTTTTGCTCAAAAGGATGGCAGACATCATGTAAACTCTAAAATTAGACACAATCTCAACCAAAGCATCATAATTTTCTATTGGGGGTTTAAAAAATGGTATTTGTTCTAGTAAACTCGCAATTCTCCTATGTCTGTGCATAATTATATCCTATCTCCACTGCTCCCTACTTTTCTTCCTGTGACATTTCCTTTTAGAGCACGGAACACAGCAGATTAGACAGTCAGACATAGACCCATGGCCAATCATTTGCAGCAACTTTGTTAAGTGCTGCAGTTCTTTTCTCCCGTCTGTGCTCCACCCATCCTCAACATTATTCTTGTTCATCAGGATGGGGGTCAGATCCTAAGTGATGAAGAAGACACACAGCAATTATCCCCCATAACAGTTAATGAAACCAATTATAATACAAGAGTTGGCTAAGGGAACCAACTGAGGGTAGTATAAATCAGAGTTCCCACTAATCAGAGGCTCAGTTAATTGGAAGTTAAAGCTCCTATATAGCAACTGCTTGTAACTTGTGTAAAAATACTACTCACACAGAGTCTGTTTTCATTCAGTGAAGCAACTGCTCCAAAAGAAAGTCAGAAGAGAGCATTTGTGAACAAGTTGGTTTTTGTAATTTTCCATTTGGGAGCTTAAGCATGCATGTTGGGAGGATCAGGCAACGGCTACCCCTTGAGCTCATAACTGGTCACAACTCAGGGGTGGCAATCAGCACTACAACATGCAATGAACCAAATGCAGTGTGAATGGTGAGGAAAGCACAAAACTCCTATTTAGAAAGAACTTGTCACTGTTGGGGAGGAGAGGAAGAGAGAGACAGAGACAGAGACAGAGGCGGGTAGGGAGGTAGAGGCGGAGGCAGAGACAGAGAGACAGAAAGACAGAGAGTACCAAACTAAGTCTCTGATGCCCCATGTACAAAAGAGCTACTCTTCTTTTTTGCCTCACATGGCCAGTGCTAGCACAAAGTAATGTTCAATATACATAGACACTACTAATAATAGATGGAATGATGTTAATGTCACTCCTAGAATTTCGTTATTTCAACAACCATTTAAAACATCTTTTTAAAGACTGGTTTATGTCTTCCTTAGTGGTGTCAAACATAATCCATCTGGGAGAACATAAATGAAGCTAAAGCTGTTGGAGGTCTGCTTGCCTTATAAAACTTGGGAGCTGTTTATCCAAGGGGAAATGTTTAATGGCTCTACCTTCCAAGGCTGTGAAGCATCCCAGACATCCATGAGACTAGAAGCAACTCCTGGATGAAAACTAAAGAATGGAACATCATCAACTACAGGAAAAGAGTTTATACTACCTGCAAGCCAGAAGCCATAAGCATCACGCACATTTAAAAATGAGAATCAGGACTCCTTATCCCTCTTTTCTCATGTATTTTATTCACATACTATTGTATTTATCAGAGACATGCTAGGTGTAAGAATTGAGCTTGGGGTCTGTAAACACTTCTTGGCTCCAAAAATTCAATTATTCCTAGTATTAAAAGTACTTATTTAACATGGGAAAAGCTTGAGGGAAAAGGCAAACCTTTCCTATAAATGTATTCTATGTAAATATGTTGCTTTTTAAAAAAGAACATCATGTGCTTCTGGAATTTTTATTGCCAGCCACTTGTCTTGCATCAAATAAACATTCAAAATTCTTGAAAAGGGTCAAGGGAGCTCTGGTTGTGCTATTAAATGCCATTAGTTACTTCTATATAAACAATCGACTGGCTATTGATGGATGAGCTAGAATGTATTCTAGAATGAACCCATGACCTTGAGAGACTGGAAGCCCTTTCTATTCAATCCATTTGTTCGGAGCTATAAATCACCCCCCCCCCTTGCGTTTACATTATGGGGAAGCTGTCTTTACATATCAGGATTACTTTTTCCCTTCACTCTAAGTGCTGCATCTCGCAGCCTTAGTGTGGCTTGCCAACACTAAGTTATCACAGCACCAAAATTCCAGTGGAGCCTTTGGAAGTGCTACAACTCATCCTTTTCTGTTAGGCAAACTGAAGGAGTCATACACAATCCGTTCTCTGACTGTAAGCAAGTATATAATGACAATCAGCTAAGATGGACATCTACAAATGGAGGGGAGGAAAGAGGAAGAGGAAGCATTTTCTTGACAATGTGACTGCTGGCTTTGTGACTATCTCCTCCTGTATCTCACCTTTTCAGTAGTCTGAAAGTCAGTAGTACTTTCCTCTGGCATGGCATGTCACTTCTGGACAGTACCTGAGAGAGCCTGGGGGTACTAAAAGGTCACGCATTGGACTCATGTTTAGCAGGGGATAGTAAATTAATAGGCTGTCCCTAAGTTGGCAGGCCAATTGGCAGCTGCAGCCCTCATTTGGAGCTGTTAGCATATCAAAGAATGATAGGGGATCCTTCCAGAGAATCAGTCTTTTCTTTCCAAGGTTAATTTTATTAATGATTTCTCCTAGGGAGAAAATAGTGTTTAATCTCTCATGGACCTTGACTTTGGCTAAGTTGGCCAGTGATTTCAGACTTACTACTGTGTACACAGTACTTCTGCTGGTATTGTTCAGTTTCCGTAGCTAGCCCCTTGGACTTAGCACACTTTTATTGCTTTGCACCCAGTACCTACCCCCAGAAAGCTTTGGGCACATGTAAGTAAGCTAGGAAACTAGAGCAGCCACAGCAAGCACTCTAATGCTACATTTTGTGGCCATCATTTGACAGTTTATCACAGGGCTTCAAAAGCCCGTGTGTGTGTGTGTATGTGTGTGTGTGTGTGTGTGTGTGTGTGTGTGTTTCTCATGTCAAGAAAAAGCAGAGCATCAAATCATTTAGTGATTCTAATTGCATGTATGTACAAGTGTTATATCTTGACACACACACAAATGAAGTAGATACAGTGCTAATGATGGAATATTAATGAATAAAGATGACTTTTTTCAATGTTTCTCAATTCTTTGCTCCCTCAAAGTTTTCAATGACATTCAAAATTTTGGGGTGACATGTAACATTTTCCCATGTTCATGAGATAAACGTGATATTTTGATTCACAAATGCATTAGGCAATGATCAACTTCTCTTCTATCTGGAGATATGCAATATATTACTGTTGTCTATGGTTTACCCGCTTGGCAGTAGCACACCAGAGTTTACTCCTCCTATGCAAGTACAATATTTAACCAATGACCAACTTTTCCCATTTCTCCTCCTTCCTACTCCTCCCCACTCTCACATTCTGAGTTTTTAAAAGATTCATGCAGTCCTTCCACATTGTCACAAATGTTCGGATTTTGTTCTTATGGTTAAATAGTATGCTGTGTGTGTATACATCTACTTTTCTTGTTCCATTAATCAGTTGATAGACAAGCTGATTCTACCACCTGGTCACTGTGAACAGTGTAGACAGTGTAACTTTAACATTGATTTCATTTCTTTTGATTCTATGCTAGACCTCGTGGTAGATCTATTACATTCTATAGTCACTACACTAATCTTATAATCCTTACAAGAGTGTACTGGGGGTCTTTCTCCTCAATAGTATCTTATAATAAGAAAAAAATTATATTCCTTCCTGTCTGCAAAAGGAGTCTTTTTTTTTTTTAATTGAGTTTCATCAGTGGAGGTCTCAATGCACTTTTTTTTTTTTTTTACCATTTCCCAAATTGTCTACAGTGAACAGTGACAACAAAAAAACCCCACATCATTTTTAAAATATCAACAATGTTATATTGTTTTTAACCAAGAAAAGTACTTCTTTTGCAGAACAGAATGTTTCCCACTGTAGCAATTTGAAAATCAGAATAGGTATGTAAAAGAGTCCAATTACCTGTAACTCCACAGCTGAAAGAGAGCTCCAATGGCTTACTGAATTTCTTTTGTCTTTTCTCCCATTAAAATATATAGTACCACATGACTGATGAGCTAATGCTTCCACATTACTGTCATATCACATTATGTAGTTAACATTTCCTATGTGATTAAAGGTTCTTCAAAAGCATCATCTTTGAGGTAAATATTTCATTTTAAAATTATTTGTTTTTGAGGTTATAGTATAATTATATCATTTCTCCCTTCCTTTTCTTCCATTCCAAACCCTCCCATACACCCTTCTTGCTCTCTTTCATATTTGTGGTCTCTTTTTTCATTAATTTCTGTTACATGCATTTCATTTGTGTGTATACACACACACACACACACACACACACACACACACACACACACACACACATATTCCTAAATATAACCTGCTCAGTCTTTTTAATGTTACTTTATATGTGTTTTCAGGGTTGATCAGTTGGTATTAGATAAGCAATGGGTGTGCTCATCCTTGAGAAAGACAATTTCTCCCACATGGAACATTTTGGCTTATTTCCAATATTTTAGTATTCTAATTAGTACTGTGCTGTTCGTCCTATTAACATCTCACATTAATCTTTATGCACATCTTCTTTTCCTTAGGATACACACCTAGCAGTACAATTACTAAGTCAAAGGATATGCATATATTTAAGACCTCTAACATATTGCCACATCAATCACCTGAAAGGTGTAACCATGGATTACACTTGATATTTGACTCATATTTTCTCCTAAGTTTCCATTGCTCCATTAATTCTCCCAAGAGGGAGGATGGTGACGATGGGCTGGAGAATGGCCTAAAGCATGACTGGCTTGGGAATTCTCACAGTTAAGCAATTGGATCCAGTAAATAGCTCAAATACACTCTTTCTTTACCTGCACAGGCAGACACGTAAAAGCGAACTGGGATGAGTGATGATGTTTCAAATTCCCAGCCCCAGTAGACAACAAATAGTGAAGTCAAAAGCTTATGCTTGCCTCCAAGTAGATCAGTAACTTCTTCCTGATGCTACGTCCTCAAAAGAAGTTGGAACTAACTGCAGACCTTCACCTAACATTGTTCTGGATTCTGCAGAAACTGCCCAAGCACTTTCAATCCAGTGAGGTAACAATGCCACAGCAAATGCTTACATCTCAGAGAACAACTCAAAAGGCAGAAAAAAAACCCCTACTAATCCCACAATGTGCTCATGCTCATCAAGTTTCATAGACTAAAACAGAGAGTCAGTTCCTAGTACCCGCATGATAGCTCCCAGCTTTCTATAACTGCATCCAGGGGATCTGATGACCTCTTTGTACCTCCATGGACATCAGGCATGCACCTGATGCACATCATATGCATGCAGACACTCATAACAAAGACCCAAATGAAAAATAAACAAGTAAGTCTTTTTAAAGGGGATCCCAAAACTACACAGGTCTGTGTCACATGAATGGAAAAGAAAACAGGAAAAATAGCAAGGCTTTTCAACAAAATCAAAGGCAGTTGGTGTGATCTAGGACAATGTATTTTTACTTATTATTTATACAGTGCTCTGTCTGCAGGTATGCCTGCAGGCCATAAGAGGGCATTGGATCATGTTACAGATGGTTGTGAGGCACCATGTGGTTGCTGGGAATTGAACTCAGGACCTTTGGAAGAGCAGACAGTGCTCTTAACCTCTGAGCCACCTCTCCAGCCCCAGACAATGCATTTTTAAGACAGGCCAGATGGTTTCATGTCTTTCTTTGTGCTTTGTGGCTACTCTTCCTGTGAATTGTTGCCCAGTCCACTGTAATGAGGTTTCAAACAACAAAAATTGCTTGAAAGTCTGAACAACTGAAATCTGAAGTGAAGATTCAAAATCAATCTAGGGGCTGGAGACATGCCTTAGCTGTTCAGAGTATACACTGCTCTTGCAGAGGATCCTAGTTCAATTGGCAGCACCCATAGGAAGTGGCTCACAACAGCCACTCTGTGTCCAGGGCATCTGAAGCCCTCATCTGGCCTCCTCAGGCACCTGTACGCCTACACATATACTCACACATGAACATATACATATATGCATGACTAAAAATAATAAAAAGAAAACTTTAACAACCCAAGCTAAAGCCAGTAGTGGTCAGTCACTCCTTTAATCACAGGTGAATCTCTGTGACTCCGAGACCATCCTGATCTGTCTCCAAGAACAAAAGCAAATAAAATAAGAGTTTGTGCTTATGTTACTACATACACTTCTATAATAGTCAAAATATGCTTTAGGATTTTTCTCCAATGTAAAAATGAGGTCTTTATTAATTATGAGCAAGAAACGCCTCACCCTAATAACAAATCCATGAAGTTTTTTGTTTTTTTTTTTTATGTTAAGATCAGGGCTAGGAAAACTCTAGGAATGTCGGCTTAGCTAATGGCCATGATGCTTAGTTAGATGTATTTGTCACTGAAGGTAAGTGAACAGCTCACTTCCTCAAAGGTCATTACTTTTATAGGCTTATGACTTTAAATGCCTTCAACCCACTGAGCCTCCACATTGGTTTTCCTACTGGCTTGGTGACATAATGGCTGATATGAATGAACTACAGTGATTAAAACACAGATTCAACTAAGTCTGAAAAGTGCTTCATGCCATGTCTGTGTGAGACGATAGGCACAAGGGGAGTGAGGGGCTATGAATGATAGATGGGACAGACAATTATGTCTTTTATGTGCATTTTACACTAACTCAGAAACTTTCTACTATTATTCAAGTTAACAAGCTGCAGGCTCATGGGAGAGTTTTCAAAGACCTGGTGAAACTAGCTGGGGGTTAAGAAATGATAGGGGGAAATAGAGGGTACCATACAGATGGCTAATTAACATCGTGTAAGACCTTTCACTAAAGCAGCTGGTCTAGTCACATGCTTAAAAGAGTCACAGAATTTTTAGAGTTTGAAAGGGTTTGGAGGGAGCATCCAGCTCAACCCCCTCATTTTATGGATGGGAAAACTGAGACCCAGTTAATTGCCCCAGGTCCCAGAGGGTCCTGCTGCAGAATCAGGGTGACAATTTGTTGTGTTCTGCCTCCCAACCAAAGTGACTTAATTTCCTCCTAAAATGACAAATTAAGAGTTTTCCCCAATTGGTTAGTATCAGGTGACAGCTTTGGTTTCTTAAGATTTCTTATAATGTGCAAAATATCTAGAAAATAGTTTGATTCAGGGAGTTGTTCCTTTGTAGTTATTGCATCATTTTTATTATGTAATCCAGAAATCCAGCAGCTTTGATCACCTTAATAACCTATGTTTCTTTAAAAAAAAAAAAAAAAAAAAAAAAAAAAAAACCAATGAGTCTCACCAAAGGCCACCCTTTGGGGATGGGTCTTTATGTTGTAGTCCCCGAACATGGATGATGCCCCACTTCCACTATTTCTATTCCCTTTGCCAAGTAATTCTTTCCAATACCCACTGGACTGGCTGATTAGCATATTCATGAGACAACTGCTTCAGCTAATTAGCAGTTTTACTACTAAAGAATTCCCAAGGCTGGCCAAGAGGGGGAGCACCTAACCCTATCACGCTAATGCTGCTTTTGCTCTAGGACCATTTCAAGATGAAGAGTTGACCAAAAAAGCTTATAGGACAGAAAACTACAGAAGGCACTCGTCAAACCCAGAGGTACACATTTAAAGCATAGGAGCCTGGTGACATGGCTCAGTAGGTATAAGCCAAGCCTGATCCCCAAAACTCACAGTGGAAACAGAGAACTGACTCCTGAAACTTGTTGCCTGATACACACACACACACACACACACACACACACACACACACACACACACACCCTGTGGCATGAACACATTGTGTGTACATATACATACACACACATACACACATGCATACATACACACACAAGTACACACAGACCACAGTTTATTATTATTAAAATTAATATTTTAAAAATAAACCTGAGAAACCAGTTGGAAGTACTATATGTGGCTACTGCCAAATGAGGTATTTTCTTGTATTTTACCCAGGTCTGAAGACATACACACACAGCTTAGCATGAGCAAATCAACTCAGAAACTGTGTATTACTTGAAACACACAGACAACAGAAAATGGAAATTACAGAAGCAAAACAAACAAACAAACTGACAGAAACAAAACAGTAACAACAAAACGCCAACCCTCTCCCCAAAATCCTTAAAGATAAAAGAATGGGAAAAAGAGTTTGTTCTTCAAATGCCCAAAAATGGCTGAGCAGGTACTACACCAGTCACTGGCAATGGAGTCAGGGTAACCCAAAACGGAGTCAGTGAACTGGCCTTTCACACACACATTTTGATCACAGAAAATTGCCGGGACTCAAAATCATCTCTGTGAGTATACATTTAAGCTTGGACATGGCCAGATGCTCTTTGGACCTACTGCTATGGTTTTTTATTTGCCTTCCTACCTTCCTTCCTTCCTTCCTTCCTTCCTTCCTTCTTCTTTTGCCACGTGCCCTGTGTCCTTTAGCTACTTGCTCACTATGTATCTCTTGTGGGGAAGGAGGAGTTGTGTGACTGTGTGACTTTGGTGCCCTTCTTTGGTGCCCCAGCCACCATCTTGTTTCTTTGCCCAATTTCCTCTTTTCCATTTACATCAAAGACACGAAGTTTATCCTTTTTATCATAGTTTGAACAACTCTTTGATCAAAACAATTACCTTTGGACTTCTGAGAATTGAAATAGCCCTGAAGGACTTCACTCAGCATCCCCTGGACCTTTTAAAAGATATCTGTCAGTCAAGCATCTGACGCAGCAGCACCTACTAATGGGTTGCTGGACACCAGACAACTGAGGTTTTGCCATGGAAAATTATTTCAGAAAATTTAACTTAAAGAAAATGTGCAAAGTATTCCAGCTCTGTTCTGATCTCCAGACCAAACAGATTTTAGCGGCTTACAACAAATTTTAATTGGTGTTCATTAACTTTATTGTCTTTGCCATATTTTAAATTGGAGGCAGAAGAAATACATGGGACTTTTAGAACCATTTTTGAGTATGTTTTAGAACTGATAAAGGTACAACTTTAATATATCTATTGAATGTAAAGAAAAATTATTTTTATATTTTAAAAAACACAAGCATATGTTAACACTTACTGATAATGGCTCTCTATGTTGCTTTCTTGAAATGAAAACTTGCACACTGTAATCGTTCTATGAACTATTATACTGCTATAAAACCATGGGTTGGGAGGTGGGGGAGAAGAGCTAAACCAGCAGACCCACAGGCGAAGTGACTGTGGGTTCTACTCCAGAGAAAGATGTATGGAGCCAGAAACAGGGCAACTTTCCCTGGAGAAGTCTATACCCAGAGTTGGGTATGTGTTATATTCTACAACGTTCTCTTTGAGAAGCCTACACCTATGCTCTCATATGTGTCTTCCTTTTTTGCTGAGCACCACTCTTTCTCTCAACCCTCAAGTTTAAGCCTATATCAAAGGCTTTCTATTAACTCTCAGGTATACTTCATCCAAAAAAGAAAAAAAATGAGGTGACTTAAAAAAGATGGGCTTGGGACTTGGAAAGACATTTATCTCGACTGCTTCATGCTGTCAACAGGAGCTAAACTTAAGTTTCTTTTTTAATTCTGATATGAAAGTCCCACGTGGTCATTTTTAAAGCATTCGTCTTTCTAATATGGCAGAGTCAAGAGATTTTCTCTGTTTCTGAGCAGGGCAGTACACACTTATTCCTCATTTTCCCATAGACCAATCCACCTAGCGCTGGTCCTGGCACAAAGGAGACTAAAGCAAGATTACAAATAACAGGCCTCCCTTACAAAACAAAGGGTCTTAAAGGGTCAGGTAACGAGAATATGAATGAATTGTTGCTTTTAATATTACCAGTAACCTAGATACAGGGGGTCTAGCATTGTGCTTGCCAATACGTCTAGTTTCACAAAGTATTAGCATGTGCTCTCTAACAAAAAAGAGCTAGCTGTACCAGGGTCGGGTCACACAAGAGGCTATAAAGGTACATACGTTTATTCTCACTCAACCAGGGAAAGGAGATACGAGACCAAATAGATTGGAGGTGTAGGCCAGCAGTTGAGTATGTGTATAGCATATGTGATGGATGCCCTGGGTTCCTTCCCAAGCCCCAGCAAGCAGACTTAAGACCACATACATATTGCACACAGTGTACTCGAAACAACTAATAGGATCAATGACATACACTAAACTATCCATAGTGTTTAAGTTCAACTGTACTACAAATTAAATGTATCATAGTCTAGCTTGGATGGCTTACTAATACTTATTAAATTGGTTACGAAGAGTTTCAAATAATGACTCTCAAAATAAATGCCTGAAATATAACCTGTTCTATAGTTGGGGACTGTCTTTATCAGCTATATCAAATCTAATTTAGTCTAACTTCTCACCATGGTAACAAGCCCTTTGCAGAAAAACTCAAAGACATTTCACATCGAGAAAATTTGCCTTGTACTACTTCACCACGCGTAATGTCAAGAAAAAGCCTGCTTCAAAGGTACTATGTAATTAGAATGGCCTTTAAAACAAGCACAAAGGAAATTGTCCTGATTAAAATCAAGCATACTTCACAACGATCATGAGTGAGCAACATCACAGAAAGGAATCCTGGGGCGTTTGGGACCTCATATTCTAGTTTTGCATCTGTTATCTGTTATCTGCCTACTTCCTCTCTATTAAATGAAGTATACATGTGAGAGGGTTTAGAGCTCTGCTCTGGCTTTCCACGGAAAGACTACACAAGACCTCAGCTAATAATAATCCTGGAGAAGGAGCCAAGCTTAGTGAAGACCACATACTAGTAGCCACTTCCAGGTTACTGGCTGCATGGATGCTCAAGAACTGAGCATCCATCCTGTCTCTGTGTTAAGGGGATTCTAAGAATTCTAGTTGACAATCCACTTTGAAATTTAATATGAAGTCCAACATCTGTAGAATCTCGTTATTGAGTGGGGGGGGGGGCGCGTAGACAGTTTTGAGATGCCTGCTTTTTATTAGGAAGTCTTTTTTTTTTCAGTGACTTGCGTCAACAACACTATGCAGCATTCACCCAAAGAAAGAAAAGGAAAGCATTTAAATTAACCCCATCGATTTTTAACTCCCTTTGACCGTATTTCAACACCACCACCAGCACATCTTGGGAGAAAACTGAAGTACTGAGGGAACAGAAGACATCTGAGAACTGATCATACAAAATAGCCATCAGCTCTTACATGCAACTTAGATCACCTACCATCAAACTTCTTGTAACGGGATGCAAAGATGGCTTGCAAATGATTGCACTGTTCACTGACCACGTTTTTGAAATCATCTTTACTTTGCAAGCTGTATTTCTCTTCCATCTCTTGAGAGCAGCAGGTATAACCCTGGGGACAGATCTTCAAATGATCACCTGGAAGGTAAAAAGACAATCTATGTCACCAATACCTTTCAAGTCCAAAAGAGAAAGGCTTGATTTCAAATTCATGTTCCACTTCCTTTAAGCCAGGGAAGCTCTTTGTAGAAGCTCAAGCATTGCACACATCTAAAAGGTTTTATGGTACACAAAACTGTTTATTCTCATGTTTTTTGTTGCTGTTCTGAAGTAAAACTTTATTATTAAAAAAAAAAAAAAAAGCTTGCTTTGGATCCCTTTCCCCTAGCTGGACTGCCTTGTCTGGCCTCATTGGAAGAGGATTGCTTAGTCCTGCTATGATTAGATGTGCTGGGGTAGATAGGTACAGGGGAGGCTCTCCTTTTCTGTGGAGAAGGGGAGGGGGCAAGGGGGAAAATAGTGGGAGGTTGGGACCAGGAGGAGAGGAAGGAGGGGGCTGCAATTGAGATGTAAAGTGAATAAATAAATAAATGTAATTTTAAAAGCTTGCAAATATATCACACACAAACTTAGCCAAGCCAAACCTTTCTACAAGTTAATTAACTTATATACAGTTAGAATTGGCATTTAAAATGGAAACAGAGATGCATATTAAAATTTTCACTTTCAGTATCAAATACACTTAGTGTACTTATCACAACCACATTAAAATAAATAAAGCCCCCCCCAAAAAAAAAACAAAAGAGCTTTGTAATCAGGAAGATGGCTTAACCACAGGCAAGTTGGCATGGGGCTATAAGAACAGCATCTTCCATAAATTCCTTATGATTCTCTGTGATAACACTGTGTAAGCCATGCAAACAAGAGCTTTTTAAGGATTTGAGAGTTTATTTCAAGAGAAGGAATTATAAAATGTGATAACACTCAAAAATTTAGTAAATGTTTAAGTTCATGTTATAGTTAAGACAATAAAATATAAATTTATAAGCATTAGTTCTACTCAAAGAAAGCAAAGAGTCTTAAAATTAAAATTTGAAATTAAAGTAGCCTAATTTCAAGGAGTTGTCAGCACAGAGGAAAACTATGCAGGTTCACTTTGGATAATCTGAGTCTACGCTAATTCTTGAAGAAGCGATCACAGGCAATCCTCTATGCCAAGATTTTATATTGCCACTTTCTAGGCAGGTTATTAGACTATACCCACGCAGTGTGTACTGTGTACTCACTCACTTCTTCCTCACATCCTCACAGACGAATGGTTTCCATCTGAATTTTGTGTAATAATGTGGCCCAGAGTTAAGAAAAGTGTCAGGTGGCTCATTGCATCGCAACCTAGCCCAAAAGTATCTATGTTCTTCTTCCTACAATCTGTCTGTAGTTCTGAGCCACGGACTTGGATAGGTTCTTTTACGCCTCCTCTTTATTCCTCCTCAGTCACCAATGCCTCCTCCCTCACAATGACCAAAGAGGTGAAGTGAAGCTCCAAATGAAACCACAACAGGCACTATGACTCGAGTCACTCCAATATTTACAGGTTTGATAAAATTGTATACACATTCACCAAGATGTGCTTCCAATGCTCTGCTATTTCTGTCCATGTAGGTTAGACAAAGCAGGATCTGAAAAGGCTCAAGCTGTCAGGAGTTTGGGCCTGGTAGTGAAGTGTGTACCTGTTGTCCCAGCTACTGGAGTGGATGGGGATAACACAGGGAGACTTATTCTCAAAGTGAAATCTCAGGAGTGAGTCCACTGGAGACATGGGAACTTGACTATGGTGTGTTGAACAAACAAAGCGCTGTGGAATGATGAGATGGTGTATCTTTCTACTGCTTGGCTTTTGTGTGCTTTCATGAAACAAGCCTTTTCCTAACACAGACAGCAAAAAAAGCATTAGGGTTGGATAAGTATATAGGGGATGGAAATATATTTTCCCAGTTATTACTTGCAATTAAAAGTTATAGAGACTGTTAACTACTAAAAATAAAAGGTGTACACCCTTAAAGTACAATCTTCAAAGAACTTCTCCATCCAGAAACTGCTGTTTCTTTGGTGATTTCTGAAAGCCTTGGATAATCGATACTTGTAATAACAGGGGAAAAAAAATTTAAAGGTTGTGAAGTAGAGTTTAGAGCTGAGGTTATAGAACATCTCTGCTCTCAGTAGTAAAAAAAAAAAGCAGTTGCTAAGATTTCTAAGGTTGAGTTTGATGGAAACCAATTCCTTAAAACCATAACACGCTCAACGCCCCCCCCCACCCCATTATGGGTTGTTGGTACCAGAACACAATTAACATAAAGATAGCCAATTGTCTTTTGCTTTTAAGCTTGAAGGATCCTCAATTAGTCTAAAGACATAAACTAGAATAAAGGCCCCCAAGTATGTAGTACTACCCTTATGTCATCCTGGTAATCAGAAGGCAGAGGCAGGCAGATCACTGTGAGTTCAAAGCCAGCCTGGCCAAGCTGTTTCTTAAGCCCTTACAGAGATTGCATTGGGAATATATCTAATCTTCAAGGCAAACATAATAATAAGCTCAGGAGTTTGGAAATTTTTTCCATGTCTATTTTTTTAAGACAAGGTTACTGTGTGGCTCTGGAAGACCTGGAAGTCATCAGACTCACAGATCTCCATCTATCTCTGCCTCCAAAGTGTTAGGATTAAAGGTATCTTCATGTCCAGTTCTGCATCCCATCGTACCAAACTCACACAAGTAAAACCGATAATCTATTGAATGATTGAATGCTATCAAAACACCAAATGAAAGACCCCTTCTTCAGCAATGTGCATGTGCATGAGGGGTCATACCCACAAATGCATGCACTGGGATACTCTTCTCCACCGAAGAAGTTGCTGGCCATTAAGAATTCAAACTTAGCTACAGGATTTTTTACACCGAGGACATACCTTCAAGCTTTACTGGCATCCTAGCTGAAAGAGAATTATAAAGCCCCAGGTACTCTACCCATCTTATATCCAGGAAGAACTTCAGCAGGAGCTTATGAAGGCCAGCTTATACTTGAACAGTAGAGAGCATGTTTGTTTGGGCAATGCTGAATCCAGTGTACCTTCAGGTTAAGAGATATCTTTCACTGGGTGTGGTGGCCCACACCTGTAATCCCAGCATTCAGGGAGGCAGAGGCAGGCAGATCTCTGTGAGTTTCAGGCCAGTCTGATTTACAGAGAGATTCCAGGACAGCCAAGGCTACACAGAGAAACCCTGTCATGAAACAAAACAAAACAAACACATGAGGGGGAAGGGAGGGAGGGGGAGGGAGGGAGGGAGATCTTTCTAGGAAGACTTGTCCCACTGGTGAGAAATGCCAGCCTTATGTAAAGAATGGTAGCAAGGTAGAAACACACTAATGTGTTGCCTGCCAAAGTCATCTTCCTCTGAGAGTTTTCACTCTAAAAGCACTAATACGTTGGGCTATATAGCCTTTAGCACAACGCTTACTCTGTCTCCACTTATAAAAAGCACTCTTTGAAAATTGAATTTAACACTTTGGCCAAAAGCTCTAAGAAATGGATAATCTAAGATACACTTTTAAATTAAGCCCCTAGACATACTGAGACTACTGGGGATTAAGGGACATGGGCAGTTAATGCTGCTGAGAAGTACAAGGAAGAAAAGGGCAACAGTGTTGTTCATTTGAATTATAGCTGTGTCCCAGTAGGAATCTCTGAGAACTCATTCCAGCAACAAGGCTCTTTTAAAAAAAGTTTACCCTTGTTTATTTAGTGTCTTGGGGTGGGGGAGGGGGCTGGGCAACATCTTTATTCACTGATCCATCTTTTAGACCCTTATATGTCTTATAAAATTGAGTATTTCTTTTCTAAAAATTTTAATGTTTATGAATGGTTTGCACGCATATATCCTTGTGTATCATGTGTGTGCCAGGTGCCTGCAGAGCCCCTCCCCCAAAAAAGGCAATAGATCCCCTGAAACTGGGGTTACAGATGGTTGTGTGCTGCCACATTTATAAGAATTGGGAATTGAACCCTGGGTCCTCTGGAAGAGCATCACCCTTGATGACACAGTGAGCTAGAGGCAAGCTTGGCCTGTATGAGACCCATTTTAACTCCCCTCCCCTAAAATAGCAGCAAAATAGATTCATTTCCTTTGTGAAGAACTATTTTCATAACTCTGAAGCAGTCAGTTTCTTTGAGAATGGCCATTGCAAAGTCCTTGCCTAACATTTACAGATAAAATGTATCCAGTGTGTTGTTCTCAATATGCCCCTCACTGTATCCCTTCCTCTTATCAGGCACCCTTTGAGCACCTCAACTTGAGTAGTGTTGGCCAGAGATGTGGCTCAGTGGTAGGGTGTTTACCTAGCATGTGTAAGGCTCTGGGATAAATCCCTACACCACAGAGACGAAAAGAAAAGAAAAACAAAGCAAAACAAAACAAAAAGAAAAAACTCTTGACTAATTGTACTTAATTCAGCAAAATGCCATATCTTGGAGGCAAAGTGTGTATATTACTTGAATGGTGTGCTCCTTACATGTTAGCTGTGTTCAGGGAGAAATACCTTTTCTTTCTGGAGACCTCCTTTTACAACTTGGTCATCTTACACATTGCTCATTTAAGAATGATGTCACAACTCTTTTTGTGTTCTAAGAGCTGAGTACAGGGACAAAGTGATCTGGGAAAGGTAACAGTCAATATGAAACAGCAGTGGACACAAGCAATGTAGACTAGGGTCTCGTGAGATTCTCATACACACCTTGTATAAAGAACTATTACTGGGAGCTGGCAAGATGGTTCTGTTGGTAAGAGTACTTATTTTTTCTTGCAGAGGATCATGGTTCAGTTTCCAACACCCACATGGTGACTCACAACTTACTGTAACTCCAATTTCAAGATATCTGACACCCTCTTTTGACCTGTGACGGCACTAGGCAAGCACATGGCACATATTAATATGTGCAGGCAAAAACTAATACACACAAATGCAAATAAATCTAACATTACTTTTTTTGTACAAAGGAGCCATTACTAGATACATGTTTCCAAAACAACTATCAGGGAGTTAATGAAAAGCTTTGCTTTCTACCACCATCAAAAAAAGGAGGAGGAGGAAGAGGAGGAGGAGGAAGAGAAGAAGAAAAGAAAGAGGAGGAGGAGGAGGAAGAAGAAGAGCTAGTTAGGCTTCTGGATTCAAGTAGTTTACCAACAAATAGGAAGTAGGATCCCACATGCTACCATTTCCTCCAATCTCCTCCTTCTACAATTCCAGATACATATACATATGTACATATATGGCTTTAATATGTTCTCTCTGCTTTCCAGCCTGCCTTTGCTTTGCCAATTCTTCTTTTTTGCCCCACCCCATTTATTGAAATGCATGCATTATGAAACAGAAGGGCTGATTCTGTGTTGGTAGTACTCACTCAGAGCTCCTTGTTCTTCATTTAAAAGCTAGGTGAACTGAATCCTTGATGATTTCCTTAGGAAGCACCTAAGTTAAGTTGCTTTTTGTACATGGCCCTCGATTACTTTCTTTTTCTATTGTGGGACAGTCCTAGGAGGCTTGAAGGAGATTCAATGAACCATACTTTTAAACCTTAACTATGGTATTAAAAAAAAATCACCCAGAAGAGCCAAACTTCTTGTTGTTGTTTGAGACAGCGTTTCTCTGTGTAACAGCCCTGGCTGTCCTGGACTCTCTTTGTAGACCAGGCTGGCCTCAAACACATAGCAATCAGCCTACCTCTGCCTCTCTAGTGCTGGGATTACAGGTGTGTACCACCATGCCCAGCTAGATCCAGACTTTTGAAATCATAGCAGCTCTGTGTAATTTCTCTTTGGTCTTTAATATAAATACCTTAGTTTTCAAAGCTAAAGACAATCACAATAAATTGCTATGAAATCTTACCATGATTATTGGTTATTTTTTAAAGTTGAAATCAGTGATATAAAAATAGCATTGAATTTTCGGGATCTCTTCCACCCTTTAACAGAACTCTGAGGTGAACAATCTGTGGAGGTGTTTATCTGTCATCTACTCCTCTGACCAAAGGCTGGTTCTGATGCACAAATGAGTGCAACTAATGTTCCTTTATTCTCAGATGCTCATAACTCCACTTCCCATGGAGCATGTCGTCAATGGGAGTTAGGTTCAGGAATGGAGGAGAACCCAGGCTGGCTCACACCATATGATTTAGAAGACACACATTCCCTCTACCTAGGCAAAGTGGCTGTCCAAACACATTATTTGAATGCTAAGGGTAAGGAATGAAGTGAGGGGTACAATGAGAAGAAGACACTGAATAGATTTTAAATGAAACTGTGCAGAGGCAATGACTTTGCACTTATTTCTTAAAGAAACATTGACTTTTCACATGCGATATAACTAAGAGTTCTTTACAAATTAAATTAAAAACCTGTTTTGTTGCTAATGGGGGTGGTGTTAAAAGGGGTCTTATACAGCCCTAGCTGTCCTCTAACTCACGTGTCATCAAGGATGACCTTGGATTTCTTATCCTCATGTTTCCATCTCTCAAGTCCTAAGACTATAGGTGTGTACCAAAAGCCCAATCAAAGGCCAAAGATCTAGACACATCACATTTCTGACAACTTGTTCTAGGTGACAAAGGAGTGATTTTTTTGACAGGAGGTGGGGATGTACATGGGAAACCATAAGCAGTAGTCGAGTAGTGTGTGTGTGTGTGTGTGTGTGAGAGAGAGAGAGAGAGAGAGACAGAGAGAGACAGAGAGAGAGAGACAGAGAGAGAGAGACTGTGAAGATGGCAATCAAGTACAATCATTTAAGAGGCATCGGAAGCAAAGCCAAGACAAAGAATCAAGTGTCTACAGATAAATGGATGAAGACATTATGGTATACACACATTATGGAGTTTTTCTTCAGCCACAAAGAACAAAACATTTTGATTTCCAGAAAAATGAACAGACATGATGATTATGACATTAAGTGAACTAAGCTTAAACACTGCTAAGTAAAAGGAGCCTGTCAAAAAGTCCATGCATGATTCCATTTGTAAGAAACATTTAACATCAGCAGATCTACATTAGCAGAAAAGTATATTAAATAAAGGGAAATGGGGGTTAGTGGATATATGGTTAGCAGGTGTGTAGTTTCTTTCTAGAGTGATTACAACTGACTCTGAAGGACGTACAATTGCCAGCATATTAAATGGCACTGGACTCTACAAATGTATGAATGAGCTATAGGCCTGAGTCAACAGTGATACGTCAGTTCCAACTCATGAGTTGGGACAAATGTACCACATCAAACACAAGTATTTATAATAAAAGACATTGAAATAGGCTATCTAAACATTTCTGTGCTATCTGCTAAATTAAAAAGTTAAATTAATAAAGTAAACCTGGGCTCTAAAAGAATAAACGATAAATACACGTGGCACAGGGGGAGCGAGGGGCACCATGATGATGACTTTCAACATGCTTTTTAAAAAAGACCAATGCTTGATGTAATTCCAATATCAGGAAGCTACATTAAGCTATTATTTGCTAGGGCAATTTTCCTAATCTCTCAATTGCTACCTTACCCTTTTTCTAATTTTTATTTGTTGTGAACACCAAACAATTCCTTGCTGTTGCTCTAAGGCATTACCAAAATAGTTTCAGTTAACCTCCTAGATGGGATATGGAACTGCAAAGCAAGCTAAACTGCAGGCTGCTGTACAAGTTCAGCCCTCCAGGCCACCTAAGAAACTCCAGAGGAACGCACAATGGCCTGCTTCATGGAAACAAAGAAAGCGAATCACAGAGGTTTTTAATAATCCCAGGAGGTAGGGGAAAGTATACATTAATCCATCCTCCCTCCTTCCATAAAGCAGTGAAATTACTGCATAGAACGTGCTACACACATTGAAAGCCTGAAGTCATTTGACCTAAACTCCAACAATAAAGCACATAAATTACAGTCATTATGCAGATATATGATTGGAGATCACCTACCAATCAGCAGGAGAAATATAGCTAGTTAGCATTTTGAAAAACCTTGCCAAAATACAGCTCTGGAAGGCTTAAGACTGCCGATTATTTTTAGGTCTACTAATCCTGCAAGGTAGGAGAGGGAAAGCCAATGAGAAACACACATTTCTACAATCAACTTTATTATGTTTCACTAAGAATAACTTTCGTGTGTGCATAGTTGGGAGAAATAGTGCTGTTACTTTAAGAGTCCACCTTTTGGTTTGGTGAGTTCACAATAGCTTTACATTTTACTCCAGATAGAAACCAAACAGGTTGCTTATTACTTGTTAAATGACAAGTTCATGATGAACTTAGGATACTACCTAAGGCTCTTAGATGTCATTTGAATTTCACCAAGTATTTACAATGTGGCCTATGTCAAACCAGAATGAATTCCTGCAATGCACACTGACTGACATATGTTGGGGTAGTTTGTTGGCATTATATTACCTAAGGATACAGTTCACCCTCATGCATTTGTTTGTGTGTGTGTGTGTGTATGTGTGTGTGTGTGTGTGTGTTTTGCATGAGACTGTGTATGTGTGTATGTATGACTGTATGAGTGTGTGTGCAGGAGTGTGTGTGTGTGGTTGCGTGTGTATGTGTGTGTGAGTGTGTGTGGTTTGTGTATGGGAGGTGGGGTGTTTATTGTTCACTGGAACTCTTCTGTGCCCACTTCACATCTCACCTCAGAAGTTCTGGAACTACAGATGAGTGTTACTGCGTCCAGCTTCTGATTCTTGCATGTCAAATGGTTTACCCTGTTAAGTCAACTTCATCGACTGTGCACACTTACAACCACTACCTCTAGGATTCAATGCTAGAAACAACAATTAACCCTCAGGACAACAACACAAAAGAGCAAGACTAGAATTTCACCAAAGCTCTCCAGGAATTCTCAGACCCCAATAGACAGTGTTACTAAAAGGATCAAAGGAAGCGTGTTGGGGTCCTGAGGAGTAACTAGGGACAGGTAAAGAAAGACCTTTTCTGGCACTAATTCTCTGAGGCAAGTACACATATCTTGTTGGCACTGAGATTCTCATTCAAACCCGAATTTATGACTTTTAACTGGACTCATTGAGCAGAATGTCTAGGATATAGAATTCCAAAACCGCCTGTGGATTTCAGGAGCACACGATGATCTGAAGGAGCCATATCTGACCTTGAAATCCTTTAAGAAGTACGCGTGCAAAGACTCTAAGAATGTATGTGACAAGTGTCTACGCGGGTAAGCTGTTTACAACTTTCACCACGTCTGTCTTTCTTATGAGCTTTTTTGTCTTCGCCCTCCATCCTGGTCTCTGAGGTTTTCTTCCGTAGAAGATGGGTGAAAGACAATGCAGAAACTGATATTTCCAAGGTTGCTCACATCTGTCAGAGCCTTAACTACAAAGCACAAAGAGGCCGAAAGTAAAAACACCCTTGGCTAGGACTTTTTTCTTTGTTGCTCAATAGTGTATCTCAATTATCCTCCCCAAGGGTTGCAAAACCACCAGCGCCTCGGGCTTATCAATCACATCAGACTATAGTCCATTTCTGACAGGTGATAGGGCTAGGCTCAAAGGGTCAAGGAGATTCCCCAAGTTGGGGAAGCCTGGCTATTAGCAACACGGCCTTTCTCAGCACTCCTATGCATCTCCTGTGCAGTCACAGATGGCCTCAAAGAAAGCAAAGGAAGAGATACTCTCAGGAAAACATAGCAGATATGCCTTTCCCTACACAGAGAAGGCTGACTGACACCCAGTCCTGAGGATGACAGTGTACCTGCTCTGGGTTACTCCACATGTCCAGAGCAACAGCTCTCAGGCTGTGCCTTCCCTTGAGCTTCATAAAGCCAAAGCCTTGACCCCAGTTATTCCACTTTAACTGTAATGCCCAAAGTAGAATGGTTCCATATTTTGTTGATGTAAATTAAGAACCACCACTTGCTAGTGTATCATGAAACACTAAGTAATTTACTAAGGCAATAGTTAAAGCTGTGAATATTATCTAATGTAAGGAGCACTGCCACGAGCTCTGTATATACCAGTGCCCTTACTCTTTCTGTGTATCAGCTCTCTGCCTCTGTGTTCAATACAGCTGCTCTCCTCCCTTTAAACCTGCTGCCACTTTCACCTTTTCTGTAACATGTATGGTGATATGTATTTATATATAATTGTGTGATGTACAATGTGATCTGATTTATTAAAATTGTCTATATCCATGAGTAGCAAAAGAAATTTGGAAATAAGGAATGTTTACTGGAGTGAAATTGATATTTTTGTGTGCTTATCAGTCAATCAAATGTTGACATTGTAAAAACACACATACATATCCATCTTCTGTCCATAATACAGCTTGCTTATACCCTCTCTACCACCCTTGGAATGATCCTGCTTTCTAACAAAACAAATCATAGAGAACAAAGACAAAAACTTATTTGCTATGCATTTTAGTCCCTACAGATCTATTCAATTTCTGGCAATCTTCAAATACACATATAACCAGACTGGGGCTCCTCAGTTGCTACACCACCGTAGAGCCAGTGCAAGTATATAGGCTGTGCACTAGAAGTGGCCTTGTTCTCTTTACTATAGCACCGTCATTTAACCAAGAATGAAAGACTATGTGTTTCCATTTCCACTTTGGGTAGGGACGAAGGGAGAGGGGCTAAAACTGTGATCTCTGGAGAATGGTGGTGTCTGCCATAGATCTAATGGAGACAAAGACACTTGAGTAATTTGGCCAAGAGACAAGCTTGAGACACACTGCTCACAAATTCAGACTATCAGTCAATTTTCTCTGGCTTAGAGCAACTGGGTGAGTACATGCTGGTAGCATTCATTACTCAAAGCTATCAACTTGGCTGTTGTAAATTTTGAAGGTCATGTGCCAACTATTAATTCATAAAGCAATTATTGTCATCATCATTGGAACCCAAAGACATTCCAATTACCTACCACTCCCAGGATGTGTCTGGCCCTTTGTCAATTTAGGAAGAGCCATGATCATGGAGAGTGGGTAGCTCAGGACTATAGCCACTAAGCGATAGAAATGAGGGAGAAAGAAATGCCAGGGGAGAGAAAAAGAAATGGAAGGCATATGACCCTGTACTACCCAGTAATGGGAAAGTCACCTGCAATTGATGCAAAGGGTGACCTGGCACCAAAGTCTTAGGTTCCATGGCAACTCCCACCAAGCACAGGGATCCGGTTTTTTCTCCCTAGTTTCCATTACACAGAGCCTGCAGATGGAACACAGCATTACCACTGCAATTATTGAGTATAATTATCATGAAGAGTCTTTGATGTGATGGCAAAAATTATTAAAATGACCCTTCTTAGAGAAGAAGGGCAATAAATACAGCCTTATTCGGAAAATTCAAGGACCGACTTTTGTATCAGGACCTTCTGCCAAAAAAGAGTAAGTCATTGAATAGACTTGTTTTTTGCCTCTTCTCCTTGAACGTGTTTTATCTCATGTGGAAATGAATAATGGTATGTCATTCAAGATATATTTTAAGAGTAAACTTAAAAGTACTTCAAAAGAAAATAAAAAATTAAGTGACCTCCTCTGTGTAGTTCCTCTGATCCCATGGTAACCAAGAAGGAACAATTTTTAGAATCTGCCTTCAAGGATGGGAATAAATAAAAACTGAACTAAACACTGGCCTCATCTTAATGCTAATACTTGGCAGTGCCGTAATTATCTGCTTGAATATGCAAACACTGCCGTGTAGTTTTAAAAGAAACACTAGCTAGAAGTATACATGAACACAGTAAAATGCCCCATGCCACATTTTTAACCCATCTGGTCTAATACTGAGTCAAAATAGCACAATCCTAAATTGTATGCAGAGTTCTAGTAGCATGTACATTTACCATATCCAATTTATTCCATTTCAACGTAGGACAGTAAAGACCATTTCAAAAGCTAAGAGCAAACTATGTAAGTCCAGCATTACAAGTCTTGATGCTTTAAAAATTGATTGCACAAACAGGACAAGTCCAACTGGGCTACATGGAAAACGTCTTTATGCTTTTAGTTTTCCTTTTTCATGTGTGGTAAGGAATACAACCCAATATAAATACCAATTAGCTGCTGTGCTCTGAATATGGCACAAGATCTCATAGGGCTCATATGTTGGAGACTTGCTCACTGTGGTGGCACGGGTGAGGTGAATCTATAAGAAGAGTGGCCTGATAGGAAGTCACTTGGGTAGACTCTGAAGAAATTGCGGAAGCCCAGCCTCTCTGATTTCCTGTGAGAAGAAAGTTCTTCTTCCCATACAAGCTCCTCACTCTGTGACACCATCAGCAAGAGATCTTTGACAGAGCTAAGCTGAGACTAGCACCACACCTTCAAACCTCCAGAACTACGAGCTAATTAAACTTCTGTCCTTTATAAAGCTACCCTGTCGCAGAGATTTTATTATAGCAGTAAGATTTTGGTAAGCAGATGGACTTGCCCAAATCTTCTGATGGCTTAATAGTACAGCCATGTAAACAGATCAACTTAGAAATGAACCATTATTTGCAGCCTAGGGAGATAGCCTTAGTCTGTAAAGCGCTTGTCGAACAGGTATGTGAAAACAGGGGTGCAGACCTGTGTATTTATAATCCTGGGGCTAGAAACGTGGAGACAGTAAGATGCCTGGGGATTTCTGGATGGCCAGTTTTTGCTGAATTGTTGAGTTGCAGATTCAATGAGAGCCTCTTGTTGCAAAGAAAATTGTAAGGTAGAAAATAATAGAGGAGAATACCTGACACTGACCTCTGGCCTCCACATACCTGTAAACACAAACAGGCAGGTGCAGAGAGAGGTGGGGGAAGAGAGAGGGGGGAGGGAGAGGGAGAGAGAGGGAAGGAGGGAGCAAAACGAATGTTTGGCCTTTGCATTTTTGCTTAGTGGTTAAAGGTCTTCTAAAGGCATGTATACACTAACTTTTTACATTTATTTATTTGTTTATTTATTTATTTATTTATTTATTTATTGAATGTCTGTATGCACATGATTTGGGTCTGACACCTCTGGAGGTCAGAGGACAATTTGAAGGTATTGCTTTTCTCATTCCATTGTGTGGATCGTGGACTCAGGCTGTCAGGCAGACAACATCCTTACCCTCTTTCCAACTCCCCCAAGTCATCTCAACAGCCCGTATGGACATGTCAATAGCCCAGGAAGCTACTCAAGTAGGTAGGTAACTATATATAGTATACATCTTAGAACTTAAAAAGAAAGCCTGGCTAAACCCTGGAGTTCTGTCGTTAACACTTATTATGAACAACAAGATCAGAAGATGCTTTAGATTTTTCCTTTTATGCTTCTGGTACTTTAAATGATGAAAAAGTCTGTGTTTTAGTATTAACAGCCTTAAAAGTATATATTCTTAAAGATTTGTGTTTACTACTTTTAATTGTGTGCATGTGTGCGCACAGGCTGGCATTTGTGTTTAAAGTGTTCTCCAGAGGCCAGAGATGTCAAATAACCACAGTGAGCTGGAGTTAGAGGTAGCTGGGAGTCATCTGATATGGGTGCTGGGAATCAAACCTGGGTCCTTCACAAGAGCATACACACTCCCCCCCGCCAGTATTTTCTCATCCTATTTTATTGCTGCAATACACACTTTTAACCACTGAGCTATCTCTCCAGCTCCAAAAGCATTTATTTTTAATAATGACAGGCTAACCAGTACTTTTACTTTATCAAAAAACAAAAGTGTTCCTGTAATACTGCTTTTGGAAGGATAGGCTATAGAATCTTTAGTTTTAAAAATGACTGTCATAAAGTTTGAGATTAAATGAGAAACTAAGTAGTAAAAGTCAACTCTAATCAGCAGTTTTATAGTCTGACCTAATATATATCAGGATGTAAATTCTGTGTCAATATCCAAGTATTTCTACCTGCTTTTCATTTACATCCTAGCACATTGTTACTCATAAATAAAATTAAAGAGATTGAAAAAAGACACTCGTGTTATTTTACTTAAAAATGCACATGACCTTTTAAATTTTGCATGCAAAAACATGTACCTACTGCGCTGAACTGACTAACAAGGACTTTCTTCCCAACAGCAATCATTTTGTTGAAAGAACATTCTGTTCTATGAGGTAAAAACAGGTAATTCAGAAATTCATACTGTCTACTAACGACAAATGTATGTCAACTAAAAGCTAAAAATATAAATAAATAAAACAACCTGGGATGAAGGGGGTTTGTTCCTGAGCACATCAAAGGAAGGGAGAACAAAGATGGAAATCACAGCTCTCTGCACAACTGAGAAGCATTTAAGCACCTTTTTTCTTCTTTTTTTTGATGTTGCTGATGAGAGTTTATGGACCTCAGAGCATCTGTCAACTTATCATCTGATCACTTCCTTATAATCTCTTTGCATCTTAAATATCTCTGTCCAAGAGATCTTCTTCTACTTAGTTTTAGCCTGGTACTATAGACTGCCCTTCCATTACCTTCTCCCATTTGTACTTAAGATTCATAGGTGTATACAAGGGTAGGCGGCCTCAGCAGTATCCTGGCCTTGATCCCAAGAAGTATATAGGATGTAGGGCACCAAGAAACTGGATAAACAAGTGTGTGATTATGATTATAGCATTATTAAATTCAACAATATAACAGGAGAAAAGCATAAGCCCCAGGGGAATTCTACGCCCTCTTCTGGATTCCCATGTGCATATGTGCACAAACCATACATTTACACATAATTACAAATAATAAAAATAAATCTTCAAAAAAGAATAATGGACTGTAAATATATATGCAAGGCTTTGGATTTAAGGGTTCCAACTACAGACATTTTGAGGGAATAAGCTGGAGAGAGAACAAAACCTTCAGTGTGTTTAAAAAGCAGAAGACAGACCAGTGAGATGGCTCAGTGGAGAAAGGTACTTGTTGCCAAGTACTTTTGAGTTAGATCTGAGCCACACATGGTAGGAACAGAACTTATGCCAGCAAACTGTCCTTACACACACACACACACACACACACACACACACACACACACACACAAATAAATGTTAAAATTATTTTTTAGAAAAAGACAAAAGCAGTCATATTTTTTTAATAAAAAGCTATATTATGCATAGAAAAAAATCCAGAAGGCCTAGCAGGCTTAACACAAAATCAAAACTAGACAGGAACAACTTCTACGGAGATTCCAAAGCCAATAGCAAGAGTTTTTGCCTGCCGCCCCCCCCCTCTCTCATTAAAGGGAGGAAGCCGTTTAGTGGAACCACTTCATCATAGTCACAGGGACTAGAAAGATGGTCAAGTGACTGAATGACTTCTTTTGTCTTGTAAGGAGATTCCCATTCTCTAAACAGAACATTGAACTGAGTGGGTCAGAGGTATTAGATCAAATAGTGGTAAACATGATGCTCTGCATCTAATCATCCAACCAGGAGTAGATAAATCACTGGGACCAGATGGTACCCACCAGCCAGTTTGGAGGTAACTCAAGGGTGAAATTGTTTTGGCCAACATGTGTAGGCTGTCTTTACAAACAGCTACTGTGCCCAAGAGACTGGTGCTTGTCAATGTGATTCCTATTCATAAGAGGGGTTCCAGAAGGGATCCTGGGAAGGAGAAACCAGTAGGACTCATTTCCATATCAAGCAGGCTGGTGAACTTTACAAGACTGTTGAAATCACTGCACAACTTACAAAAAATGAAAGCTTAAGAGGAAGAGAGAACCCAGTATTTTAGCGAAGGGGAAAACTCAGGTTCACTTTTTAACCCTGAGCCATTAGAAGAGGTGGAGCAAGGAGATTATACAGATTTAGTACAGTTTTTGAAGGATGCTAAAAACATAACAGAAGGCACTAGCACTGCTTGTTGTATATTGTAACTGAACATTCCTTAAGGATACAAAAAAAAAAAAAAAAAAAAAAAGAAAAAGAAAGAAAATTCAGAGGTTCAAGAAAAAGACTGGGTCTGTGACGGCTTCCTTTAAAGAAAGCTACTGAGGCTCAGTATGGGAAAAATAAGAACACGTCCTCTTTTGATTAAGCAAGCTATTCTTTACTTAATATTTTTTATTTTTTACATATACATTTATGGTATTACACACATATAAAATAAACTACATACTGCAAAGAAGAACCACGAAATAATCCTGCTATGTTAAAGATACTTAGCAAACAACCCAGGAACTACAGCAACGACTCACTTAGCAGCGATTCAGATTTGGGGATGAACCACCACACAAAGCAAGCCTCGGTCTCATCCCCCCTCACCCCTCCCCACAGAAAAGAGGGCAAAAGAAACATTCAGCCTGTGAAATTTACTGTAGAAGACTGAAGCCACCCTCTGGGACACAGCCTTTTCTTTGGCACACAAATACTTCAGTTGCATATTTAACCAACTCTGCCATCTGATTTCTAGACATTCAGTTCTGTCCTGGGTTTAAAAGGGACAAAGAGTGGACCAAAATCAATGACAGCAGAAGTGACAGCTGAAAAGGAAGGCAGAAGCAACGGCAGCAGAACAGTCTGGGGCCACTTAGCTTAGGGCACATAGTTCCTCACACTTCAAAGGGCCCTAAGGCCATTACTGCATTATAACAGCATTCGTTAGCTGATTTTCATAATGATGACCTCGAGTCGTCTTTAACAGATTGCGGTTTTTATCTTTTTCATAAGGTGGGAGAACAAATACTTTAGAAACATTTGTCATGGAAAATGCTTAAACTATCTTGAAAGACAATTTGATACATAAAGGGTAATTTTCCAGAACAGAAACAATAGTTAAAAACAACTTACACAATGTCTTTTTCTTCAGAGAAAGAACAATAACTTTAGACTTTTATTTTATTTTAGTGATTTTGAAGATAAGCACAGGGCCTGACACATACATTGAGCTCTATAACCCCTCAAAAAGGTGCAAAGGGTGGTTTTGTTTTTGTTTTCCAAAGGTAGTTGAGACAGGATCTCACCTGATCCTCATCCTCTTGGATCCACCTCCCCAAGTACTAGAATCATAGTACATGTCTGTACTGCTAAGACACAACTGTTTTTCAGTGTGTTTCTTTCTTTTATGTGCATGCACATGCATGTCCTCATGTTCATATGCATGCATGCCACAGTGTACATGTACATATGGAGTCAGAGAACAACTTGTTGAAGTTGGTTCTCCATTTCCAACTCATGGATTCTTGGGATTGAATTCAAGTGGCCAGGCTTGGCAGCAAGCGTCATTAATTGAACCATCTTGTCAGCCACCTAAGACATTGTTTTATTTATTTATTGTAATTGTATTTACTCACTATGTATGCACATATGCATATGCGTGTGGGTGTAAATGCACTTGGAGGTCAGAGGACCACTTGCAGGGGTAGGTTCTCTCCTTCTACTATGTGGGTCCTGGGAATCAAATTCGGGTCATCAGGCTTGATGGCAAGGGTCTTTAACCACTGAACCATTCTGCCCCCAAGACAAAAGCATAAGACAACACACGATACAAGCTGCAACTTGAAAGACTTGCACAAAAGTTCTAGATATGTTTGGAGAATCTATGAACTGTTCCAAGGGGGAACTCAACGGTCCTTCCACCTGAGTTAGTGTCCTTTTCAGAAATACAACACTTGAGGACTGACTGGCAGAGCAAGGAAAAAAAAACAATAACAAAACAAAAACAACCAACCAACAAAACAAACAAACAAAAATATTAATCCCCAAAGATTTAGAAGAGGAGGTAAGCAAACACGGAAATAAGGTTGATTTCTCTGGGTGGGTTCAAAGTATTTCTTCAGGCACACAATTTCCCAAGTGGGTAGAGCAAAATCTGCTGAACGCAGTTCACATCTGCTAAATGTGTTTCTCTGGAGGCAACTTGAGCATGGTGAATGGAGCAGAACCCGAACATGCCGGAACAGAACAAGAAAACTGCGCTTGAGAGGACTGAGCCAGTCTCAAGCTTCATGCCCACAGCAGCAGAACAGCACACCCCAGTCATTATGAAATGGAGGGGGTGCTCCAGAGCATGGTATGGTGCCTGGGTGACATTAAAGACTAAAGAGCACTTTCCTGGGGGAGGGGACAGGAGAGTTGCATACATTATATTAGCTATGTTCCTGTACATAGGAAAGGCCCCAAGGGCAAGGAGAAAAAGTGATGTTAAACACTGGATTTGCCGAAAGGAACTCTAAATTCCACATGATGGAAGCAAAGACCCTCAAGATTGTAGACTGACAAAGGAAGGGGCAGGAAAGAAAACAGTGAGTCACTCTTCTACATTCTAAATGCCAATATACTAAATATCACATGCCTTATCTGGAACCTACACAAAACAGACATAATACAGAATGAATGAATTATGACTAGTTTTATAGTTTTGAATGGCCTTGACATCAGATTGAACTTGGGCATAAGCCATCACTACTCCCAATCTCAGAGGTGTGTGTGTGTGTGTGTGTGTGTTGTCATATATAGCACTTAGTGCTGATATTTGGAGATCACTTCTTGAGAACAATGCCCTCTTAAGATTTCCTACTTCTTAGCAGGATCAGACACTAAAAGCTCCAGAGTAATGCCTCGCTCCAGGAGGGATGAAAAGCTTACAGTCCTGCCAGCATCTCTGGACAGAACAAGCACATTCTGTGAGGGCTGTCCTGAAAACAGCCTTCGGTGACGGCCCACAGTATTTATTTCCTGAGAAGCCGCACAATGCTGACTTTTCATGAAAGCTTGTAAACTCCTTGTTTCCTCTCCCAGGGAAGAATGAGCACTGCTGTGGTCTTCAAGGCTTCCTGCCTCCTCTCCAGCTCCCACCGCTCCACAGCTGCTCCCACCACAGAAATAGGTGAGTCAGACAGCAGATCCAGGCTAGTGGCAGAGGAGGCAACAAATAGTGGTAACAGCTATAGCAGCAGAAAACAGGAAATAGCTGCCTGTTTCAACTGCAGTACATGGAAGGGGTAGGCTTTGTTTGTGTTTTGAAACATGTATTTCCAGTCTCTCTTACCCTCCCCTAAGTATTCAACCTTTGTCAAGTGAACAAGGATGCTCTTCCCTTTTCTCACACTTCTCACCTCTCAATATCTCCCTCTGTGCTCTAGGGATGTAAATAGAAAAACTGCCTGTGAGTAAATGACTGCTCCCTGGGTTTCAAACTACTGAGACACAGCAGGAGCTTAAGACCATAGGCTGAATTTCCTTAAGAAGATGTAAAGGCAAGGTAGAAGTAACTGTATCCAGAGCTGCACAATGTAAACATTCAATCAGGATGAGCGCTTTGGTCTCCTGTGCTCCAACCAGAGAGTTGTGGTCCATTATGTGGGTGCTAGGAATCTAACCTGAGTCCTCTGGAACAGCAGCCAGTGCTCTTAACCACTGAGGCATTTCATCTTTCCAGGCCATGTAACTTTTCAGTTGTTTGTTTGTTTGTTTGTTTGTTTTTCCAGAGAGGGTTTCTCTATGTAGCCTTGGTTGTCCTAGAACTCACTTTGTAGACCAGGCTGGCCTCGAACTCACACAGATCCACCTGCCTCTGCCTTCCAAGTACTGGTATTAAAGGTGTGTGCCACCACTGGCCTGCTCCATGTAACTATGTTTTTTAATCCACATTGGCATTAGAGTCGTGCCAATCAAGAAGGATAATATGAGTGTAATGCTATCGGGTATGCTGCTTGCTCGCCACACCATATATTTTTCAAATTAAAATGTAACTCATAACTTACCCATTGCCAGTGTACAATTCTGTGACTTTTAAGTTTACTCACAGGGCTGTCCAACTAGCACCAAGCTCAAATCATTCCTATTGCCCCCAACAGAAGTCTTATACTATTGGCGGCCATCTTCCCTCTCCACACCTATACATACCAGCCTTAACTCCTCAACTTTCTGCTGCTCTGAATTTGTCTACCCTTTTTTTTAAAGATGGCTCATTAAAAGAAATCATGCACACTGTAGTCCCCCAGAACTGACTCCCCACTCCAACACACACACACAAAGTATAATGTTTAAAATGACCATCCATGTCATACCAGGTATAAGTACTTTATTTTGTGTTTGTATGTGTGTGTGTGTGTGTGTGTGTGTGTGTGTGTGTGTGTGTGTGTGTCTAATATTCTGTTGCATGGGTATACCATTTTGTTAAGCCACTCATTGGTTGATATACAAATAGCTCATATTTATATTGGCCTAATACCTCCCAAAAGCCTTTTCTTTACTTCAAATATATTTATATTTTATATTTATTCTGATGTGGGATAAAATATTAATAACTTCTCTAGAACACTGAAACCTTATAAGTCTCCAAAGTCATGACAAGCTCCTCAATACCATGCTCGGGTCCTAATATTCATGGACATCTATCTATCTGGGAGTGGGTTGCTGGGTTGTATGAGCCGTCAATCACTATCTATGGGAAAGTGCCTTCCACAGACATTGTGGGCTAATGACAAAAACTTAACATGCCACTGGTCTCCACAAGTTGACATTCTTACTACTCAGGAGATCGGAAACAACACCACCATTTAAACTGGGAGTGGGGACCAAAGCACAAAGCACTCCAAAACAAGGGGTTTAATTCCTCTAGTAAGAAAACATATTTAAATTTAGTCACTACTTCCTGTTTTCAGCCTGAAACTTTGCATTCTGAACTGCAACACACACACGCTCATAATTGTAAAAGTAGACTGAAATACTGAGTAAGAGACAGACCGGCCCCCTAACAACTTTCATGTGAATTACATCTTTCAAAAAACAGTAGAGGGAACACATAATCAGCTCTCAGGATCAGAACACAACAAATTATCCCCAAGATATCTAGACGTGAATGCAGCTGAAAATCTAAGAATACCCAGTGTTCCGAACACAGCTAAAAAAATGGGCTTCCTAGTCACTAAGCAATTGAAGACAGTCTCAGGCTATATCAAGACACTCTCGTAATACAGTGAGTGCAAACATGATCGAGCTATTTTAGGAGCCTGGCATGGGTGGGTTGAATGTCCTTCTTCTCAAAAGATGGTGGGAGGCAGTAATTGGCCTTTCTGAAGAAAGTCATAGAATTTGTTGATTTCTTTCCACTCCAAAAAGTCTTTTAATTCATTACTCCAGTTGCTGGGCAGAGTCCTTCCCCTAACTATAGCTGCGGAATTTTAGCCCCATAGCCAAGGAACGATTTTTTTTTCCTAACTTCCAAAATTTCTCTTCTTTCAGCTGTAGTTTTGGTGGCTACCCTGTGGTTTTCACGTAACTGTTAAAACTTCATCTTTTTAGCACAGCTTCAATCTCTTGCACTTTCATTCTCATTTTCTCACCTTTCCGTGGCTTTCCCTTTCTCCATCGCTAGTCAATCAGCAAGCATTCATAGCTTAACTAAAGGAAGTGAGGCACAGTGAGTATTAAGCACCAAAGTAAGTATTAAGCACCATGCTCTGCTGTGGAGGAGCTGAGTCCAGTGTGGCTCTTTGTGCTATCCCATCCCTTGCTAGCCCCGTTTCCATCCCTGTCTTGGCAATATCTTACCAAGCTTCGGGGTTGAAATGACCTGCCCAAGGAGCAGCTAGCTAGGGTTGAGATCTGGCTATCCTGATTGTCCCTGCCTCGGACAAACCCTCTAACATCTCCATCATACTCAATTTGCTTGATTTTATTTGGATGCTGGACACACAAAGTAATAGGGAAGAGTCTCGGGAACACTAATGGCTCAGGAATCCCCACCTCCCTTACATAAGCCAAAGCTACAATGACTTTATTTCCCCCAAAACAACAGCAACAACAAAAACCTTCAAAACCTACCAACGGATGGAAGGGTGGGGAACTACACACAAGGAAACAAGCCTGTTAAAAGTTTCAAATATGCACTATTTTCCCTAAATGGCTACAGATGTCTCGCTGGCATTTCTCTGCAGAGAGATGGAGCAATAGCCCATAGTAGTTGACAGGTCAGAGGGCAATGGGTTCCAAGACAACAAGCGACTGGACAGTGAACTTAACAAGCAAGGCCTCAGGAGCAGAACAGAAAGGACATTACAGCAGCAGGGACAGTCATCTGCCCTCCAAGTGTACACATGCTATCACGATGGCCTTCTCAGGTCCTCAGCAGCTCGGTTTCCCAGGTTTCAGAGATCAAGGTTATACAATGAAGGCACAAATCAGGCATGTTCTGGGATGATGACCGTAAGTATTAAAAACAAAATTCTAGATCGCAAAACTGAATTCTAAATGTTCTTGTGTGAAAGCATAAACCTGTTTTTAAGGGTTCAGTCTGGGGTTCCCAGCCTATGAATGAGAAAGATAGTTCCAAAATAATAATCAACACATGACCAACTCCACAAATTACATATATCTAAAAATCTTACCTCTTAAGATGGGGGTGGGTGGGTGTCAGATTTCCCATCAAACTAGGTGTCCTATGGACTACTTTAAGTTCTAATGCACTTTTAAGAAGTCCTGGATCTCACTGTGTTGCTCTGGCTAACATACTCCCAGTCTGAAAGGAATCCTCCTGCCTCAGCTTCCCGATTAACTGGAACCACCTTTCCTAGTCTCAAGCTAAAAAGTACTCTAGCTAATTTTCCTTCTAAAAGACCCTACTTCTGAAGGAACCAGCTGTAATTGATGAAAGGGATGGAATGCTAATAAGTGTTCAGATAACCCCGTCTGGGAAGTCAGAGAGATTGAGAGAACCCGTTCATATTACTGTCCAGATCTACACTTGAGGCTCCACATCCTCAACTACCAGAGCATTCTTCAGTGGCCCAGAAAATTCCAGCCCCCAAATCTAGACTTCGTACACTAAGGCATTTTCTAACTGAAGGCTACCATCATTGGTTTCATTCTTTTTTGTTTTGTTTTTCAAGACAGGGTCTCTCTGTGTAGCCTTGGCTGTCCTGGACTCACTTTGTAGACCAGGCTGGCCTCGAACTCACAGTGATCCCTCTGCCTCTGCCTCCTGAGTGCTGGGATTAAAGGTGTGTGCCACTACGCCTGGCATCGGTGCCATTCTTGCTACTTGTATTTGAACTCTATCAGTGTCACCCAAAACCAGGCTGCTCAACGTGTGTTTACAAACAGCTACCCACTAATCCAGCTATCTTGACAATGCAATCCCACTAGTCAGTAAGCAATTGAACTTTCCTAGCCGCTGGTGCCCAGATCTCTAAGTTTATCTATACCCAGCCAGGGCTGGCCGGAGACCCCTTTCTGCCCTGACTAAAAGCTTGCCCAGAGGGCCCTGCCACTCAAGGCTCCAGTTTACAACACTGCCCTGGAAAGGAAGCTGACCCACCCTAGTGGCCTGGAACTAAAAATAACCCCCTCAGGCCTGCAGGCTAGCCAGGTTCAGGCAGCAAAAACATGCCTGGACCTTCTTAACCCTGGGTAGTCTTAGGTTGCAACCCCTTGCCAAAGACTCACTCCCCATCCTGAGTCTCCTCATGCTCCAGGCAAAGGATGAAAATTAGACACGTTTAAAGCCTTCAATACCTCTCCTGTTTTATTTAGTAAAACACAAAGGGTGACAGGTGACTGCATCTTCAGAAAGGAAACAGTTGGCTTTCTTAACCCAACCTTGGGCCTCAGAATGTAGGAAAGTGACCTCAGGACACAGAAGAATTAAATGAGTCCAGCACAGTGCAGGAATCAGCCTTACAGCTCCTGGTCCTCTGAGCCACATGCTGTAATTGTAAACACATAAATCTGATTCTAGAATATCTAGTCTATGGAGTTTGGACACTGCCGTACAACTGAGTACTGTGATGATCCCTAGGCAATCTTTGACCATTGCACTCAAAACTGTAACTCATACTTTAGTGTATAGTATTCCATCTGGTTTTCAAAAACAAAAAGCAGCTTTGTGGCTCCCTAGGAAGACACACACACCACACACACACACACACACACACACACACACACACACACACACACACACTTCATTTATTATTTCAAACACAGAAATACCAACTGGTCTTGGAGGGATGTAGCTGCATATTTTAGGTTGAATTTCCATGCAGAAGCAAAGAATTGGATGGAGGTCTTTGGGAATTCATCCACAAAAGTCCTTTTTGGAGCACTAAAGATCCTGGGTTTTACTTCATCTACATTTGTAGCCAAGGCAGCGGTAAGGGTTGTTCATTGACAACAATTCATCTGTCTGTCTGTCTGTCTACCTACTCCCATCTATTATTTACCTATTCATCTATCCATCTATCTACCCATCCATCCATCAATGCATCTGGTTATTCACAAACTAAGTATGTCTTATCTGGACAAGCAATTCTTCAGACTTCAGAGCAGATTTTAGAACATTTGTGTACATCTCAGACATCTTGAAGATGAGACCCAAGTCTAAATACAAACCAATTTATTTCATGCACACCTTCTCACATATATACCTGGCACTGATTTTATACAGTATTTTAAGTGGGCTTGCCTTTTTTAAAATGTATTTTATTGATTTATTCATATTACATCTCAATAGTTATCCCATCCCTTGTATCATCCCATTCCCCCCTCCCTCCCATTTTCCCCTTACTCCCCTCCCCTATGACTGTGACTGAGGGGGACCTCCTCCCCCTGTATATGCTCATAGAGTATCAAGTCTCTTCTTGGTAGCCTGCAATCCTTCCTCTGAGTGCCACCAGGCCTCCCCATGCAGGGGACGTGGTCAAATATGGGGCACCAGAGTTCATGTGAAAGTCAGACCCCATTCTCCACTCAACTGTGGAGAATGTCCTGTCCATTAGGTAGATCTGGGTAGGGGTTCAAGGTTTACTGCATATATTGTCCTTGGCTGGTGCCATAGTTTGAGCAGGACCCCTGAGCCCAGATCCACTCGTCATAATGTTCTTCTTGTAGGTTTCTAGGACCCTCTGGATCCTTCTATTTCCCCATTCGCCCATGCTTCTTTCACCTAGAGTCCCAACAGGATGTCCTCCCCTCTGTCCAACTTTCCTGGTAAGTGAAGACTTTCATGGGACATGCCCCTTGGGCTAGTGTCCAGATATAAGTGAGTATATACCATTTGACTATTTCTGCTTCTGGGCTTGCCTTTTGACTTTGACCTATCTGTCATATGACACCAGCTGTGGTGTTTTCTACTTTTGCTCAAAGAGTTTCAGACTTGGGAAGCTTTGAAATTTTCGGACTAGGGACATCTTTTGCCCCCGCTCTCCTACAATATATGCACCCTGCTGAGTCAAGGAATCAACCAACTTGATGATCCCTTACCCTTCAATAGGCTGTTACATAATATGAAGTTCTTGTAATCTTCCCCCCCCCCAGGAGCACTTAAAATGTTTTCAAATATATATATGTGTGTGTGTGTGTGTGTGAAATTGGTCAGGTTTCTTTTTCCAGGCAGGATATGAAAATAACTGAATCTTCATTATTTGGATAACATTATCAATGCCCTTCACCAAGGCCACTGGCCTCTGTGATCAAGACACTGTAAAGGCTCTAGCTCCATGGAGTGGCTCTCACTCTCCTAAGTGTCCACACTTTCCACAGAAGTTCTTCTCCTGTTCTACACTCAGATCTATGAAATTATGAAATCTTGGTTGGGTCGGGAATGTGGCACATGTGTAGGACAGATATGCAATCATGATCCAGGTTCTCGTTCAATCCCCAGCACTGCTCCGAAAGCAGTAACTCACACTGCTGCCATTTCTCCATGTTCTGGAGTGCCATGGTATATCATTTAAAAGCTTCTGTTGGTTTCTTTTCACTCTTTTAGAATGTTTAGGAGCATGATAACTTTACAGTCTGGGAATATAGAGATAAGTTATTTCAATATACTAGATACCTGATGTTATTTTCATTTGCTGTCACAGTTCCTTAACCTTGTTCATACGTCTAAGTGGAGAGCCTACCTTAAACACAGCAAGCATAGCAGACACCAAATTACAGTCCTCACTGGTCTACGAGAGTCAGAAATGAATTTCACTCTACATAAATTAATAATGTCATGTAAAACCATTCCTTCAATCTCCTCACACTGAGGTACACAATTTAATCCTTGTTAGTGCTGTATGTTTGCTTTAAATCGTGTTGCTGCATTCCTTCATGCAATCAAGTGCCCTTTAAAAACCTGTGTGTCAGTTACATTTGCCTTCTCTAAGAGAGGTTAGGACCTTTTTATACCCTGTGGGGCTTTTGACCCTGGTTCCTGTTTTTCTTATATTTCTACTAAGTTACAGTTCTCACAGAACCACTGCCACTTTGATGAGATAACTAGAATCTGTCTTAAATGATAAATTGAGCTTTTTCCCATTAGACAATGTGAGATAAGCAAAGAAGCCTAACATAGTATTACAATGCATTTGATAAAGAATGGCACGAAAACCTAGTCAAGAATGTCAAAATTTTTTAAAAATATTTCCTTACATGGTGAATTATAACTCCACCATTCCACTCATGGCACTATTCTCTTCAAAACTTATTTAAACTGAGTCAAATGCTGCAGCACTTGAACTGCCTGCTTTGCAGAATAAATTATTATTTCTCCATATAATACAATTATTTAGATGGCTATTCCTTCACAGCACAAAACTAGTTAATAGTTTAGTACTGTGGACTTAATTATTCTAAGGGATTGGGGGAGCAAGAGTTCGAGAATTAGGATTTAAAGAAATCATTTTACTCAGAAAAATGTTCCATGGCCTATGAAACATCGACTCAAGAAATGTGGCGTTGCGCACCCACTGAGCAGCTGTGACTAATATTACTATTAAGAGGCCACCGTTCAAGAGACAGATCAAAATAATTAACACTCAACCTGATAAAAGAGAGAGAGAGAGAGAGAGAGAGAGAGAGAGAGAGAGAGAGAGAGAGAGAGAGAGAGAGAGCGCTAAATTACTCCCATATGATTGCTTTGAAAATAAGAAAGTTATGTCAACTAGTTGATTACTTAGTTAAAAATGGAAGTTGACAAGGTAGATTGAATGAAGGTGGGAGGTCAGCTTTCTCAAGCTGGTACATATGAAAATAAAATTTCAAAGTCAAGAGTCTTCTTACCAAATGTTTTAAAACAAAAACAGAAGAGCTCCTTAAAACCCACCCACAATGCTCCAAAAATAAGGTTTTTGTTTTGGGATTTTTTTTTTGTCCTGAGAATAGCAGATATGCAATCTGAGGTTTTGTTCAACGTCAGAGGCAACAGCAGCAAAATCTGTCATCGTTCCCCGCCCCCCTCCCGGCTTTTGGGTATAGTCCCCAATCTGTTTTGTCTTCTGTTGTCCTAAAACCTGGCTGGAGGGAAAGGAGGCATGTTCTCTTTTGCAAGAATTAGTTTATGATTGGGGGGAGGCATTTTATTTGATGGGGAAAAAGCAATTTCCTAGAAAAACAAAACAACAGAACCAGAAGTGCTGGAGAAAGCTCTGGTTCAGCTCATCAGCAGCGACTGACAGCTCTTCCACCTGAAGGACGGGCTGTTTGTATGTGTTGGAGGCTAACACTCGGATTTTCATACCTTCAAGGTCCCAGTGGGACAGTTGGTCATCTGGACTTTTCAACCTGGCTCACATTTCTGGGCTCCTACAGCAATGCTTGAAATGTTCCAGTTGTCAGGAGCCTTTCTTGTCTATCTTTGTTTCTTTCTCCTTGGATGGTCCTCAGTTTCCAGAAGCCACTTGCAGATTGAACCCATTTCCCTTCCAAGGCTTAAATGACCACTAGCTGAATAACTATTTGCAGACCAAATCTATATTCATGCGTAGAAAAAAAAAATGTTCTTTAAGAATGTAGCTCTTAGGGTGGAGGTGTTTGTGGTCCAAGCCAAAAGGAAGTTTCAATTACTTTGGGAAGTAAAGCAGGGATGTTAAATGAAATCCAAACAAACATTATTAGCTAAGACAAGCAATACTTAATGCTTTTGTCTCAGGGATACTCTGAAACCTTTAGCAAAATTATCTGAAAAACGCATCAGACTGTGGCTTCTGCATTCGTTTGCTCAGTGGCTCTGCGTATGTGTGTATAATTACATGTGTAAAAGTTGTCTCTGACTGAAATCCCATTAGGTATGTTTTATGAGCAAAACTATGACATTAAGCTAAGTTCTGCATCTTCTTCCTGTTCAAATATAAACTTAATCAGAAACTATGGCAAAGTTTACACATCTGTTGCATAAATAACTATTGACTTCAAGGTCTAGGATCACTTGCCCCGTGGTTGTCTTGGAGCAGGACAAGCACGATGGGGGTCACCCACGTGTAACAAACAAGCAATCTGTTCTCCTCTGTATTCCTGCTTTTTTATTATTATTTTTAGTGGGGAGACAGACAGAGTCTCTCTATGGAGTCCTGATGGTTCTGGAACTCATTATGTAGACCAGGCTTGCCTCAAAATGACAGAGATTCACTTGCTTCTACCTCCCAGTGCTGGGCGTATTTCTTCTGTATTAAGGGAAAATATATAACCCTTGGAATCCTGGTGTTAATTATTTTTCAATTGCTTTTTGTTTTCAGAACTTCAAAAGTTACATATACATCTAGGACTATGAATCCTTTAGCTTTGCTTAAACCACTGGTATTTTTTCAGGGACATCAACAGCCCCTACCTCAATGTTAAAACAGGGCTTGAAACCTGGAATCAGAACACACACATTAAGTAAAAGCCTAAGTAGAACAAAAGCCTTCTCTACACATGACATTTGCCTTCAACAAGTATATCATTTCTTTTCATTTTTAATGATTTATTTATTTATTATTTATACAGTATTGTGCCCACATGTGTGTCTGTACGCCAGAAGAGGGCACCAGATCTCATTATAGATGGTTGTGAGTCACCATGTGGTTGCTGGGAATTGAACTCAGGACCTTTGGAAGAACAGCCTGTACTCTTAACATCTGAGCCATCCTTCTAGTCCGGCATACCATTTATTTAATGGAAGTTTTTAAAAGTACTTCAATTGAATGAGCTCTTTTAACAGTTGGTTAAGAGGCCAGCAAGGGTACAGCACATGCTTCCAAGCCTGATGATCTGAATTTCATCCCCAGGAATCACATGGTAAGAAAAGTCTATGATTTCATAAGTTGTCCTCTGACCACTGCATGCAGTGCACGCACGCGCACACACACACACACACACACACACACACACACACACACACACACACACACACACTTAAGCTTATGCCATTATACCAGTTTCTGTATTTCTCATAGGAAAAAACAATGAGCTCCCACAACAGAATGCAGCACCCCAAGAGAAGCAACTTCCTTTCCAGGACATTCTTAGGACACATTATAATCCATCCAGGGCTGCAGGTAATGGCAAAAGTGAGTGCTGGTCCAATCTAACCTAAACACCACACTACTCAACTCTGGCTCTGAGCGAGCAGCCTCAAAGGGATTATAGAACATCATTTTAAATATATCTTTCCAAAAATTAAGATGAGCTGAGCATATTAGCACATGCCTTTAATTCCAGCACTCAGGAGGCAGACGCAAGTGGATCTCTAGAGTTGCAGGCCAGCCTGGTCTGCAGAGTGAGTTCCAGGACAGCCCAGGCTACAGTGAAACAAAAGAGGAGGAGGAGGAGGAGGAAAGAGAAGGAGAAGGAGGAGAGAGAGACGAAGAGAGAGGAAAGAAGAGAAGAGCGAGAGAAAGAGAAGAAGAAGAAGAAGAAGAAGAAGAGAAGAGAAGAGAAGAGAGAAAGAGGAAGAAGAAGAAGAAGAAGAAGAAGAAGAAGAAGAAGAAGAAGAAGAAGAAGAAAGAGGCGGGGAGGTGTGTAGTGTGACTCACATCCAAACACAGTTCAAGGCTATATACCAAAATTTGGAGGCCAGTATGAACTATATGACACATGTCTCAAAAATAACACACACATGTGTGTATACACACACACAGTACACACAATCTTTAATCTTTCCTGACCAAACCTTTAAGTTCACCACTCTAGGCAGTCTCAGTCTAGATTCATCTACACCCACTTAGGACCAAGGACCCCAGAGCCCCCAAAGCCAAGCAACTTCAAGGTTACTCCCTGTATCCACAACTCTTACATGTTAACAAAGTGGTCCAAAACTAGTCTGATCCAGTGATAACTTACTTGCACTTACAGACTCTTATATTTGCTGAAATCGATTACAGATCAATTGAGACTACTGCATTAAGAAGAATGCGCTCTCCCTTCCCACCCTACCCTACCCTCTTTTACAAGGTTTTTTCAAAATGCCAAAATACAGTAAAAGAGTCTTAGTCCTTTAGCACATGTTGGAGACAAACAGCTACTGTCCTTGTTTCCTAATGGAAACAGCACTGTGCCTTCCTTTTCTTTGGCGAGGAAGCTGGCGTGGTTTAGAGATGCTAGTTGCAGACACTAGCAAGTAAGTGATGCTACTTGCATGCTTTGCGTCTCTGTAAACATTGTTCTGACCTTGTCTTTTAAAGCTCCTCTTTGAGAAACATAGATCTTACCTCTATGAAAGAGGGTTTTTATTCAAGTTCACAGGCATTCAGACATGCTACTTTTACTCCTAACAATCAGTTTGCCAATCATATCATGAAAGTTCACCAGTAGGGAGGGGCTTGCTGACACTGTATGCTTAGCAGGTGCGTGGCCCTCGGATCCATACTTACTGTGTATACACAGAAAAAAAGCATCTTTGATAAAAAAAAAAATTAACAATGAAAAGCTAGAGAGATCATTCAGTCAGTAAATTGCTTGCCACTAAAGGATGAATACCTGAGTTCGGATCCCTAAATCCCACATAAAAAGTCAGGTGCTGCTGGGCCTGTGGCTTCAGCTCTAGGAAGTAGAGACAGGGAAAAAAAACTTGTGGCTTGCTAGCTCACCAGCCTAGCTTACTCAGTGACCTCCAGATTCAGGAAAGACCCTGTCTCGAAAATTAAAGTGGAAAGCAATTATCTCTGGCCTCCGAACGCACATTAACAAACACACACACACACACACACACACACACAGAGGAAGACACACCCCACACACATTTGTGTCCACAGACATATATACACACTATCACAAAGAGAAATGAGATTTAAAAGCAAATAAGCGTTTACAGTGCAAATTTTCATTTTTTGTCTTTATTTTAAAGAAAAGGCTTGCCTCATAGGTGCTAAATGGAGCAGTTCACAGATGGGGCTAACGTGTTTACTGCACATGAGTGCTCATGTCCACAGAACACAGGGGGGATAGTGCTCTTGGCAGGGCAGTCAGCAAGTTTCAAAAAGAGGAGCCTATTCAAGCTCCGTCCGTCTTCTAAGCACCCACCATCTGCTCATGAAAGGCTTCACCTGCTTTTGATGGTTGACAATCAAATGAGATGACAAGTCTTCACTACCCACCCTGGGACTTGGAGGTTAAGCTAAACGAACGTTCATAATTGCCGAACTGGAAGTTTTGCAAAAGCCCTTTCATAAGGTCTCTGGTACAAATTAGGCGCATTTTAGGCGCTCGCTTAAAAGCAAGCACGTGGCTTATGAACCTCTGCCCTTCCTGCTTATCACGTCTTGAAAGTCCCTCGGATATTCTAGATAGCAAGCTTTGAAAGTTCAAAGCAATTTTCAAACTTCTCTTCCTTAGTGTGTGGCTTTTCATATTGAATTGGTGGAAAACATTAAAGCTGACTCAACCCCACAGGTTGAACTTTTGAAATGTGGCTGATCCCAGAGTGATGTGAACATGTGCTGGACATCAAAATGCCCTGACCTCTCCACTAACACTGACTGACACTCCTGAAACTTCTACCCATCAGGTAGAAGGTAGGGCACTTAGGGCCATCAGAGGGATTTGCACGAATTTCCTGGCTGCTTAAGAGGTGTAACACTGCATTACAAGTAAAGGAATTCTTTATCAAAGATCTGTCCTCAGATAATGAGCTTAAGAAGTAAGACTACAGCTGTGACATCTTGGTAAAGTACATGCTCAACGTGCACACCACACAAACAAGGAAATGAAAGAGCTTGACACAAATCTAAACCACCTCTCTGAGTTCTCTTCTCCGCCGCCTCCCCCCCCCCCCCGCCCAGTTTTTTTGTTTGTTTGTTTGTTTTGTTTTGTGTAAGACAAGTAGCCAGGATGTCCTCAACCTCACTATCAAGGAGATACTGACCTTGAACTCCTGATCCGCCCGCCTAGTGCTGGATTGCTAGACATGAACCACAACGCCAGCCACAGAGTACTGTTTTCTGTCACATTATCAGGAAAAAATAAGAACTATGTTCCGGTGCTGAAGAGATGGCTCGATAGTCAGCAACCATTGGTGCTCTTGCTAAAGACCTGGGTTTGATTCCCAGCACCCACAGACTGGCTCACAATCATCTGTGCCTCCAGTTTCAGGAGACCGGATGCCCTCTGCTGACCCCAGGCACCAGGCACGTGGCACACATACACAAGACGCAAGCAAAACAAGCACACACATAAAAGAAAAAAAAATGATCTAAAAAATAGTTTTAGAAGCAAGGAAAAATCTTCCTTAGGCATTCCAGTCCCTGCCACACAGACTTTTAAAACTGCAACCTTCATGTTGCTTTCTTCTGGATAGGAAGTGAACTTTATGAAGTCTTTTGTCCAGAAATAAACGGCAGGCAATAGAAGTACCCACCTCCACTAAGAATACAAATCGGGGTAGGCCAGGAATTCACTCTGATGTTATCCGTTCTTTTTTCCTTTTCTTTGTAAGGGTAGAGGTGAGGTGAGCAGAGTCTTGCTTGCTATGTAACCCTGGCTGGAGTGCAAGCCACTATGTAAACTCAAACTGTCATTCTTTTCTCATTCTCCCAAGTGTTAACATTATAGATGACACAACCAACACCTGAATCTTATCTCTTTTAAAACAGTCCCACAGTTCAATCATTCACATGCGTACACACACACACACACACACACACACAAATATGCTAGTTCACTATCTTAATTAATTCCTGGTGACTGGTGTGTCCTAAGGAAGGCTAATGGAACTTTCATTAATCAGTGCATAAATTCAGTTATTCGATGATCATTATGGGTCTACAGGAGAGGTTAGCACTGCACTCAGAGTTAACACCAACTCCAAAAGCTCTGCCCTGAGGAAGTGAATAGTCTAGACTTTTCCCCCTGGGGGCCCACAGGCAAAGGGTAGGCAAGCACCTGGCAAAAAAGGAGGGGAGGAGGTCATGGAAAAAACTCAGACATCAGAAAGGCATTCATTTATAGGCTGTCCACAAGGCCATTCTGGAGTCTCCAGAATAGGAATGAGTGTTCACAATAAACCCACCACCAGCTTTAGACCACTAGTCAGTGATATGCGGAGCTAAGGAAGGAAAGGAGCACAATTTCAAGTAAAGCTATGAAGGTGAGTTATCAAGTGACTGGGTCATGACTACACCTAGCAATTGTGGTGTAGGTCCTTGCCCTTGCACATCCGCGTGCAGAAAAGAAGGAGATGGGTGAGCCAGGCCAGGTGGCTCACACCTCTAACCCCAGTACTCAGGTGGCTAAGGCAGAAGCATTGTTGTGAATCTGAGGTCAGCCAGTGCTACCTAGAGAGTTCCAGGCCAGCTTGGGCTATGCTGAGAGCTCAGTCTCAAATGATCAGACTCAGGCAGAGAATGAGAGGAAGGAGTAACCGCTCAAGAGTCTGGGGTTTATGGAAAGATGGCTAAAATGTTCTACAGCAGATTGTGATGGCAGTTGTACAATTCTGAGCCACCATGTGGTTGCTGGGAATTGAACTCATGACCTTTGGAAGAGCAGTCAGTGCTCTTAACCTCTAAGCCATCTCTCCAGCCCAACAGTTGTACAATTCTGAATATACTCAAAATCATATCTTTTAACAAGAAGGAGTTATGGTACACGAGTTACAACTCAGTCAAGCTGGAGAAAGGACCCCACTTCGTGATTCTGCCACTGCTGCAAGTACTCAGCATCATGGAAGGAATTTGAGACTCAAGATACAGCTCTCCTGGCAGCTGCCAAAGGAATAAAGTAAGCCCTATTTTTATGTACATGGGTAATTTGTAAACATAGGTACATATCCTACTGCAAAACTCATGGGCACTTATGAAGGAAAGTTCCAGAGAAGGGCAACAAAAATAAAAGAAAATTTTAAAAAAGAGAGAGAGAGAGAGCATCCCAGCAGACTAAAGATGGCAGGTAGGAGGTGGAGAAAAGGAAAGGAAACTGTTGAGTTATGAAATAGTTGAGCCAGGGTGAACCAAGAACTTCTCTCATAGAAATCGTTCAAAGTGTTCAGCGGGGAGCAGGGCAGAGCCTACAGTTGCACACTTAAACACGTTGGAAGGAAAAGGGACCTAGTGAACCTACGCTGCTCGAGCTTCTACTCCCCAGTTTTCAAACACACTATGATTCTCAATTATACTCAAATCCTCTGATTGATCCAGTGTAGCCCTTTGAGAACAGAAGCTCCTTGCAGCGGACCCATCCCATCCCATTTTGATTCCCAATAAAAATTTTAAAAACCATGAAAAAAAGGCATTGAGCTTGCGTGTGGCTGACTGCGTCATCGGGCTGGTCTTACCCATGCACCTTCCAAATTCTCCAAGTAGCCAGAAGATCTAAGACCCTGACACAACCTCTGATGACCCTTCTGCTGTGTTACTGACATTGTTGCTGTGTATTGTAAGGTTGGGTGGGTTTTGCTTCCTGCCTAGTCAGTATAGATGAAAACAAATAGCACATACAAGCCTATGCGCACAGGATGCATAATAACGCATTCTGCCCGCTTCAGCCCTCAATTTGTAAATGTCATCTATCACGCACAACAGAGCGTCTCCCGGGACTAATACAATCATTGAAATTCAGCCAACATTTGTGTATTAAGGGGTTGCAGGAACTGAACTGAGTGCCCTGCTATGTGCAGAGTAGTAGCCTCCGATTTTTGATCTGTTAATATGTCCTCAGGGAAATCATTCTAATGGAAGCAGTGCACAATCTAATTCTCTCCAAGGAGCAAGAGAAACCCAGTAACAAGATGGAGGAAGGTATTTTTGTAAATTTACACCAAAGAACAATTTATGGAAAATGTAAAACTTTATTGTGATGGAAACAGGTTTTCAAAAGCAATCTATTCATAAGCATGGAATGCATATTGAAAAGGGCTACCTACAGGAACAGAATTTGGGGTGGGGGGATGGGGAATTGAACACAGGGCATACACTAATCAAGTTGCCTCCCACTAAACACCATCCCTAGGTGCCTTCTTGCCTCCTTCCTTTCCTGTCTGTCTCCGTCTCTGTCTGTCTCTCTCCCTCTCCCGCCTCCACACAGAAAAAAAAAAAAAAAAAACATATGAACTCCTTTCACTTGTGGCAATTTCTACTTGTTAATAACATCAAGGTAGAAAGACTTCACACAATTACATATTTGACCAAAAAAAATGAAAAGTAAATAAAAAATAAAGCATAGTACACACAGGAATATCATGGCCTTTGGCCATTTAGTGAACCAGTTCTCAGGGTCTGTTCCTCTCAGGAGAGTCAAGACTCTCTCTTTCCATTTCTTCCCAGCCACTGAAAGAAGGCTTGCTTGCATGCATGCATCTTTCTTTTCTTTCTTTCTTTCTTTCTTTCTTTCTTTCTTTCTTTCTTTCCTTGTTTTGTTTAAGAGTAAGAAACACTAGGCCGGGAAAGCAAGTAGCAACTGGGACGGTTGGTGACCGTTAAAAGCAAACATCAGAGATCTGAGTCTTCTTTCACAACATCTGTGTCAATGGTCTTTAAAATATTTTATTGCACTAGATACCTGTGTGATCCCTGAGGTAGCTGTGGAATCACAAAAGCATACTAGGAGATTATGCCGCAGGGCCTGCAGCAGTACAAATTCACTTCAGAAGGGAAAAAGAATGTAACTGGAAATCAGTCTGAGAGAAGTGGGCCCTGGCCCTCTTCACGCTGGTCCAGCTCAGCTTTGTGAATTGTCCCATAGCCAAATCTCCCCGGGTTTCTCCTAATCCTCACCAGCCACTGAAGAGAGCCAGGATGAAACTTTCTTCTGAACAAAGAGAACTGAAAAGGGCTGACTCTCAAAGGCACAGGCTCCTAACTCGCCACTGGCTCAGAGCCAAGGAAAGTCCAAGTGCTCAGGCCATGGGCTCAGCACAGCTGCAGGTCAGACAGTGAGCTGAGAAACAGGATAGGTAGCCCATATGCAGATAAGCCCCCTCTTCTGAGCTATAGGAAAGCTCTCTCCTAGCCTATGGCATTTCACACCCCTAGACTTTTCTCAATTAATCTCTCAGTGACATGACTGTCAGGGCATGTGTGGGCCCCTATGTATATACATGTGGCTTCAGCTGACATAAGCATCCCTCCCTCCATGATGGAACCCAAAACAAACACCCTTGTAGGAATAGACATTCATGTAGAAGATGCTCTTGGTGACAAATGACAGTACGTGAGGAGCTCAGGGTTCTCTCAGCTGTAAAATACCATTGGTCTATGCACCGCATGAAGTTACCAAAAGGAGTTAATGAAATGGCAGTAAAGCACTCTGAAAATAAACCATGAGCCAGAGTGTTTGAATGTTTCACGCATACAAGCTTACAGGCCCATCCACTTGCTGCGGCTGCAAGCTTGCTGTACAGAAGCAGCATCCTTTAGCTTCTTCCAGCGTTCCTTTTGCGTTCTGCCTCTTCAAGAACCTTGGGGGAAGAAGACTGGATAGCCCTGCTTGAGTCTCCCCTTCCCAAGAAGACTGGGAGGCACCAGGCAGAGGTACTTAAAGCCAGGAGCCTGGGAATAAGCCCACACATAATCCTTGGGCTGCTTTTCCTAGAGGAACTCCTACCTGAGAGCTGTGACTTTTGTTCTTCTTTCTTCCTTTTCTTTTCTTTTCTTTTCTTTTCTTTTCTTTTTTTAACCCCCGGGGCAGGGTTTCACTGTGTAGCCTTGGATGCCCTGGACTCCCTTTTGTAGAACAGGCTGGCCTCAAACTCACAGTGATTAGCCTGCCTCTACTTCCCAAGTGCTTTCTTTCAAACTCATGTCTCTCTAAGCCTTCGCTCCCATCTGAGCTTTTCCCTCTGCTTTCTTTTATTCTGAGACAGGGTTTCTCTGTGTAGCCTTGGCTGTTCTGGACTCACGTTGTAGACCAGGCTGGCCTCGAACTACAGCTATCGGCCTACCTCTGCCTCCTGAGTGCTGGGATTAAAGGTGTGTGCCACCACACCAGGCTCCCTCTGCTTTCTGTGTTAGCATGAATTCTTAACTATAACCACTAGAGATTGGAGGATCAAGGAAAGAAAGAAGAAGATCCACTCAAGGAACTAAACTGTGCCAGGGTCTTGCCATCTGTAGAACAACTTCTGAAGGAACCAGAGAGAATTTCAAGGAGGTCAGAGGCCTCTCAGCTCAGAACCTAGGACTTCACGGTATGTGCTATGAGGGCTAAGCAGCCTTTTAAATAGAATTTTATCTCCTGCCTCAGCACCAATATTCTTTTCCCAGCCTTACGTGTGCCCAACACCTCTTCCCATATGACTTCATCTCCTGTTACCATTCAAATTATGGCCTCATTACCATGTCCTGTATTGCTCATTTCCCCTTGGCAGCATGGTTGGACGAAGAAGTTCAATTTTAAGAATAATTCTGGCTATTTCCTGTCTTCATTGCCTTATCATGAATACCATCTATCAGTTGGAACGTCAAAAATATGTTATGATGCTAATGTTAATATTTAGTAACCGGCAATGAGTGCTTGTTCTGGGCCAGGCACCACGCCAAGTGCTATGTTTTCTATCTAAGCTCCTTTCAGTGTCACAGCTCTGTGAGGTAGGCAAAGAACCATTCTCCCCTCCCCCACCACTACTGTGCTTGTGAACACTGGAGTGGGATTACTTGGAAACATGACAATATTCAAAGCAAGCTATAAAGAGGGAGATTCAGTAACCATACACATTCGTCCATGTTCAGTATCCCATAATATAACTTCTGGTGTACTCACAGATGCTCAGTGACCATCACAGGCAACAACATAACCCCTTCATCACCCTGGGTCCAAACTCTACACCTTCACCATCACTCCTGACCACCTAGGCAGGCTCTCTGATTCTGATTTCTATTTCCATGGTTTTGCTCACTGTGGCTGTTTCACAGAATTAGAATTGTAGTCATACAAAATGTGGTTCCAGAACTTCCCCTCTGAATCCCTGTCACAGGGGAAGAGGAGCTTTTCCAATATTGACACATCTCTAACACCTGTTCTTTCCCCAAGCCAGGAGTCCTATTACCCATAACTTCCCCCTCGCAATGTGAGATACATGTGGGACATGATTCTTTTTTGGCTGAAGGTAAGGCTTGGCAGGGGTTTGAAGGAGCCTTTAGGGAGTTCTTAGGATATGGCCTGGCCTCAGGAAATGAGCAGAGTCTCTGCAGTCGGAAAGACCTGGTTTCACCTCACACACTGGGAATGCAAAGTGGTGCAGTCACCATGGAAAACACTTTGGCATTTCCTCAAACGGTTAAGTGTCAAATTGCTATGTACTCATTCATTCTACTCCTAGAAATATAACCTAGAAACTGAAAATTAATCAAAAATGTAAACAAATTAGCAGAATCAATCACAATAGTGGAAAGGTTAAAAAAAAAAAAACAACCTAAATGTTCCTTAAATGGATGATCAAGTTGGGTTATGTCCATACACTGGAATATTACTCAGCTATGAAAAGGAGAAATACTAAAAGATGAAATGATGAGAAGAAGCTTTCAAATACAAGTCATGCATTTAAATAAAACAACTGAAACAGGTAAATTTAAAGACAAAAAAAAGCAGATTAATTATTGCCTAGAACTGAAAGGAAGAAGAATTGAAAAGTGCTATCTTGGTAGGGACTTGACACCAGTCAGTGATATTAAGCACTCTCTGAATACACTGAATCTACTGTGATCAGTAACTGCCACTGAGTTGTTCAGTTTAAGCTGGACCAAGCTAAATGTTGTTAGGTAAATCTTACTCCAATTGAAGAAAACAGTTTAAAGGCCTGGATTCAAATCACATGTTGATTCATCTTGTGGAAGTGAGAAATGCAAAGCTCCAGGTCCTTGTGGGGAGAGTAAAGTGGCAGGGGAAGAGGGTAGACAATGAGTCACTTTACAAGGTTTGGTGAGAAGTGAGGACCCATAAAAATCAGATTCAGAAGAAGTGGTCAAGAAAGACGAAGAGAGAGAGAGAGAGAGAGAGAGAGAGAGAGATGAGAGGAGAGAGAGAGAGGAGGAGAGAGAGAGAGAGAGAGAGAGAGAGAGAGAGAGAGAGATAAAGAAAAGAAGGAGGAAAAAAAAAATCACCAAATCCCCGGGCTGGAGACATGGCTCAAAGGCTTGTCTTCCAAAGGTCCTGAGTTCAATTCCCAGCAACCACATGGTGGCTCACAACCATCTATAATGAGGTCTGGTGCCCTCTTCTGGTGTGCAGGCATATATGTAAGCAGAGCACTGGATATATAATAAATAAATAAATCTTTAAAAAAAAAGAAGAAGAATGAAAATCCCAGGCTGGAGAGATGGCTGATTAAGCGCACTGACTGCTCTTCCAGAGGTCCCGAGTTCAAATCCTAGCACCCATGTGGTGGCTCACAATCATCTGCAATGGAATCTGATTCCCTCTTCTGGTGTACTTGAAAACAGAGCACTCATATATAAAATAAACACATAAATAAATATTTGTTTTTTAAAAAAGAATGAAAATTCCCTACCCTTGCTAAACAGAATGGTTAGCTACCTTAATTGTGTGTATGTTTATTTTATGTTATCTATGTACCACATGTATACCTGCCGCCCATGGAGGCCAGAGGAGGGCATCAGATTCCCTGGGACTAGCATTATAGACAATTGTGCCCCCCCATGTGGATGCTGGGAGTCAAACCTTGGACCTTTGAAAGAGGTAGCTAGAACTCTTAACCAATGAGCCATATGTTCAACCCTAAGAAAGACTATCTTATAGCCACTAGACACAGTAATGTTTCCATGAACATCGGTGATCTTAAATGAGCCAATAACAAGGAAATCTAGGCATCCATGAAAACTAGATTGATTGAGTAGAATTTAGGGAGTCTTAGATATCCCCCCCCCCCCGTGTGTGTGTGTGTGCGCGCGCACATGTAGAGACCTGAGGTTGATGTTGAGCAACATTCTCTGTCATCCACCGTATTATTGGAGACAGAGTCAAACAAACCCAGAGTTCACTATGCATAATGCCACATACCTTCAATCCTAGCATTTGAGAAAGAGGCACATGGATCTCTAATTTTCAGGTCACCCTGATCTACATAGTGAATTCCAGATCAGTCAGTTACATAGTGAGACCTTGTCTCAAAGCACAAAACAAAACAAACCCAGAGCTTTCTAATACAGCTTGTCTCACTAGTCGGCTTGTTCTGAGGACCATGCCTCTCCTTTCCAAGGCTAGAACTCCAGGCAGGCTGTCACATCCACTCTGTATTTATTTGTGATCTGGAGATCTGAACCTGCTTCTCACACTTGCAGGGCAAGAGCTAGGTCCAAGATTCCACCCTAGTCATCCCATCAGCCCCATAAGTGTCACGCAACTTTTCCATGGCAAGACACTGTAAGGTCTGGTGTGGATATGAAATCAACCCCCCTGCCCTGCCCCCCAAAAAATTAAGTGTTTAGGGCTCAGTTCCAACTACAATATCCAGAGGTGGAGCTTTAGAAAACTGACTGCATCGTGAGAACTCCACCCTAATCAACAACAATGAATTCATAATTTGATGGCAGAAATCAGTGGCTGGAGGCGGGGAGAGTAGGTGTCAGGCCAAGTTGACAGAAGCCAGTCAATAAGGTCATGCATGCCCTTGAACCTTGATTGCTTCCTCCCTGCTTCCTGGCTGCCATGAGGGGAGTGGGTGTGTTCTTCCATGATTATCTGCCTCAAGGCAGGCCCACAGGGATGGGGCCAAATGAATTATGGACTTACAGCCTCTGAGAGTATGAGTCAAAATAAGCTTTCATTCCTTTAAACTGGGTTTCTCATGTATTTTTTCCTAGCAACAGAAAACACGTAAGACTAAGGAGCTACATCCCATTGCTCTTAAGAGGGGGAAAAACGTTCAAAGAATAAGAGAGCCACTCTGGATACAAAGCATCCTTAGCGGAGGGGAGTAAGGAGCCATACGCATATATCAGAGCCTTTATATGTCAAGAAAAATCCTTTAAAGTGAAAGTAATCATATGAAAACTGAAAAGAAATGGCTAGGGAGTTGGGTCAGCTAATAAAGTGCTTACCTTGCAAGCAATGACCTAAATTCAATCCCCCAAACCCACATGAGAAAGCTGGTTGGCGTGTGCTTAGAACCCCAGCGTTGGAGAGGCATCAAGAGGCAGGGAGATCTCTGGGGCTCTCTGGCCAGGGATTCTAGATGGGGTGATACAGGGTATATGAGAACCCCTGCCTTTAAAGGCAGTCAATGGCTCTTGAGAAATTATCCGTGAGGTGAACCTCTAGTTTCCACATACACGTACGCATACAATACTTACATGGGAGTGAGTATGTGCGAGCGCGCACATATACACACACACATACACACATATACATACACATATACACACACATACACACACACACACACACACACACACACACACACACACGGTGAAGGGAGGGAGGGAGAGACGAAGAGGGAAAGGGAAAGCAAAACAGTAAGAAAGAGAGCATTAGTTAGTTCCCAACATTTGGTTGCGAATCTTGCATCTATTTTTGAAAATCAGTTATTCTCTAAGGTACTGTTTTCCCTTGGAAAGTGGAAAGTGCAAAGCAATGGAAAGAGACAGACAACTGGATCCAGCCCTGCTAGTTGCTGCCCCATTCCAAAGGCCAAAAAGAAGACCTGCTTCCAATCTGTTCTTCATTACTTGACGAAGATAGTCCATTTAAGGGCTCAAGCATGGAGCCAGGCCTAGTTAGACAGGCTCAGGGGTAGCCAACGCTCTGTCCACACTAGAAGTTTGAGGAAGCAACGGCTCTTAACAAGCCAGCACTCTTTCTTCAATATAAAAGCAAACATGCACTCCTGCCTCATAGGCTAACTGCCCTCCCAACCAGCTCAAGAGGGCCAGGGTGTGGCAACCGACTATTGAGAAAAGAATTCCTGGTTAGTAGGCCCTAAATAGCAACACTTGGGAATAGCACTCACAAGTAAGGTTATACTGACAGCTCCTATGGGGTAAAGTGAACATATGCGATCTTAATTAGAGTTCATTATGCTATAACATTTATTTTGAAAATGTGAATTTGTTTCAAGGCAATTGATATATTAGGGCATAATTTGAGCGTAAATGCCGATTTCACATTTACTTATGCACATGATTTTTGTCGACAAGAAACAGGAGCTGAATGCAGAAAATGCAACCAGCTGTCCCAAGTTATGTTGGATGACACAAGCTGTACACAGCCAACACTCACCATCCCTCTGTGTTTGCTCTGTAGCATGAGCCACCCCATGTGCAGTCAGCCATGTTTTCCATCTAAATTCAGATAATCCTCTTTCTACTACTTCACATTTACACTTCCACTGCAACCCTTCCACGCATGTTCCCAGGTAGCTTCAGGGTCAAGACCAGTTATTGTAGCAGTTATATACTTCTTAAGCAGTCAACATGCAGAAAAACTGTTGTGTGTTTCTTTTTTGGTTTGTTTGTTTTTTCTTTTTTTTTTTTTTTTTTTTTTTTTTTTTTGAGACAGAGTTTCTTTGTATAGCCTTGGCTATCCTGGACTCGATTTGTAGACCAGGCTGGCCTCAAACTCACAGCAATCCACCTGCCTCTGCCTCCAGAGTGCTGGGATTAAAGGCGTGTGCCACCTCGTAAGTCAGTCTCTTTTTATTTGTATCAATAGCACAGTCTTTTAGTGTTGTGCCCTAACTCTGTTTATAGAAATACAAACTAAAAGAAAATATCATTCTGTACCTATTAAAACTCTAAGTCAGGACATCACTAAGTGCTGATGAGGTTGCTACAAAACAGGAATTTAAAAAAGGCACAGCCACCTGGGAGTACACTACCTTTTGTTCTTTCTTGCAAAACTAAACATGCTCCTACCATATGACCCGAGTGATCATGACCCCTGGCATTTACCCAAAGGAGCTGAAAATCTGTGGCCACACAAAAACTCACACACAAATGTTAACAGCATCTTTAACCATAATTATGGAATTTAGAAGCTACAAAGATGTTACTCAGATGCTAAAAGGTAACTGTAGTATACCCAGATAACAAAGGATTATTGAGCACTAAAAAGAAATGAGCTATCAAGCCATGATACAATATGGAGGGACCTTAAACGCATGTTTCTAAGAGGAAAGAAACTCATCTAGAAAGGCTGCAGACTATATGATATGACATTCTGGAAAATGGAACATACTATGATGGTCTATGTAAGCCAACTATATGCCCCAAACCACAGAATGGATGCCACCAAGAGGAACCCCTTATATATATCATGGACGCTGGGTATTAATGATATGTCAACACAGACTCATCAACCATAATTATTGTACCAATCTGAGCAAGATGTTGAAAGCTCTGCACACATAGGAAGGAAGAGATATGAGAACTCTCTGTGCTTTCTGTTCAACTTTGCTTTGATCCCATAAGAGCTCTAAAAAGGAAGTATTTTAAAATATTAAAGGTGGAGTTAGTAAGATGGCATACTTGTAAAGAGCTCTTGCAAAGGACCAGGGTTCGATTCCTGGCACCTGCACGGTGGCTCACAGCCATCTGTAACTTCAGTTACAGGGGCTCCGACACTCTCTTCTGACCTCTGTCAGCACTGCATGCACATGGTGCAAGACATACATACAGGCAGAATGCCCATATCCACACAATTAAATACATACATATATACGAGACAGAAGAAGTAAATCTTAAAGTTCAAAGGCCTTTAAAAATAAATAACTCATGATAATTGTAATAATGTAACATAAGAATTTTCATCAAAGGACTGAAAATGAACAGATATGCACTTCAATGTGTTTCAACGCACAGGAGAACCATGCACAGGATAAAAATGCAAGAGGGCTCACTAATTCTGACTCCTTTGTAAACAGGAGTTATATGCTCTTTTTCTTGTTTTCTCCAAAGAATGGTGCTTTTGAATTTTCAGAAGTTAATAAGTCTCAAGGATCTCTGTCAAATAAAGCCATATCCGTGAGTTGCAGTCAGGAGAGAGGCCATACCCTGTTGTTAAAACCTGCTGTAAATTAAAGTCATCTTTTTTTTAAGTGTCCCCCCCTGCTGAGAATCTCAAAGTTCAAACTTTAAAAGAGGAAAGAGACAGATGAGAGAAACTTAAGAGTTGCTATAAATGCCTCTGTCTTCAGTTTGAAAGGTTACGCAAGGATACACAATTACCTGAGTGGGAGTGAAAGTCCCAGCCAAAAGCAGACACTAAGCACTGGCCATGGTTTGTGGAAGGCTTCAGGGCCATGGGCAATAAAATGGCAGGTACAACCAAGGCACCATGAAGAGTCATGTGTTGCTTCTGAAGACTAGCATCAAAGAATTCAAAGAGCTGCAAATCAATTCTGTATCTGAAGCATTACCTGGCCCCACATTTCCCAGTGACTCTCTTACTAGCCGTGAGCTCCCCCTCCCCCGCCCCGTTCTGACCTGCCACAATCTCTTACACTAAGTGAGAAGAGTATCTGTATTGACTGTCATGTTGGGCTCACCTGGAAACTGAGGGCTCTCTTCGCATTGTCTACACTGCTTGGTAGAGGACCCCAGTATACAGCAGGAGATGGATATGAATATCCTATTTTCAATCCGGGGAGGGGAGGGGAGGGAGGAAATGAAGAAAGGAAGGAAGGGGAAAAGGAAGGCAGGCAGGCAAGCAGGCAGACTCTCACTGTGCCATTTTATGAAATTGTAAAAGGACTCATCAGAATCAAGAGTTCAAAGCCTGTGAAAATGGTTCGATGGGTTGAGTCACTTGCAAGCCAAGCCCCAGAACCAAGGTTTAATCAGAACCAAGGTTTAATGCCAGGTCCTGTAGGGTGGAAGAAAAGAACAGACTTCTGGAAGGTGTTTTCTGACTGGGTGTACATGCAAACACACAAAGTAAGTAAATAAAAGTTTAAAAAGTATCAATTTTTAAAAATCATAACCTTGAAGCTCCTAGCCCTGATCTTCACCTACACTGGGCATTTTGTTACTTCCAATACTAATTTAAAATAGTGGAAAGCAATGGGCTTGATGGCACATGCCTTTAATCCCAGCACTTGGGAGGCAGAGTCCAGCCTGCTCTACAAAGTGAGTCCAGGACAGCAAAGGCTACACAGAGAAACCCTGTCTCAAAAAATAAAACCAAACAAAACAAATTCGTGGAAAGGTGCTGCTCACCTACCTGCTCAGCTCTTTTCTGTCACCCACATGACCATATCAAACATATATATTTATTAGACTAATGCTAAAATGAAAGAACTTTTCCCAAACAGTACTTTGACAGGGGGCAGGACTGTAGAACTGTGATTGGGGCCCAGCCATTAACTTCCTTGTGCAGTAACTGCCCAATGCCCAGGGGCTTCTGCAATAGCAATCACATCAATTCAGTTACCTCTTCTTCTTTTTTTTTTTCCTCCCAAACTCTAAGATGTCTTTTAAGATGAGTCTAGCAGGGACATAAATAAAATAGGAAAATGGTTGAACAAAGAACACGGATTTGCTTGTTTCAATTAAAATTAGGCTAGGCACAGTCTCAGGAAACCTTATCTGGGAAGTAAGTGGGCACTGCACAAGGGCTCTTACAACTCTTCAGGAGAATGAAAGAGATGTGATTTTATTCCCTTTCAAAGGACAGCAATAAAGGCCCCAATAATCCTGGGTAACATGTGATATGCGGTCCCTAATGACATTAATGGAAATGAGAGGCAGGTGCATATTCTCAGAGACTAAAGAATAACCTGAGAGGTGGCTATTAAGTCAGAGATCTGTCTATTCAGAACCCCCAGCCTCCCTTGTTTTAAGGGCCCGCTCAATCACTAGCATGCTGTTCCAGCACTAATAATAGTCCTCATTTGTGCTGATACACTTGAGGAAAAAGTACCTATTCTCCCAGGACAAAGGAGTCATACTCCGCCCCCGGTTTCTAGTCTGTTAAGTTTATGCTTTCTGAGAAGATGGCCAATTTTATATAGAATTAGATTTTAAGGAGAGAGGGAAAAAAAAGGCCCACATGTTAATCCACCTGGTGTTTTTGGACTTTGAGCTAATTCTCCTGGCCATTAGAGACCAGATTCTGTCTCTCATAGTTGAGGGAGGCTGCAGCCAAGTGCCTAGTCTTCCCTCTGAGGGTTAGACCAGGGAATTCCAAGCCATCTGACATGCTGCGAGTGCCCGCACAAGTTGGATTCTACTAAAGAAGGAATGGCTGCACTACTCAGAAGCAGGTGCTTAAATCGCCCCTGACTTATGATCTGCTGTGTACCGACAGGATCCTGCTTTCACATATGGCCACTAAATCTTACTTGGCCGTAGTACATTCGTCTTTGTTCATAAGCACAAAGTGACTTTATGGATAAGGCTGGCTATGGATGAAGCCTGGCACTTATCCTTGGGGTAGGCTCCAAAGGCTGCTGGTCTCCCAGTATGTCCTTTCAAATGCAGTGATTCTACATGAAAACAGAAGTGGCTTTCAATTACACGTCTGATACTCCTTGCAGTGACATTAATTTCTTCTCCTCCTCCTCCCCTTTAGATAAAACTCCATGTAGCCTAGGCTGGACTGTAACTCCTTATGTAGATGAGGATGACCTTGAACTTCTGGCCCTCCAGATGATGAAAATTATAGACACTGGGCCAACACAACTGTCTTATGAGGTGCTAGGAATGAAACACAGGGCTTGGGCTAGGCTGTATCTCTAGCCCTATTAATTCCTTCTCATTTCCAGTTGTCTGTCAGAATGGAAACAGCACAGAGATAGAAGACGTTCTGGTGAGCAAATGTTCATTTTTAAAAGATATTTTTATATTTAATTATGTGTGTGGGTATGTACACGTGTTTACAGGTGCCCTTGGAGTTGAGAAGAGGGTGTCACATCTTCTGGACTGGTGCTACATGCCATTGTGAGCTACCCAAATTGGATGGTGGAAATAAACCCTTGTCCTATTTAAGAACAGTATATGCTTTTAATCTCTGAGCCATCTATATAGGCACGGTATGCACCTGTAACCCCAGAGCAGGGAAGGCTTATACCGAAGGATGAGCAATTCAAGGTCATTCTCAGCTACACAATCAATTCCAGGCCAGTTTGGAATACATGGAACCCCATCTCTTTTTTTTAAAAAAAAAGTGACACAGAAAGATTTAAGTGAGATTTTTCACCTTGTGTGTGAATTCTGTCTTTGGGGTTCACAATATTAAATAATACTTTTTTGTTTGGTTGGTTGGTTTTGGTTTTTCGAGACAGGATTTTTCATGTAGCCTTGGCTGTCCACGACTCACTTTGTAGACCAGGCTGGCCTCAAACTCAGCAATCCACCTGCCTCTGCCTCCTGAGTGTTGGGATTAAAGGCGTATGCCACAACACCCTGCCTATATTAAATAATACATTTCCTGACAGATTTAGGAATAATTACACAGCACTTAGCAGACAGGCATTGCCAAATAAGCCTAATATGTTTGGACCAGAAGCAGGATTTCCTATGAACAAGAGCAAAGCTTAATTCTATCATCAGACTTCAACAGGTTTGCTGATTATTAATCACATAGAACACCCCACCTGTGAGGCTGCAGCTTCTTAGCATCCTAATTTAATGTAGTACTGACATGCACAAAGCCTCAACAACTTGAACCAAGCTCTGTGGTACCCTCTCCAAGCTGTAATATGGAGCATCCATCTCCACTCCCAGCTAAACTTGTTTTCATGCTCGATGCAAACTTGGGAACCAGATGATCTTAATACTTCTTTAATGCTTTCATGTGGCCTCAACAGTTGGTTCTTCTTGAAACAAGTCTGTTGGGCTCTTCTATGCTAGCAACAACAGTGAATGTTTCCAGTAAACACTCAAGTTTACTGTAGAAGCAATGCTGGCCATAAGAAGGCAGGTGACAGGCTACAGTGTGTACTTAATCAGGGAGCACAAATGGCCCCAGAAGTCCCTACTTCTGAGACTTCACTGGGAAAAGATCTGTTCTGTACCCACCAGTGATAGGGCTCTGCCCTCTCTGGCTTTAGTCCATTTGATGCAGAGGGAAAGACATGCTTCAAAGCCGAATGGCCCTGTTTTTCTAAGATCAAAGCACAAAAGCCAAGATGATGCTTTGGTCACACAGACACGCTGCTTTTATTATTTTTATTTTAAATGAGAAAGAAAGTGAGTTTTCAGGGTGGGGCACCAAAAAAAAGAAAGAAAGAAAAAGAAAATGAGTTTTCAAATCAAATTAATAAAGATTTACTTAATCCCTAGCCTCATATGCAAGGCATGATGGGGGATTGTCAAACTGAGTAAGACATAATGCCTGACTTCAAGGAACTCCTACCGAGGCAATTACAAAATAAAAGCAGTCTCTACCCACCTCCTCCCTTTTTGAACCAGGGATTTCTTGTAGCCCAGGCTAGCTTAGTCAAGGACTGCTTTGAACTCCTGACCTTCTGACTCATCCCTCTCAGTGCGGGGAACACCAGTTTGAGTCACCACACCTGACACAACAGCCAATTTTAAAACGAGATAGAATTGATGGCCTTGAGGAGTAGGACTATGTCTACCTTACTCATTTGTGCATCCTAGTAATTGGCACTCAGGCTGGGTCTATAGATGCTGCATTCCGTCTTACATGATAAATGAATGAACAATTCACTAATCATATTTCCTTCATAGAAAAAATGGTATGTGGCAGAAGAGGCTGTTAGCATGGGTATCTGAGCAAACATATGCAAAGGTTCATGAGAGGTGGGTAGAACTGCTGCCCAGCAGAAGTAGTGGGGACCAGTTCTAGGGATGGAGCTTAAATAGCAGAGCCTTTACCTAGCATGTACACCTCCCTGGATTCCATCCTGAGGGCCACAAAAGAAAAAAGCAGCAGAAGGGAGGGAGGGACAAACTTCAGAAGAAGTCAAAACAGGTGTGTAAAGACCTAAGGAAAGGAAGAGCCGTGCCAGTTGTTCTTGAGTGGTAAGAGGCAGGTATAGGATACTAATGAGAGAATGATGGGGAAATGTAGCCCAAACTCAGTATTGTGGCCAGAGAAGACATATGTGCCCAGGCCCACAGATTGGAAGGACATGACTGTGACTGGCATTCGTCTTTGTAAAGGAAGAGCCTATCTGGATGTTAATAGGTTAACATTCAACCGTCTTAAGAAATAGATGAGTTCAAATTCACCCTGAGATGAGGCACTGAATAAAAAAAGAACAGGATCTCCAGGGTCTTGCAGAAGTTCCGATCCAACATCTCGTGGCTTAGCTAGACAAGCACACAGGCTGAGACCAACTTTGGGCAGAGAGGCACACCCCAGGTAACCTGCTTATTAGAACCCAAGCTCCAGAATGGACTCCAGCAGTCTCCAAAAGCTCTGAGCCCAACACCTCATACTGCTTGTTTGATCTTTTGTGAAAGGGGGCCTCTTCTGACATAGGTATACTACCCATCAGCCCCAAGTCTGAGTGCCTCTTCCCACCCCCACTCTCATCCTTATGAATTACCGTCTCATTTTATTGATTTGAATTACTGTATTAACAATACTAACGTCTAACCTATAACATACTACCGAGCTAAAACCTAAAAATGAGCCTCCAAAGGCTCTAAACAGGCAAAATCTATGGGCTGGAGAAAATTAACAGTCCTTGCCTCACAATGTATAGCACTTAGATGGCATGGAGTTTTGATAAGCTTAATATTACGGTTCCAAAGACCACAAGGGATGCAGCCAAGGAGGAGGAGGGACAGGAATTGCTAAAAAGCCAGCACAGAATGACAGCTGACAGCAGGGAAGGAGACAAAAACCATTCAGAAAGCTCACTTACCCAGAACTGCTCATTTCAAGGTCTGATTGTATTCAAGAATACATATGCAACGAGGAAAGGGCTTTCCTCAAACCGCCGTCTCTTTCCAGATCATCTCATCAGCTCTCAACACACTTGTCGGTGAGACAAAGAATGTCATAGCTGGCCAGGATCTTCATAATAATTGAATGCCCTCATTTTACAAACACCAGGAAGAAGGTCCTGGTAAGAAGTCATGTTGCATGCGCTTCCTCTAGCTGGTGAATGACTGGAAGCAGACACTTCAGCTTCAATTCCCCAGCTACGGCTCTACCTCCTGTATTACAGTGATATCTTGATGTGTTCATATTATGGTATGTGGTGTAACCGCAGTGATAATTCATAATACACAGGGGGATGAGAAGAGGCAGGAAAGCACTAAGACTAGGGCATGGGGACTCCTTGCACACACACAAAAAAAGATTTTTTAAAAAAACAGTATGAAGAGTTGTGCTCAGATCACAGAAAAGGGACAGGTGAGATGGTTCAGTGGGTAGAGACACTTGCCGACAAGCTGACAGACTTGACTTCATACACATGGTGTAAAAAAAGAACTGATTCCTGAAAGTTGTCCTCTCACCTCCATACATGCATTGTGGCACATGTGTGCCTATACATATATCAGCACACATATGCGCCCCCATACAAAATGAAGCACAATGTTTTAAAATTGTTAGGCTGGAGAGATATCTCAGCACTAGCTGCTCTTCCAGAGGACCCAGGTTTGATTTCCAACACCCACACAGGGGCTCAAAACCATCTGTAACTTCAGATCTAATGCCCTCTTCTGGCCTCTACAGGAACTGTATTCATGTGGTGCATAGACACACATGCCGGCACAAGTCATTGACACAAAACAAAAACTTCCAAATTTTTCAATAACAAGGATAAAATGCCATATACACTAACAAGTCCTTAGAAACCCATTTCTAATTTGATTGCTTCTTCTTATGGTTATTATTGGCATGTGTCTTCACTTGGGAGCTTAAAATACCTTTCCTAGTAGGAGTGCTATATACATCACAGTGGATTCTGAAACACACACACACACACACACACACAAACAACAACAACAAAAGACACTGCTTTCTCTGCCTCAGCAGATGCTCTTCTTTTCAAGGTCTTTGTTACAATAGTTCTCTACAAAAGGCCATGTGGACTGTTCTCAGCGCCCTGTTTCTACCCTTAGCAAGGACACTTCCTTTCCTCCCAAGGTGAGGACCAGGATAGAATAAGGAAAGAAACTTTGCAAAAGAATTGCCTAGCTCCCACATCCTTTCAGTAGTATACTGTCGTAGCTTCATTGGTTTCTGCTGGTTAAGTCATTAAATTGAGTTGAACCTTACATATTGTTCTTAATTATTAACAGGCTGTAATCCATTAAATGTAGTCTAGTCAACAATGCAAAAAAAAAAAAAATGCCTCATGAACAGAGGAAGAAGGCATGAGTTAGAGAAGCAAACTCCCTCAACTTTTCTGCAAGCCTCCAGACCATTGCTGCATAATTCTGGGATGTAAGGCCGACACTGAACTGAGGGCACAGCAGAGGTTATATAGGCTTGAGGAGCAATATGGCCAACAACGGAGGATAGTGTAGTACTGAGAAAAACATGTACAGTAATATATCCATGGTTCTAACTTTCACAGAGGCCTCCTTAGTCCTACAAGTGGTAACCTATGGCTGATACCAACCGCCAAAGGGTAAAAGAGATGGGAGCTTACATTCAGCCACAATGAAAGGCATCATTGGCTGTTCCAGTAAGCAACCAAGAGCCATTTCCCCTGCATCTGCAGATGGTATGGACGAAAAGCAAGCAATCCTGGAACAAATCATGCTACAGGGAGGTTATTTCTGAACACCAGGGTTGAGGCTACCTGAGACCCACACCAGTCTGATCTCCGCAGCTTATCGACTCCCATTGATATATATGCTTACCTTTCGAGGATTCATCACTCCTGTTCCTCACGGAAAACTATCTACACAGGTGTATCTTGTAGGTCCTAAATCAGTTTCCATTTGGCATGGCCCAGTCTACAGGGAAAGGGCACAGATATGCTTGCAAATTAGGCACAGTCTGTCTTGTGTAATTGGGCAGTATTGGCCAGGTCTTCTTTCTAAGTTTTACTGAGGAGACGAAGACTATAATAAAAGAACGTGTTGCCCATGTGTCAGACTGCCCCCAATGAAGTGGCTAACCTTTGCTCTCCTTCCATTTCTCTGCCCCTCCTCCCTTTCTTCACCCCACCCTTTAAGCACCTCTTTCACTGGCCACCTGTCAAAATAAAACAAGCCTCCTTGGATCTTTCAAAACCTGGTGCTGCAAAGAAGCTGTTAGATGATTTCTTTCCAGGGCCTGTTGAAAGATAAAAGATGAAGCAGGCGATCTAAAAGGCGAGACTGTACCCTCCCGATCACAAAGCTCGAAGCAGACAAACCGTGGAAGCCAATGACACAGGAAACGCCCTTTGACCAGACACAGACACTAGCCTGAGCAGACTTATTTTCAATAAAGAATACGAAGCTGAATTAATCCATTTCACAACTAATAGTCATAGAATCACTTCATTGTTATGAAGTAGGAGAGGGGGGAGGGTAGGAGGTTACAATGAGCCCCTCTTTTAAGAAGCAGTAGCAATCAGGACTTCCTAGAAGTTCTCCTCAGATGACAACTGTAAGCAGAAAGAGTTTTGTTTGTTCACCATCTTTGTTTTTAAGTGAGACACACAGACATATGGGAAACTTTCCTCCAATCAAAGGATAAAAAAAAGAGTCAAGAGAAAAGGCCCTATCCCTTCAACTGGAGATACCCACCTGCACGTTTAACCCGCCTTTCCACCAGTAAATGCTTTGGCTGTTTCCAGGAATATTGCTAAACTTGGTTTTTTAGAAACCAGAGGTAATGCAGGTTCCTGGCAAGAGCTAGACAGAAGGTCAATGTGGGAAACGGTAGGGGGGAGGGACACCTGATCTTAAGGCTCTAATTCCCTGGGTGAACATTCAAATTTCCTTCCCTTTGCTTTCCCTGCACTCTGAAGAGCTTAGAGAATACTGGGCTTAGACTAGGCTTTATGCCCAGGGCAACTTTCCTTCTTTGACATCTCCTGAAAGCTAAGGAACCTGACGATCAAACTGAAGTTAAGAATAAAGGTGGTCCTTGCTGGGCCTAGCTAGCATCAAATCAAAGAGCTCAGTGGAGTTGAAAAAGAGCATTTGCCTAGAATGTGTAAGGCTGGGATCTACCTCCAGGACCCTTCCAGCACGCAAGTGTTATTCAGCCATTTGAAATTTTGTCCTGTTGACAGCGATAGAACCATGTTTATAATTTCACTTTGGAAACAGCGGAAGTGAGCTGGAAATGTAGCCCAGTGGTACAGCACTCGGCTAACACACGTGGCCCTAAGGATCAACTGCTAGCACGGGAAAACAAAACAAAACAAAGCACAGATGCTCCAGATTGTTATGTCCTGCGGTTAAACCATGTAGAAACATAAGCATGTGGACTGGGTTGGACTGTGATAGGAAAAAGGCAAATAGAGAAGTGACTCGTCACTGTGGCTGAGCTAGCACACAGCTGCAATGCATCTGACTTGTGACTTGTTCGAGAGGCCAAATGGCACTGTGACAACACTTGCAGGCAGGTACAAAGTCCCAGTCGCATAATTATTAATCAGAACTGGCAGGAAACAAAGATCTGCAGAAGAGAGGATGCTGTCTGGCCCCTTCAAATTCATTTCATGTTCTAGATCTCATGGGGCAGAGGCTATGACTAGAGATCAATGGCAGAGCACCTGCCTTGCATACATGGTGTCCTGGGTTCCGTTTTCAGAAGTGAAGAAAAATGTTTTGCCAGACAATGGTGGTGCACGCCTTTAATCCCAGCACCCAGGAGGCAGAGGCAGGCAGATCTCTGTTAAGTTTAATGCCAGCCTGGTCTACATAGTAAGTTCCAGGACAGCCAAGGCTACATATAGAGAAACCCTGTTTCAAAAAAGACAGAGAGAAAAAGAGAGAGAGAGAGGGGAGGAGGAAGAAGAAGGAGGAGGAGGAGAAGGAGGAGGAGGAGAAGGAGAGGAGAAGAGAGGAGAAGAGAGGGGAGGGGTTTATTTTTTTAATTTTTTTATTTTATTTTATTAATTTATTCATATCACATCTCAATGGTTATCCCATCCCTTGTATCCTCCCATTCCTCCCTCCCTCCCATTTCCCCTTACTCCCCTCCCCTATGACTGTGACTGAGGGAGACCTCCTCCCCCTGTATATGCTCATAGGGTATCAAGTCTCTTCTTGGTAGCCTGTTATCCTTCCTCTGAGTGCCACCAGGTCTCCCCATCCAGGGGACGTGGTCAAATATGGGGCACCAGAGTTCGTGTGAAAGTCAGACCCCACTCTCCACTCAACTATGGAGAATGTTCTGACCATTGGCTAGATCTGAGTAGGGGTTTGAAGTTTACTGCATATATTGTCCTTGGCTGGTGCCATAGTTTGAGCGGGACCCCTGGGCCCAAATCTGCCTATCATAATGTTCTTCTTGTAGGTTTCTAGGACCCTCTGGATCCTTCTACTTTGCTATTCTCCCATACTTCTCTCACCTAGAATCCCAATAGGATGTAAGGGGAGGGGTTTAAGAGCACTGGCTGCTCTTCCAGCTAGAGAACTCAGGCTCAATTCCCAGCACTCACATGGTGACTCAAAACTCTCTGTAACACCATCAGCACATGGCACTCAAGTGGTGCCCAGACATACAAGCAGACGAACACCCATACACCTAAAAGAAAAGTAAATTCTTCTTTTTTAAAAAATGAGTTCATCTTGGGCTGGAGAGATGCCTCAGCCATTAAAGGCTAGGCTCACAACCAAAAATATAAAACTGAGTTACTCTTAGAAAACTTATTCTTTTAAAAAAAAAGCAGAAAAAAATAATGAAGAATGGACGGACACGATGGCCCAGCAGGTAAAGGCACATGGCAGCAAGCCAGAAGAGCTGAGTTTGATCCCTGGGGCCCATATGGTGGAAGGAGAACCAACTCCTCCAAGTTGTCCTCTGACCTCCACACATGAATCATTGCACATGCACACACATGCACGCGCGCACGCACACACACACACGAAATACAAAAATAAATATATGTAATTTAAAGAAAGAATATATAAAATGCCACAGCTTCTTGAATTTTTATGATGTACATTTAGCACACTGCAAAGTATTTTCAGGTTTCTGGCACAAGGCTGCTATGTACTGTCATGGTGTTGGTAGCTACTCAGAAGGAAAATTCTGGCTCCTAGACCAAGAGAGATGAACTCGCAGACACAAAGGACAGTTACCACTGAAGATAGGAAAGGTCTGACTATTTAGTCTAAAGATCCATGAGGACACCACAGAGCTGACAGGCTGGCTGAGTTTCTTGATTGTTGTTTCTTTGGGCTTTATGGGAGATCAGTGAAAGAAATGGCCATGTAAGATCATGTTGACAACGCTGATTATGACCCTGGCTAATGTCTTTACAAAAGAGCCTAGCATAAATTCTTTCTAGATTTAGCAACACTAAGAAAATATCTTGCCTGAAGAGCTGTTATCGCTCCTTTTATCAGATAAGGGGGGAAAGCATAAGCAGTTGGGTGTCCTGGTTTGCCTCGGCTACCTGGGAGCCCGGAGTTCATTTATTGTAATGTCTGCTTTTAATTTCTTTATTCTCCCTGCAATTCTCTCCTCCATGCTCTCTCTTTGTATTTTCTATTTGCATCAAATGGATGAATCCACATAATGTATTCAAATTAGATCTAAAATGAATGCTCAGTGAATGCCATCTATTGTTACTCAAAATAATTGTTGTAAATAACAATTTTCACCATGATTGTAAAAATCCTATTGAATATGGCTAAAATAATTTTAAGCAAGTGGGGTTCTCATTAATTATTTTATATCTCAGGGGAAAGATGTGATTTCTCTTAAGTTTCATGTCCTGCCAGAATTTTTTTTTAATTAAATACATATGGTTCAAGGATCAATAACCAGCTCCTTTTAAAACTGTACCCGTGATGTTTGAGGGACTAACAGATTTCCATTAGCACCGCAATTAGAGGGCTGATGAGATCATTTTAGTCCCTTCTTGTTTTTCTTTAAATGAAAAAATTCAATGTTGACTGATTAAAAGAAAACAAATATTAGGAAAGGAAGGAAGAAGAGAGAGGTGTATGAGAAGCACTGGCTGAAAGTAAATTGTTCACAAAGAACCCTGACCACAAAGTCATCTGTCTCTGAGGCCCAAATCTAGTACAAGTAAATTCATAGTGTGAGAAAATCCCACACATTGAACATTTATTAAAATTTAAATGTCCTACTACTCTGTCTTAATTAAAGTAATAATAAGCCAGGCATGACGGCTCATACCAACACTCAGGAGAAATTATGTAAAGAATAATTTGAAGTTGGAGGCCAGCCTGAGTTCCAGGCAGCCTTGTACTACAGAGAAAACTTGTCTTAAAAAACAAAAATAAAAACAATAATTTTAAGGGGTGCTTTATTTCATAAAGAGACTATCATAATTGAAATACTCCTGGAGTTCAGACAATATTTTCTTCAATGTGACCACGTATATAACTATAAAAATACAGGCTCCAGCCTGGTATAGTGGCACAGACCTTTAATCCCAGCCCTTAGTAGGCAGAGAGAGGTAGATCTCTGTGAGTTTGAGGCCAGCCTCATCTACAGAGAGAGTTCAGGACAGTCAGACCTACAAAGAGAAGCCCTATCTCGAAAAACAAAAACAAAATACAAGCTCTGACATAACTTACTGACTACACTTCTAGGAACTGTGGAACATGATGGAAAGTCCTCTATGATCAATTAAGACAAAATACTCTAAAACTTGAAGAAATTCATATTTGGCAAAACACAAGCTCTATGTCTCCATTTCTTAAATGTCACTCTAGGAAGCCACAGAGCATTGGCATAATATTCAAGCATATAGCATACACTCAAAGACATTTCTGAAATTAATAACTGTGCCAAAAGCAATCATTTCTTTTTATTCTGAGTGATCAGCTACATTCCCCTCATATTAAAAACACATCTTAATTTTCCCCGTTGTTTTTCCTCTGTGCAAAACATGAGGGTACAACAGCTGCTGGGACTTCAGGAAAGAAAACAAATATTCTATGTTAACAACAGAGCTGCCATTAGTCTCTCAGATTAATATGGCCAATGCCTTCCATCAATTTGAGGAATTGGAAGGAAAATGGGATGAACCATACAGTATTTTGTTTTGTTTCAGACAGGGTTTCTCTGTGTAGTCCTGGCTTTCCCGGACTCACTTTGTAGACCAGGCTGGCCTCAAACTCACAGTGATCCACCTGCCTCTGCCTCCCCAGTGCTGGGATTAATGGTGTGCGCCACCACGCCCAGCTTTCCATACAGTATTTTTAAGGAAATGAAAATTTACCACTCTCTAACACACTGTGACCCCATGAAGTATGACAATAAAAACAACTCAGAGATCTACTTTTATATACAGAGATATTGGGAAAATCCAATACAATTATGAATGTCCATAAACGCCAGCACTGGGGAAGGTCAGAAATAAGTGGTTCACTGGCAAACCAGCATCCTCACAGTGGCAAGCATCAAATATGAAATACCCTGTTTCAAGGGAAGAAGGCAAGGATGGAACACGATATTGATGATCATCCTTGGGCCTCCACAGTGTGTGTGTGACACACACAATCTCTCACACGAGTGCACACCACACACACACACACACACACACACACCCCACAAAAAGAAGAAAATAAACAGATCTTATTGAAATTAACACAATGGTCTGGTTTCAAAGTTTCCTGACATATTTACTAATATGTCTCCTCCCTTGTAGATGTTAAACACCTTCTAATATCATATTTACATCACTCATTTGATTAGCAACCACTATTGTTACACATGCAACAAGGACCATAAACATGTATTTAATTCACTCTGAAACTTGGAAAATGAACAGGGCTCCATGAAAGATGCTAAGAGCTCACTGGTGAAGGTAGTAAATGCTGTGTGTGCTTTTTTAAAAATAATAATAATAATAATTGAGCTTTTATCCAACATCTTAGTGAGGATGCAGTGGTTGTCACCACTCTCTGAGCTTTGCCATGCCACCCAAGGACAACAAAAAGAAGAAAGATGCCAGAAAGTCAACCAAAAAAAAGACAAAGACCCAGTAAATAAGCCTGGTGGCAAGGCTAAATAAATAAATAAATAAATAAATAAATAAAGTGGTCCAAAGGCAAAGTTGGGGACAAGATCAACAATCTAGTTCTGTTTGACAAATACAATACTCTGTAAGAAAGTTCCCCACTATAAACACATTACTCCAGCTGTGCTCTCTGAGAGACTGAGGATTTCTGGTTCCTTGGCCAGGGCAGCCCTTCAGGAGCTACCTAGTAAAGGACTTATACAGCTGGTTTCAAAGCACAGAGCCCAAGGACTTTATACCAGAAGCACAAAGGGTAGAGATGCCCCAGCTGCTGACGAAGATGCATGAGCAGGTTCAGTCAGCTGAACATTTGGGAAAATAAAACTTTATTTTAAAAAAACTTTATAAAACTCTATAAAAGATAGCTGAGAGATGGCTCAGCGGTTAAGAGTACTGTCTGCTCTTCTAGAGGTCCTGAGTTCAATTCCCAGCAATCAAATGGTGACCCACAACCATCTGGGAGTGGGTGGTTAGGGAGGTGGGAGGGGGTAAATAGTGAAAACCTGTCTCAAAACCAACCAAACAGCAACAAATACAACGAATTCCTTCCTGTAAGTTCAAATAGATAAGGATTGCTTTACTGTGTCATGAACTCCCACAGCTTATCCTACACCATGAATCCTTCACAACCCAAGAACCATCTCAAAGATACATTTTCTTGTTGTTGTTGTTGTTGTTGTTGTTGTTGTTGTTGGAGACAGGGTTTCTCTGTGTAGCCTTGGCTGTCCTAGACTCACTTTGTGACCAGGCTGGCTTCAAACTCACAGTGATCCGCCTACCTCTGCATCCCTGATTACAGGTGCGTGCCACCACACCTGGCTTCAAAGATTAAATTTTAAGAAACAAAACACTTCTATTTTGATTTGGACAAAGTAGCTTTATAATAATACTAAGCCGCAGTGTTTTAAATAGAGAACGGACCATAATTAGCACATTTAAATTTGTATTGAAATCAGGGGATACCCTCATTGTCATCAAGAAGCAAAGACCCAACCCTCTGAATACAACAGGTACACCCAATTTATTGCTATGCAGTCAGGATTCTGTGTCAGTTGGAGAGCCTGGGCCTTCAGCCTTTATCATTTCACTGTGGTCAGCTCTTGGGAAAGAGCAGATAGCCCAGAACACTTGTTTGTGACCAGTAACTGCTTCAAATACCAGCATCCCAAGGCTACTCATTGACTACCTACATACATGGTACCAGCTACTTAGGACTTTGAATTTCTGAAGAAATCAGCAACTAAAGATGGATTTGACGCCATAATAGTCATCTAAACTTGCTAGAAAACATGTAGCTGGGGTTGTAGTTCTGTGGTAAACCACATCTTTTTGCATATGTGAAGCCCTTCAATCTTAAGCACAGAAAAATAGAACAAAAGGCGAAATAAGGTAAAACAGAATAAAATTTTTTATAACTAAAATCTCTTGAAATGGAGAAAAGCCCAAACTGAGCAGTGTCATGAGGCTCCCCACTGTGTCACATCAAGCGCTACACTTATCACCTGGGCTGCATTTGTTTCTATCCTAATCTCGGTGAGCACCCTCTGCACTGGATCTCCAGGCTAGGGGCCAGGCTCCTCTTCTCCTGGAGGTAACCTGTGGTCACCACCAATGACAGGGACATTCCTTCCATATTTTGCCGAGTTAGGCTTGTACTCTTAACAATCATTACTGGACTAAAGGATGTATTTCTGAGCCACTCATCACTATGGGATGCGAGTGGACACTGCCTTTTCACAAACACCTGAAGGCTTTAGCGCTTATACCCCTGGTTCCTCTCTAGAGTACAAGAGAAAAATAAAACAGGAGTTCACTTTGAATTTTGTAGTACCCATGCAAGTCCAACATGTGTCTACAAAGATGGCCACAGTGTATGGCCAGGAAAAAAAAAAAAAGTGTTCCTTCTAAGTCTCGATAACAGGTCCATAACCTCTGCACTGTTCTGATAAGTATTCTACAACAGGCCTCAGGCCTCACTGCCAGAAACACAATCCAAATACCGTGGACATGGGTTGAGGTGGCAGGAAGCTAGTGGTGAGCTCAAAGCCTGGCTCCTAGAAAGAAAGAAGAGACTCGTGGGTCTAAAATACTCAGGAAGACTGGTTTTGCTCTGACCCTTGGTGGTCCGTGCGCTGCAATAGGGTGAGGCCTGGTGCTAAATTCTCTCTTTTACACTACTTTAATCTCAGTGTCTGTCAACTCAACAGAGATGGAGTCCTCAGCCCACGTACCCCTTTCCATAAGAAAAAAAGAGGTTAAGACAAGCGTATGTTCTCATGCCCACAACATGTGTTCTCCTATGCCTCCATTCAACAAATAACCAGTACCAGGCAATGTATTAAAATAATGAGCGTTGGGCAGCGAATAAAGAGGTGGGGTTTCCTGCCCCCAAGGTTGGACAGTGATAATGCAAAGAAGAAAGCAGTGAGGGATCAGGACAGAAATCTGTGTGTGTGTGGTGTGTGGGAGGAGAAAGCGTGTGTTTCTATTTTAAATAGGGATCAAGAAGAGCTTCTGTTAGTGAGGCAATAAGTGATCAAAGCCCTGAAACACGTGAAAGGGCACGCTATATTCTGGCTCTGGGCTATTCTAGGCACTGAAAATAAGTACAAAGTCTAGGGGTGGAGCCCTATGGCACATTAGTTACCTAGCATTGAGGGCCTAGGATGAGACATGCAAAGGCCCAACTATGCCTGGGTACTTAAGGAAGAGGAGACAGTGTGATGAGGATAGAGCAAGGGGCGTCACAGAAGAAGAGAAACATATACACAACAATGGAAAGAGGCCTGATGGGCAGATGGCATAAGGCTTCAGAAACCCTGATGTTTACTCTGGGTGGCATAGGGAGCAACTAGAACCTTTACTTCTACTTGATTTAATTTGATTTTGTTTTGGATATGTACTTGATGTTGGTATGCATGCCATGGTGGACAAATGGAAGTCAGGGGACCCATTTGTGAGAAGTGGCTCTCTCCTTCCATCATGTGGGTCGTGGGGATGGAGCTCAAGTCATCAGGCTTGGTGGAAAGTGCCACTATCTGCAAGCCATCTCGCTGTCTCCCACTAAGGCCTTTTGAGCAGAGAAAGTAATGTGACCTGGGTTATGTGTGAGAAAACAGGAACACAGTGGTTGCTGAGTTGAAAGCAAGGGCATTGGTGATGAGATACTAAAGAATACAAGCAAGAGATGATACAGGTACCAGGATCAGCGTGACAGTTTGAAACAGGTTCAGGGCAGGTTCAGGACACATCTTGAAAACATGGCCCAGTGGTAAACACCACAAAACACCATGTAAGCAAAAGAAAATGGATGCAGACATTTACATCGAAAAGTTATTTCTTGTGCCCAGGCATGGTGGCGCATGCCTTTAATCCCAGGCAGGTGGATCGCTGTGAGTTCGAGTCCAGCCTGGTCTACAAAGTGAGTCCAGGACAGCGAAGGCTACACAGAGAAACCCTGTCTCAAAAAACCAAAAGAAAAGGAAGAAAGAAAAGTTATTTCTTTCTTTTGATTCTATACCTGAACCAGTCAATGTGGCCTCAGAGTACTAGACTGCTTAATGATCAATTGCCTGCCCTCCTCCCATGAGAATAATCTCTCCCAAGGGCATATGGGTCTAGTCAACCCAGAGCAGCAAAGCAAAGAGAGCAAAGACAGTTAGTACCAAACTGAGGGTAAATAGGGCCAAACATTAACCACATGGCAAGGTGGGGACATTTCATTCAAGTGCAATTTAAAATGAACTCATTTCAATTTCCCTTCCCCCAATGCCCACAAAAAAAAGAGAGAGAGAGAGAGAGAGAAATCTTTCCATGAACTGCTGACTTCCCTGGAGAAGGGGCAGTTGTCTTGTTTTGCTTTTTTTTTTTTTGAAAAAGTCTTAGCACAGGGGAATATTCTATAATTAAAGCAATTTTGACAATAGTAGATAATAATTCAACTATAAATTGTAAAGAATGTAATGACTGCCTATTCCGGCACACACCAAAAAAAAAAAAAAAAAAAAAAAAAAAAAAAAAGGACTTCTGTGAAGTGACTGCCAGAAAAATGACACTCCCACTCAGACTGGACCATTGCAAGTAGCTGCTAACCACAGGCTTTCCACTGCTGTTTGCAAGGACAGAGTGCTTTGTTTTTGTCTCTGACTGAACACTCAATGGAGACAAATGTGTGAGAGAATCGAAACAATAAGTAAAGGAGGAAGAAAAAAAAACTCTATGCCGGGGACTTCATGCTGGCTGGGATGCTGACATCAAGGGCTTGGGGGGATGGAGGGAAGCTCTATAGTGCAAAAGCAACCACTTTCAGCCACTCCTGGAGGCACAAGCTGGGCGGGTCAGAATGAAACCAGGCTTTAAGAGGCTTGCAAAAAGACCATTGACAGAAGTAGCTGTGAGCAGGGCTCCTATGAAAAGAATGGCTGAGATGAAGGCGAGATGAGGGCCTGGGCAAGAGGATGGACAGGGGCACCTGGTAAGCAGAAGCAAAGCTAGGGGGCCTTCTGAAAGCACATCTGCAAGCCCAGCGAGTTGCTGCTTGCTCTGGAGCAGACAGTGTGAGGAGCACACCGAGAAACAGCGCCACGTCTGAGGTAGAGAAGGACAGAAAGACACTCAGCTTTGGCACTTCCTTTAGTCACCAAGGTCTGGGTCGCTGTAATAAGGTAGAGCACGTGGCATATAAATGGCAGAAATGGATTTCACACCACCAGGACGCCAAGAAGAACTTCAAAATCAAGGTACTGCCATATTCGGTGTCTGGTGAGGACCCACTTCCTAGTTCACACATGGTAGGCTTCTTTGCTATTAATTTCATGGGACACATGCTCAGGGGATGTATTTGAGACCTTTCATCAGAGACACTAACCCCAATCAAAAAAGTTCTCTCGCTCCCAAAAGTCCCACCCTCTTGATACCATAAGCACGGGCATGTTAAGCTCACGCCTTTAATCCCAACACTCAGAGAGAAAGAGACAGGTGGATCTCTGTGAGTTCGAGGCCAGGCTGGTCTACAAAACAAGTCTAGGACAGCCATGGCAACACAAGAAACCCTGTCTCGAAAAACAAAACCAACCAACCAACCAACCAAACAAACAAAACCCTCACAATAATATGAACTTGAAGAAGATTTAAACATTCAAACAACAGAATAGGGTGACTAGAAATGCTGGTTCCTAGAATGAGGAGCTGAGCTCAGTGACAGAAAGCCTTTGCCTTGCAATTATGCACATGGCCTTGGGGTTCCACCCTCCAAACAAAAACAAAAACCTTTATTCATAGAATTAATATAAAACTTTAATAATTCCTGAACTTTAGGAAACCACAAACATTTTTCAAGGATCTACCACTGGGCCACCTGGTATGACAAGAATTGGAGGCCATGGAGCTGGTCTCTCAGATCAGGCCTAGCAGGCCAAAATGGGCTTTCTTTCCTAAAGGCTCAAATAACAACAGGGTTAAAGAACCTAGTATCCTTAGCTTGTAGCATTTCTTTTCATATCATTATATGTTTACTTAGTTTGGTAAATGTTTAAAAGAGAAGCCAATATTCAAATACTTAAACCTGTCATCTCTTAACTGAGAGCCAGTTTTCTTGCCTCTTGTGACTTTAGGTCAAAAAAATCGGTTTCCAAAGCTGGCCACAGGAGGCAGCTCACCTAACTTGGATGTTCTAGATGGCTTAGAAGACAAGTTGGACGGGGACAAAATCATAAACCAAACGCTCTCAATGAATAAGCTACTAAATTAATAATAAACAGTCTTTAACTTATTCTAGGGCTGGGGAGATGGAGCTGGAACGCAGGACCTTGAACATGCTGGCCAAGCGTCTACTGCTACGCTCCATCTCCTGCTCTTTAACCTATTTTCTTTTTAAAATAAAAACCCAACATGAGCTAGGTAAGGTGGTGTGCACACCTGGAATTGTAGTGTTGGGGAGGATGAGACAAGAGGATGCCAAGTTCTGGCCATCCTGGACTACAATCAAAAGGCCTGGTTGAGAGGGAAAGGAGAAGGAGAAGTGGGGAAAGAGAAAGGAAGGTGGGCGAGAGAGGGAGACAAAGGCGCATAGGGGTTCATGGTCAATGCAGCACTGTGGGGACACTGGGTATTCTCAGTAGGCAAAAGGACAAAAGAGCTGAACTCCTCCCTCCCCTGCCACTTTCCCAGAAGTTCCAGCGGAACTCTCTCAAATGTACTTTCTGAACTTTCATTTCAGAACACATCAAAAACAAAGGCTCCTGTCCTGAAATACACCAGCTCCCTCAAGTGTAAAAAAAGGGGGCTTTGACGGTCTGGAGAGATGGCTCAGAGGTTAAGGGCACTATTTGTTCTTCCTAAAGGTCCTGAGTTCAATTCCCAGCAACCACATGGTGGCTCACAACCATCTATAACGAGATTTAGTGTCCTCCTCTGGCATGCGGGCAGAATATTGTATAAATAATAAATCTTTAAAAAAAAGGGGGGGTGGAGCTTTGACGGTCTGGAGAGATGGCGCAGCAGTTAAGCTGATCACTTTAAGAGTGCATCAAAGGTCAGGCGTGGTGGCGCACACCTTTAATCCCAGCAACTGGGGAGGCAGAGGCAGGCGGATCTCTCAGTTCGAGGCCAGCCTGGTCCACAGAGTGAGTCCAGGATAGCCAGAGCTCTATTTATTACACAGAGAAACACTGTCTCAAAAAACCAGAACAGAATGCATCAAAAGTCCCAGAGCAACAAATTGTGTGTATACTGTGTTCAGCTTCTAGCCCCTCGCCATTTTCACATCACTTTACTTCAGTCACATGTCAAGTCTTAGGTTTCTTTAAAAAAATAAAAAAAAAAACAAACCCTTTCTGGGACACCCTCTACCTCCCAGCCAGCACACTTACAACAACTCTTCAGCCATAGGCTAGAAAAGCAGATGACCATGTCCTTTATCTCATCCTGTGTAAACACTAGCTACTTAATCTATCTACCTAATTTTGATGCAAACTCAAAAGCTTGATTCCAGTTTTACACCTCTTGGAATCCCTGGAGCCTAACATACTGCTCGGCTCAAGGACAACTTATGATGAAAGCTCTGAAGCCTTTGCTCCCAGCAGACTGCACAGGCCTTCTGACAGCTGTCTCCATCATTTAAGCCTCTCTACCAGGTCCCGCATTCCCAGCTGTGTCCTGCATGGCTGTGTTGGGGAGAAGCCCAGGGATCTGATGTACTTCTATTTCTTGATAAGATACTTGAAGAGAATAAACATGTGGCAAAGAGGACATTCAAGATGGGAATAAAGAGATTTGGGGTTATTTTATCAATAAAGAGAAAGGGAAGAAATATCACCAGGCACACTGACATTTAATCAATATATGACAAGAAAGCTGGATTCACCATAATTCTCTCTAAAGTACTTTCAATATCCTTATGTCTCTACTTGCAAAGAGTCAATGGTTCTGGTTTGTGCTTCTATCTTGAATTTAAAATATCTTTCCCTCAAATTACACAGGCATTCACTTAACCCCAGACCAGGCAGAATTAAAACAAATATGAACACTGTTTCAATGAAAGGTTTTGCCTGAGCCAATTTCATTGGAAAGTTCAGAGTCTCAGAAGCACAGAAATTCAGAAATGAGATGGACCTTAGACATTGTTAACAGCAGCAACTGCAGAACACACACACACACACACACACACACAAAATTAGCCAGGCCCAAAGGCAGAGACCTGAAATTCCAGGGACTACTACTTTCTTTTTCAAGACATAGTTTCTCTGTGTAGCCTTGGCTGTCCTGGACTCGCTTTGTAGACCAGGCGGGCTTCGAACTCACAGTGATCCACCTGCCTCTTTCTCTCTGAGTGCTGGGATTAAAGGTATGTGCCAACCTAACTGGCCTAGTTACTACTACTAAGGCAGGGGAACTTGAAGTTCAAGGTCTGCTTCAGCTATAGAGTGAGTTCAAGACCAGCCAGGGCAACTTAGTGAGATTCAATCCCTAGTACCACAGAAAAGGGGAGGGGGGCACAAGCCAGCCAGCCACAACCTAGCCCATCACATGGATGACTTTTTTGTTGACTAGTGCTCAGACATCAGTATGCTTTACAATCTCCCCCAAGCGATATTATAATACAAGAAGAAGTGACAAGAACTAATCTAATTCTGCATTCAAACTCTACATTCTAATTCCACCCCACCCCACTGCTTTTCAAAGAAAGAAAAACCTCACCAAAAAGTACTAGACACCAAAAATCTGTCACCGAATAAGGCTAGAACTACTCATTAAGAAAGCAGGTCCTCTCTGTGTACTTCTCCTAGGGCACTAGACTTGTTTTTTTTTTTTTTTTCTTCCTCAATTTATTTTCCATCTTTAATAAACCAGCATTCCTAGCTGGGCGTGGTGGCGCACGCCTTTAATCCCAGCACTCGGGAGGCAGAGGCAGGCGGATCGCTGTGAGTTCGAGGCCAGTCTGGTCTACAAAGTGAGTCCAGGATGACCAAGGCTACACAGAGAAACCCTGTCTCGAAAAACCAAATAAATAAATAAATAAATAAATAAATAAATAAATAAACAAACCAGCATTCCTACTTATCCTAAAATAAATAGACTGTATAAGTATTCTCAGTCCTGGTATCCCATTGCATAACTTTTTTTAAAACCTAAATTATGTATGTCTGTTTCCTTGTGTCCAAATGCTTTTATTGACTGATGGATTGAATGACTGATTAATGCTGGGGATGGAACCCAGACCCTTATGCATGCTCAGCATGTGTTCTATCACTGAACTACACACCCAGCCCTCACATGATCCTTTCTTTCCTGGCAAGGAACTCTGGGTGATTAAGCAGACACGATATCCCTTTAATGAAACCATACTGCTTTTCCTCTGAGAAGTTAAGCTCCACCTACCCTTTTCACCATCATAGTAACATGGAGGAAGTTTCAATCTACCTCACAAGATCCTCCTCCAATTATCTTTTGTCCCACTTAGCTTCTAGTTTGTACCTGCCCCGCCATACCTGGTGGACTTCTCCTGCCCTAGACTCTGTTTTGTGAGAGATGTCTTTTTTCCCTGAAGCAACTTCTTTCACTCTGCCAGTTAGTCATGCCGGGTTCCTTTTTCCCCCCTTCACTCAAGCAGCTGGTCTTTTTGATGTCTGGCACACATTTATCTGGGCTTCCAATAAGATGTTTTTACATAGTTTCCAGGCTTCCAGGAGGTTATTGACTTTTTTTTAACTCTTCCATTCAATTTTCCCCCTAATTTCGACCATTTGTTAGAGTTTCTTTTTCAAAAGTTGAATACCTGGTGATGGATCTCTTTCATTTTTTTCTTTCCTACCAGATTGCTAAATTAAATGCATCAGAACTTAAATATAATATTTTGAATTACCTCCTGGATGGAATGGCTTCACGAATTTTCTGCACTTTCATGTTCTCTCTAGTAAGCAACAGATGTTTAACTGAGTGGAATTGGAAATGCCAGCTCTTACCTGTTCACATCTTAAAGTATCTGCTTATTTATATAAAATACTCTGATCCTATTATATTTGGTAAATGCAAAATTTAGGGGGGGTTGTATAGGTTTTTTTTTTTTTTTTTTGGTAAAAAGCATAACTCATATACATTGAACCAGCTCGATGCTCTGGACCTAATATGGCAGTGCAAAATCATACCTGTGTAAAATCATAACCACTTTAATTGTCTGTTCCTTAAGCTGTATGTGAAGGCATTTAGAAAAACAGAATTCCGACTCTTTCCAAAATCTCCTACAATGAGGCCCTGGTGAGATGTCTCACCGGGTATATACATGCCTGCCTGAGCACCTGAGTTCAATCTTGGGACCCACATGGAGTTGGAAGAGACCCGACACTCCGACGCTGTCCCCGCATTCACAAGGGCACTTCACAGGCACCTCTACTGCCAATGCCTGCCATGCCACATATACACACAAAATAAGAAACAAATACAAAGAAATGTTAGTGCCCAACATGTCCAGTTATTAGTTTAATAATGGAATTTACTCCCTCAAGTCATAAAAATATTCTCAAGGTAACATCAATATATCATGGAAGTTTACTCTCAATTTGTTTCCACTTTTAAGTGTTTACATCCAAGATGTTGGAGTACAACAGAGCAATGGGATTGTTATATTCTGTGTAAGTATATGCTGTGTGTATGGCTGATGCCTCAGAGACCAGAAGAGGGTGTTAGATCTCCTGGGACTGGAGCTGCAGATGGTTGTAAGCCCCTATATGGGTACTTGGAATGGAACCCAGATCCTCTGCAAGTGCAACCAGTGCTCCCAAGTGCTAAGCTATCTATCTTTGTGACCCTATGGATGGACTTCTTAATCCTTTCTAAGCTCAGTTTCTATGAGTAAATTAAAGGTGATAGTTTCGACTATGTATGATAGTTGTGGCCTTTAAATGAGACAAAGTCCTTAGCATGGGGCTGAGCCGAAACAAAGCACACAATAGCTATTATAAGGCCAAAATGCATTTTTGTGAACCTATAGGGGAATAAACCTTGTGCTACATAAAATAGTTGATGTTGCAGGGGAAGCAGAGGAAGACACTTTGGACTAACTGAGACTAACACTGATGTTCAGAAAATAGAAAACTCCCTTTTTCCTTCCTCAGGCTAGTCTCCAGCTAATCCTGAAATTGCATGCAACCTGATGTGAATCAAATAAAAAGAGGAAAATAGTAATTACCCTGAATCAAACATGTTATATGTATACATTCTAAAAGAGACTTAACTGCATAAGCCAGAATGTTACCAAGTTCTTTTTTGAGCACACTTGGAGAACTGATGCTTTAACACAGAAGGGACAGGCACGAGGCCTCAATAAGACCCTCTCAAATGAAACACAGGGAGCTAAACTCATGGTGACAATAGAGCAATCACAAGGTCAATGACAAAATCCAACCCATGCTGGGCATGGTGGTGGCCCACGCCTTTAAAGCCAAGCACTTAGGAGGCTGAGGCAGGCAGATCTCTCTCTGTGAGTTCAGAGCCAGCCTGGTCACACAATGAGTTCCAGGATAATCAGGGCTACATCATAAGACCCTGCCTCAACAAATAAATTAATTTAATTAAATTAAATCCAATCCAGCTAAATCGAGGAGGGAAAAAACAAATCTTGAAAACATACCTGATCTTATTTACAATAAAATCTCAATCTCTCCCCACCTCCCACCCACCCCCATCCTAAAATAGCTTGAGTAATTCTCAGAATGCTTTGAGATACATACATGAGCATTTTTCAAGTGTATGTATACACTCACAAGTGCTTTGCTCATAAAGATAAACGGAACAGGCAACAAAGACTCCAAGATCACAGTGACCAGTACAAAGTTCTCCTCGGTATCATTCTATGTCACTGTGAAAAGGGACCTTTTACAAATTCAATACTATTCCTAACCAAATGTGACACTCTTCAAAGCAACTCCAGCAAGCTGTTAATAATGTGCTAGTTGTTGCATATCCTAATGAAAATGGTTAGTTTTAGATATTGGAGCCTGGGGAGATGGCTCAGGAGTTAAGATCACAGGCTGTTCTTCTAGAGGACCCAGGTTCAATTCCCAGCACCCACATGGCAGCTCACAACTGTCTTTAACACCAGTTCCCTCACACAGACACACATGCAGACAAAACACCAACGTGCATAAAAATAACTTTTATAAAAAGGCTTTTGGATAGCATATTCTTTTATACTAAGAAAACTATCATTTCGTCTTTAACACTCTAGTCCCAATCCCTTCTCTTTGTTTGGGTGTTTGTCCATGCTGGGGATTGAACCTAGGGTCTGGCACGTGTTAAGCACATGCTTTACCACTGAGATACCCCCAAGCCCACATTTCTCATCTCACTCACATGGAGTGCTTATCACACATCACAGTGCATTCCAAGTATATGTGAATGGCTTATCTCCCTGCCACCAGGCAAGGTGGTTTTCTTTTTGTGTGTGTGGGGGGGGAGGGGTCTCCTGCCCTTCTTGTTGCCTTTGAGATGCTAAGCACAGAATAGTTCACATAGCAGGCACTCCAAAAAGATATGGCCAGTGAGAGCTATTATAGATGCTTTTTGATCATGGCATCTGGGCCTGGCTAGTATTTGAAAAGTGTCGGAGTCAGACACATGGGCAGTGCAGGACCTCACCTGAAAACTCTGGCAGTATGATGTACTTACTCCTTGACACCCTCAAGAACACACCAAGATGGTCCCAACTATGACCTATAACTGAGAGTCCTTAAAAACATGGCATGTTCTCAAAGTCTTTCCAGACCTCTAGAATGCCAAGTGCAAGGCTATCAAGAATAAAACTTCGAGAAAGGGAGTATGGTACATCTGAAGGGGAGAGGGCTTGCCTAGCATGTTCAAAGCCCTAGGCTCAATCCTCATCCTTCTTCCCAGATAAAATAAAACCTTAAACTTGGATTAGCCTACAGTTTAGGAACTAGTCACCTAGACTTTGCAACCAGTTACTTATAAAAATCATTTCTGGCTTTGAAGAAAATACATCTCCAAGATAAGAGCTTGGTACCTAATTCATTCGGACCTAGCCTTAAGGCAAGTCATTACATTGATTCCCCACAACTGCCTCTCTAAACGGCTAAAATTATCTGAAGATAGCCCACAGAAGACAAGGCTAATGTGAGCAACTGGAGAGGCCAGGGTGATGGTAAAGATTACCCCGCTTCTGTACCGACCTTCTAAAGGTATTTGCTTGGGTCTGTCTGTGTTGTGACAGTGTCCTAGACTCAAGTGAATGCCTCTAACACTCCACATTTTTGAGCCATTCAGTCATGCATTTTTGTTATTGTTGAAAGTGGTGCGAAATTGCACTGCATGAGCTAAAGTCCTTGGTGGTCTTCCAAGGATTCCAGCTAAAAAGGCACTTCCTTTGTTCCTCAGGAGAATGCGGTCCAGTAGGTCATTCAAAAGGGGAAATAAAAGCAGCAGCCCTGGGAGGGAGATGAAGGACAAGACAAAAAGAATAAAATGTTTTGGGTGTGAGCACATTAGCTTCCATTTCCTGCTGCTGGTCACTAATAACTCCTTATCTTTTTTTGGGGGGGGGGCGAGTCCAGATAGACATTTATGCAAAGATGTACCTCAGGTGTTTTCCAGTGCTGATGACTATTAATACAAGGGAGCACCCAGCATCCCTGACCACCTTTCCAACTTCCTTTTCCATTAGATGCTGGCTGGGGAAGAAGCCCTGCCATCTCTGGAGACTTGAACACCACAAACTTGAAGAAACTGGGGAGGGCGATTTCATAGCCCACTCCCAAAATGCCGCTAGTCTATCTTAAAGGCACACATTGTTTGCACAAGCAGATGGAGGTTGTCACTTTCCCACTAAGCGCATAGCTGCATGCCTCCCTTGAGAACGTGGGAATGACAACTGTAACCTTCACGTCAATCATCTCTGAAGTACCGAGGCGCAAACTGTGCGGGGAGTGGGGGGTGGGGGGGTGGGGGGGGAGCACAAAGACCTCAGGTTTGACCTGCAGAGCCCCCAAGCTTCAGCGGCTGCTGGTTCAGTTCTCCTTTACTGGCAGGGCAGGAGGAAGAGGGAAAAGAAAGGGGGCTTTTCAGAGCTCTACAACCAATAAAATCCTGAGGCTGGGAGGACAGACTTGAGCTCCCAAAAAGACAGGCAGCTGAAGGGCAAACAGCCTTTCATCAGCAGCCTGTGAGTTACTTGACAACTGCCAAGGTGCAGTGGATGCCTGGGCTACTACCAACAATTTCTTCAGTTCTATTTCTAGACGGGAGGCTGGTTACACTCTAAAAGTGCCCAGCAACTCCCCTCAATTACTTTTGTAATTTATATGTAATTGATGACTGCACTTAATCTCCAAGGTTATTAATAGCCCTTCCAAAAGATGACCCCCAAGTCTCCCTAAGCCGTTGGAAGTGCCTAGTTAAAATTACAGTATTTCCTTTGCTGGTTGCCGCCCCCCTGCCTGCCCCCACCCGGGGAACCAGTACAGCAAGGCAAAGGCACACTCAGCACACTTCCATGAAAGGTTCGGAATGGAGATTTGGCCTTCGGGGCTTGAATCTCTAACTCCTCCGTTAGATTAAGCTGGCCAACAGCCAGTTAGAATCGTGACTCTTTCTGAGCCCCCGGGGTGAACAAGCTACCTGTGCCACTTCAGGCGCTAGCCCGCAGTGCTGTGCGCAACAGTTGGCGGCTTCAAAAATCGAGTACAACGGGAAAGGAGGACTCGCCCAGGCACTGCCACCAGCAGGCCTGGTAAACCTCGCGACCAGGAGGGGAGGGAATACTGTGATGCTGCCTCCCCAAGTGCTCTATGAGGGCTTCCCCAAATACCCCAAGCAGCGCCCCCCCCCCAAGCGCTGAAATCCGGTGAACTTTTTCAGAGGCATAGCCATCTTCATTTGCATAACCATCTCCAAACTGAGATTCAGGTTTCCTGTAATCAGTCCTTTCAAAGGTCTGTAATTGAAAGTGCAATTAACCCTTAAAATGAGGTGAGAAAAGAGAAAAGCAAGGGAAATACCCTTTTTATCCAACACCCTCCGGAAAGCTGGAGACTTCCCAAAAGTCAGAATTTGGAAGAAGTGGAGAGTAAAGCGGTCCCTTTTTTAAAGGTGACTTCTAAAGCCCTTGAAGCGCCTAAAAACTAATCCGTGTCAGCCATGGAAAGAAGGTGGGGGAGAGGGGTTTTAGAACGTCAATGAACCACTCATTCAAGTCGCACGTTTTGCGCCCCTAGGAATCTGCAAACTCCTGGAGGTTCCCCACCCCGCCCCCACTCGGCCTCCTCTTCACCCACACAACAAAGCGGGGAACCCAGTAAAGAATTCAACCCGGAAAAGGCAAGTGAGCCCATGCCACGCACTTTGAGGGCCAGAGTCCTTAGTGGGCTTCCCGGGCTGAGAAGACATAGGCGGGGTGGGGGGGCAGCAAAGTACCGGAGTGGCACTGAGAAAACCGGCGGCGCCCCTCCAATCTTGGTGCCCACTCCGCGGCGGAGAGGGCTCCCTCCTGCCGGTTTCTCCCTCTCGGCTACCTGGTGTGGAGTGGGAGGCCGCCCCTTTCCCAGGGTGCCCACCGCTCGGTAATGGGGGGAGGATTCCCACCTACCATTGATCTCATAGAGAGGGGCATCGTTCTTGTTGAAGCCTTTGGACACGTAGAGACGCCGCACTTCGGAGCAACTTTTCGACTTGAGCTCCGCAGCCAGCAGCGAGGCGCTGAGCGCAGCCAGGGAGCAGAGCAGCCCGAGCAAGCCTAACCGTGCCATGGTGCGGACCCTGGCGGACGCGCTCCCACCTTTAGGGGACAGAATGAGACCGGATGGAAAGCAGCGCTGCAGGGCTGGCAGAGAGGCGCGGAGTCGAGGACTCACGAATGGAGTGAGAACCGAAGAGTTGGAGTTGGTAGCGAAGAAGGAAGAGGGCAAGAGGAGGAGACGCGGGCGTAAAGTGGAACTGGGCCTCGCGTCAGGCAACGGTCCCCGGTGCCAGGAGACCGGCTCGGGTGGGGTACAAGGAAAAAGGCGTGGAATGGCCCCGGGACCCAAGGGAGCTAGGGCGAAGATCAGTAACCTCGGGGCTCTGAAGGCTAGAGATCCCAAGCCAGCTGGCTAGGGGCGGAGGGGCTCAGGGAAAGAAGGGAAGGTGGCAGGCTTCGCAGGAGAGCAGAGTGTGGGCGGCGTCGGCGGCTGATCGCTGGCGCGGGGCTCCCGCTACCCAGCGCTGCTCCGCTCCCCCAGCTGGGCTCAGCTCACTGCCCTCGGCCGCACGGTTGTGCCCTTCTCAGCTCTGCCGCTGATTGACTGGCCCGGCTCGCACAGAGAACCTCTGCAAACTTGGCCAAGCGGGGCGGCCCTTGGGAGGGAGGGGGCGGGCACGAGAGGGGCGGGGAGCAGCGAGCCCGAGACAGGCGGGAGCACGCAGGGCCGGGCCGGGCCGGGGGAAAACCTGGAAGCTGGGTTGGATCTGGAGCGGGCCAAATTCACTTCCTAGGGGGCCCGCATGGGGCGCGCGGCTCACCCTCTCAAGACACGCCCTGCTGGACTCCTCCCTCCTGCCCTCCTTCTCAAAGGCAGGGAGCCTGGCCCCCCGCCAAGAGAGAAAAGACCAGTTTTTTCCAGCTTAAGGTCTCAAGTCCCAGAGATCTTGGTGGTCTGGGTCTTGGGGCCTTAAGCCCCTGTCTGAGCTACAAGCCCTTGCCCTTAGCCACCTGACAGGCTGTGCCCGCAAGCCAAAGTAACACGGAGCCCTCCAGCCCCAACACCTGCCTCACTGCTGCTGCCCAGTATCCAGGGCCACTTCTAACCAGCATCTGGGCACGAAAGGCACCCTCTCTTGTTACTGGCATTGTTTTGATCCAAACAGCGGAAGGAATTGGAACTCACAGCTGGCTTGAGAGGCTCACCTGGCCTCTGGCGACCTGCTTCCCATCACACAGTGTTCACTCACGAGCACAGGCTTGTCCTGACCTCTAGCAATCATTTTCTCAGCCCCCTTCATCCCCACACAATGTTCAACTCGCACTCACAGCCTACGTTCTGCAAGAAACATAAACTCTGAAACTGGCCAGACAAAATAACTTAGGCTCGAGTAGATGGAGCTAAATCAAGGTAGCTTGGGAGATCTTTTGGCCTCACACTGTCCTGTGCAGCTATAAGAACTGAGGTGCCGCAGAGAGAAAGGAAATGGCTGATAATTACCACTCACCTAAGGGCAATGGGTCCAAAGACCCCGGGACTCTTGAACGAGGGAATCATGGTGGTCACAGGGAATGACAGCCCCCATTTCCGGGTCCTTCCTTGTCTACATTTAGCCACAAGAGAACTGGGAATGGGTGGGTCTTCCCACCTTCCAAGCTTTGTCAGATTCCATTAATGAGTGTTTTTGAAGCTCCCAGGGCTCCTTTAATGAAGGGAACCGTGCAGATTGTGAACTTGTCATTACTGTTGTTATTGTTACAATCTGCTTTAAGAGGTTAGGGTGAGAAGTGCCTCAGACACCTCGGGAGTGTGCTGGGAACTGGGCAGATGAAAAGGGCTGGGGCTTATTATTTGGCTAGACTCTCAATTCCCATAAAATTACATAGGGTGAAGATATGAACCATCATTACAATTATCGCCCTCAGAGGGTTTGTGGAGACTTCCTCCACTGTTGTTTGGAAACCACGTTGAAGAGGTTGGCCATGAGGAGCTGTAGGAAACAGTGGGGCTGTTTTGAATGCCCACTGCACACTCCTCTGCGTTATATTAACTCTTGTAGAACAGCAGCCCTGAGAGACACACTGCAACTTGTCTGTAACTGGCACTTAACGATTTCTTTTCTGATTGTGACAGGCTTTCTCCAGGACCGCCAGAGCTGTCCCAAAACTCACTCTGTAGACCAGGCTGCCCTTGAACTCAGACATCCACAGGACTCTGCCTCCCAAGTACTGAGATTAAAAGAACCTGCTCCTCCACATGCAGCTGAAACTCCCAAAACTTTTGAGGTCTGGCAACACATTTGAATTATGCAAACTCAGCTCCATTGAATTTCCTGCCGTCTTCAAGGAACTTTTGAATAGTCCAAGTAATCCTTAAACTGCTAACCATGAGGTCTTCTGGGCACTCTAACTTTCCTTGATGCATATGTAAGGATACTCTTCACTAAGGGAAATATGAGCTGGGATGCAACCAACATTAATAGTAAAATGAAATTCCAAACTGGGTAGATGGATATGTGGTGCACACCAGAAGGTGTAGGCTGGAAGATCAAGCACTCAAGACCAGCCTCAGGGACATAAGGAATACGCCAATAGCCTGGGCTACACATGACCCTCTTTCGAAGTAAAATAAAATAGAATTCAGTGACAATAAGAGAAAGAAGGGTTTTCCTAAACTATAAAAGGGCTGGATTGGAACGCTGCCTCTCACAGCAAGAGGGACTCATTTTGTGTCCCCCCTCAAGTCACTGATGCTCTTCCTCTTAGTGTATTATTAACCAAAACTTGAGCCTTTTTTTTTTTTTTAACCAGAAACAGTAACCTCTGGCTATGGGCAGATCTGGACAAGTCTGAACTTTACCAGGGAAGGCAGGAACCTCAAGCACTGCTCAGCAGCGGCTCCCACTTCAAAGCCTCCTTTCATTTAAATACAAACAGGGTGAACAACTGGCAATCTATGAAACAAATATCTCCCAGAAGGAAGCTTTTCACATGGCCCTCCCTCCTTTTCCTCTCCCTTCCCCCACCCCAGCTCCACAAAGGAGGCTGGAGTTATACCTACACCGGAAGGAATGTACAAGGGAAGACTTTCCAAACTATTAAACTTCACATGCCTTTAGTCTGCTTTGGTTTTCACTTCTGTTTTTTATTATTATAGTGGATCTCTGTGAGTTCGACACGAGCCTGGTGTACAAAGTGAGTTCCAGGACAGCCAAGGCTGTTACATAGAGAATCCCTGTCTTGAAAAGGCAAAAACCAAAACCAAAACCAAAACCAACCAAACGAACAAACAAAAACAAAATGAAAGTCCACACACTTGTAATGTACTATGGAGGGTGCATGGCTCACTGGCCAGCCAGATTGGGTAAATTGGTGAGCTCTGAGCTCTAGGTCCCAGTTACAGACCCTGTCTCACAAAGCAAAGCTCCTGAAGATTAACACCCAAAGTTAACCTCAGACCTCCATATGCACACGTACAAACACCTACAGCTGCACATGCACACACAAATAAAATACACAATTCAGTGACATTTAAAGCAATCTAACATTATCCAATCATCACCATAACTAGTTCCAGAATATTGTCATCATTCCAAAAATAACCCACATACTAACAGTACGATTTTCCCACTTGAACTCCCAAAAGCCACCAAATTTGCTTCCTGTTTGTAGGATTTTGTCTAGTCTGACATTTATTTGGTTTTTAGAGACAGGGTTTCTCTGTGTAGCCTTAGCTGTCCTAGACTTCCTTTGTACACCAGGCTGGCCTTGAACTCACAGAGATCTGCCTGCCTCTGCCTCCCTGTGCGCAGGGATTTACTTACCACCATGCCCTGCTTAGTCTGGCTATTTTGTATGAAGAGAATTATACAGTGTGAGGAATTTTGTCTGACTAGCTTCATTCAGCCACAAGTCTCAAGGCCCATCTATGTGGTAACATATTTCAGCATTTCCTTCCTTTTAAGGATGAGTACTATTCCACTACACAGACATACATATCACAATGTGATCCTATAGTACCTTACAATTTGCAAGATGCTTCCAGGTATACCCTCATACCTGAAAAAATGGAGGTGTCTCTAGGGGCTTAGAATGTAACTCAGTGATGGGATACAAGCTTAATGTACTCAAGGTCCTGATCCAATTCCTAGCATCCTTTCAAACACAGAGGACATTTTTAATTTTGTGTCATTATTTAAATTCATCACGTTATAATGTCACACTCACACACACACACACACACACACACACACACTTTGAGCATATCGCCTTTTATTGAATTCCCCTCCCATTGAGCCTTTCCTTCTCAGCAAGTTCCTCTCCTACTTTCAAGTTTCTTGTGGCACGGGGTGTGTGTGTGTGTGTGTGTGTGTGTGTGTGTGTGTGTGTGTGTGTGTGCGCGCGTGTGCGCATGTCCACTGCATTTAATTAAGGATGCCTGCATGAGCATAGGTGGAGGATTATAGGTCTAGCTTCTGACATTCTTAGGAGACAGTTTCATGGTAAAGTCTTTGGGTTTCTTTTTAAATAGAGGCAAGGAAACCAAGTCTTAGGTTATGTAGGTTGTTCACAGCCACAGAGCTCTCTGCATAGCTGAACCACCAAGAGCAAAATCAAAGACCCCTGTCATAATCCCATACTACTTCTGGTCATAAAATACAGTGCTCTTGGTCTCATTTAGGGTCAGTGGTAAATATGTAACTTCCCCAGATCCCTTGCTTCAGATTAATAATGGAGACTGGACTTCATACAATGTGCCAGATAATGCTTAGTTGTAAGGGAAGGGAAGATGTATAAACAAAGGCTACTTAGATAGAATGCACTTATAGAATACTTGATTTTCTCAGGTGAGGGGTCAGTCATCTAGTGGGGGTTGGGCACATATGCTGTCCTCCAAGCAAAGAGAGTAAGTTAAATCAGGTCCTTTTGAGCAACTGGTCAGCTCCCCCACTGTCAAATACAAAGATGGGGAGGAAAAAGACTGATTCCTTCCCTAGTTATGCTAAGTTGTTGGCATGAGCCAACAAGAACATGTCCTTCTCTCTCTCATGCATGTCATGGATTCTTTGCACCCTTACTGGATTTGTCCTCTGAATACACTGTCATTCTTCTTCCTTCCACAGACAATTCTCTCAGATTCATCCTTCAGATCAGACGGAGTACTGTTCTTCTAGAAAGCCTGCCTGGGAAATCCCAAGCAGAAGTAGCAACAGCTCCTGTCTCTAGACCTTCTAAGCAAGTAACTTTGTCCCTCTCCAGAACCCATACTGTCTGAGAATTCTTCCAGCTCAGCACTTCCAGGAGCTATTCCAAGAACTGGGCATTTTCCCAGGGAAATAAATGACCTCTATTTGAAATCTTGTGATTTTATTTATTTATTTATTTATTTATTTATTTATTTATTTATTTTGTGATTTTTCAATGTGAGTAACTAGTTCAAAACTGGTAACAGTTTGTTTGGACAGGACTGAGAACGTAGCTCAGTTGGTGGAGTTGAGCCCTGTGTTCAATCTTTAGCATGCCATAAACTTGAGTTGATGAGACATGTCTGTAAACCCAGGATATGAGAAGTAGAGATCGGAGAATCAGAAGTTCAGGATCATCCTTGGCTACAAAATGACTCCCAGGCCAGTCTGTAATGCATGAGACTCTGACTAAAACATTTTCTAATAAAATTGGTTGGACAAAGTCAACATATTCTCAGACCTTTTTGAACAACCAAGCAAGCTATATTATGTGACTTGTTCGTTTGCACAAAAGTTGATGTAGTGTAGTGATATAGAGAATTTACCTAGAATATGTGAGACTCTGCTTTCATCCCCAACTCTAGGGCTGGAGAGATGGCTCAGAGGTTAAGAGCACTGCCTGCTCTTCCAGAGGTCCTGAGTTCAATTCCCAGCAACCATCTATAATGAGATCTGATGCCCTCTTCTGGCCTGCAGGTGTACGTGCAGGCAGAGCACTGTATACACAATAATAAATAAATAAATCATTTTTTAAAAGTGATCTAGGAGCTGGGGATGTAGCTCAGTTGATAAAGTGCTTGCCTTGTGTACACAAAGCCCTGAGTTCAATCCCTCGCACCACACACACACAAAGGATGTCATTGTGTATGCCTATAAACCCAGATGAAAGCAGGAAGAGCAGGAAGTTCAAGGTCATCCTTTGATACATAGCAAGTTCAAGGTCAGTTTTGATACTTGATGCTGAGATACTTGTTCTTGTTTTGTATTGGAGTTTCTCTGTGTAGCCTTGGCTTTCCTGGGCTCCCGCTGTAGATCAGGGTGGCCTCAAACTCAGAGATCCTCCTACCTCCTACCTCCCCAAGTGCTGGGATTACAGGTATGTGCCGCTGTGCCCGCCTTCAAATATTGTTTTCAAACAAACACATAAATAAATCTTTGGTTCTGTAAAGACTTTGGACATGGATACGAGAGGCCTTAATCTAGGAGTGAAAGGAGAACCTACATGAACATGGAGCAGCCATCCCAGTTTGCTCTTCTTGCATGTTGGTGGCTACGTTTAATCCTTTGGAAATGAAACTGGCATGGAAGTGGGTCTATTGTACTGTATGGGATTGACATAGTAGATAATTTACAGCAGGAGAATTTCACTCACCAGGGCCTTCAAGGCACTTAGGCACACCCTCCCCACAGCTAGACTTTATGGAACCTGCTTCTCTGCAGCTAAACTGACAAAAAACAAAGCGTACCTACAAAGCCAACAGAATGCCTTAAATGGCCTTAGGAAAAGTCCTTAATAAAGCCAGACGTGGTGGCCCAAGCCTTTAATCCCAGAACTCAAAAGGCAGAGGCAGATGGATCTCTGTGAGTTTGAGGCCAGCCTGGTCTACAAATCAAGTTGAGGACAGCCAAGGCTACACAGAGAAACCCTGTCTTGAACAACCAAAAACAGAAAGAAAGTTCTTAATGGAGGGCCAACAGGTTTGTGGTCTTGAACTTCAGCACTGAAATGTTGCAATGATTTCTTCACCTCCCTTTTCTCCTCCCCTACCACCCCCTCTCCTTTGGGCATCACCATCATCTGCAGTCTTTATGTGAAGAGACAATATGCATTTTTTAAGAAGGCCCAGCAGGGATCAGGCATTTCTATTCCAAAGAGATAGCACAGATAAAAAGAGTTGGAGAGCAGGTCAGACAGACTTTGACATTTGTCATTTTTGAACCACTGATGGGCAATGTCTGCAGAACCGCTGCTGTTCCTGCTGCTCTAACAATAATGCATTCAAATGAGCAGGAGACTGAAACCTGCACACACATTCCTTCCTGGCAGAGAATGGAATCCAAGACATGCAGCACAGAGGGGGTGGCTTTCCCCATGTCCCTCCATGCTAACAGATGCACGCTTCTCTCAGTCAGGCTGGTTTTCTCTGATCATTGTAACTGGCATTTTCTTAGTAGTTCTCGGAAGACCTGGAGCCTTCTGGCAGACACGAGGACATGAGGTAGGTTCTTTTCTACTCCTCCTCATATCCACGACTTCCGAGAAAGCCCTAGTTTGCTTCCTTTGAATTCAGGGATTTTTTTTTCTTTTTCTTTTTTTCCTTTTTTGTTTGTTCGTTTTTGCTTTTTGTTGTTGTTGTTTTTCAAGACAGGGTTTTCTCCATGTAGCTCTGTCTGGCCTCAAACTCAGAAATCTGTCTGCCACTGCCTTCCAAATGCTGAGCGATGCACTTACCATCACTGTCTGACAATTTTAGGGATTATTTTAAAAACTGTATTACATGCCTGTAATCCTAGCACTAGAGGAGACAAAGGTACGTGGATCTCTGTGAGTTCGAGGTCAGCCTGGTCTACAGAGAGAGTCCAGGACAGCCAAGGCTACACAGAGAAACCCTGTTTCTAAAGAAATTGAGAGCCAGGGATGAGTCTTGGTTGGCAAGACTTCCCTGGCATGCATGAAGCCCTGGACTCAATCTCCAGTACCACATAAGCCAGGTGTGGTGGTAAGTACCTGCAATCCTGGCAGTGTGGAGGTAGAAACACAAGGGCCACAAGTTCAGTATCATTTGTGGCTACATAGTAAGTTTGAGGCCAGCCTGGGCTACATGAGACCCTATCTCCAAAATACAAGCAAACAAACAAGCAAATACCTTTAAAAATTGTCTTGGGGAATAAAATGCAGGGGGTTGTGTGTGTGTTATATAAACATTTTACTAAATGAGCGACATACTTACCCTTAAATAATCTAGTCTAATTTATATGTTTCCCACCTCTTTTCCAGAATATGAATTCATAATTCTCTACTTGTCTCTTTCGTGTATGTACATGTGTGTGGTTGGGGATAGAACCTAGGGACTTGGACATGCTAAGTGCTGTACCACTGGGCTACATCCCCTTCTACCCACACAAACCTTTCTGCATTTTACTTTAAGAACTGATCTTGCTGAGTTACCCAGGCTGACTACAAACTTGAACCCTCCTGCCTCGGCCTTCTGAGGGGCTGGGATTACAGGCAAGTGCCACCATGCTGGCAAACTACTTGCCTTTCCTAAAAACTTACAAGTGATTGATTTTGAAAATATGCTGAGGTTAGTCAATATTTTATTCACTCAGAAGAAAGAAATGTGAGGAAACCTTCTGGGGTTCTAGAAATGCTCTACATTTTGATCCAAGTGGTAGTTTCATGGGAACATACATGTGTAAAAAAATTGTCACTTCAGATTTATGCATGTCACCATATGCATGGCATTCCTTAATATAAAATGGGGGAAATACAACAAACATGATTATGACGTATGTGTACATACGTATATACATCCTGTACTTTATCATTTAAAACTATTGAGATGATTATATAGTTTGAGGATTGTTTAGTATTTTATGAGTGCATATAAACTTTAATCACCTAAAGCTACAAGTATAAATATGTGTATTCATATGTGCATATAGGTAAAAATGCTTCTATGCAACCAAATCCTATGCTTTTGTGCCTACGTGTGTGTGTGTGTCTGTGTACATATATGTTTAAGTGACCATAACTGTCCTGGTAAAGAGAAGCTCTTGTTTTTCTTTCTTTTTTTCTCACCAGTCTAATGTCCCCTGTTTCATTTTTTTAAGCTTCTTATATCTCAATTAAAACAAACCTCCTTCTTACACTCAGCTTCCAATGTTTATCAATGATCTGCTCTCTAAAATTCATAGTTTTGGGACCTCCTGCATGGGTATGAGAATGAAGGGGATCACTAGAAGTCAGAGTTAAGTTACCATGATCTTTCCAGAATACCTTAGGAGCTGGAAAATCTGGAACGGCAAATGTAATCATATCTGAGAAAGAGTTGAAAATTGAAAACAGCTGTAGAGGCAAAAGCATCATGGCATCCAAGCAAGGTCATTACCAGTTACAGAGCCAAGAGTGGAGAAGCAGGTAGGTGGAAACCAGGTAAGTGGAAGACTCAGTTGGGGCTCATAAGGAAAGAGGATCAGGTGTTCAAAGTCAATTTCGGCTAAATAATGAATTCAGGGCCAGCCTGGGCTACATGAGATCCTATATCAAAAAATAACTAATTCTATTGCTAGACATAGCATCTCTTGGCTATTGAGGAGGAACAGGCGCATGATTGTCATGCTGCTTAAAGTAGTAAGCTTAAAAAGCTGGGCGAGGTAGAGCACACCTGTAATCACAGCACTCAGGAGGCAGAGGCAGGTGGATCCTTGTGAGTTCGAGGCCAGCCTGGTTTACAAAGCGAGTCCAGGACAGCCAGAGCTGCACAGAGAAACCCTGCCTGGAAAAAAAAGTGGTAAGTTGGGCTGAGCCTGGTGGTCCATGCTTGCAAATCTCAACTACTCAGGAGGCTGAGGCTGGAGGATCTCAAGTTTGAGGCTGCTGGCATCGCCTGTACAGTGAATTCAAGCGCAGTGTAGCCAATTTAGGAAGACTCTAGTCTTACACATCTGTTGTGTGACAAACTTTTCCTGGGCAGACACAGCACACCTGTCTACTCCTTCAGACAGGGAGCCCAGGACAGACTGAAGTGGGCATACCACCAAAGTCCAATACACATGTCTACTCACCCCGGATAGGGAAGCCAAGACAGACTATAGTATAAATACCACCAAAGTCCAAAGTGGTGAACCAATGAGTTTTATTGGGGTTACTTACAGGAATGTGGGTGAGGAGCTACTTACAGGAGTAGAAATGACTCAAAGACAGCTGCATCACCAAGGCCCACCCCAGCATGAGTGGTGGCTCACAAAGCTGGTGAACACTGTACAGCCTGCAGGCAGCTCACCAGGATAGAGAATGTATTCTTTACAGGTGACTCAGTTGGTCTAAACCTCTTCCAGGCAGCATGCCTAGTTTCTGCTTCTTCCAAGCAACTTGGCTTGTCTGAGAATATTCTTTGGAGCATGGCTTGTTTACTCTTGAAAAAAAGGGGGCTAGTGAATCTGGTCAGTTTTAGGGACTTCCTGGCGCTATTTTAAGTTGTTTACCTTCTGGCTAAAGGAGCTTTCCTAAGGATAAAATGTTTCAGTCTGCTGGGAAGCTGCCAAACAACATCATCTCTGGGACTCTACCCACACTTGATGGATGTTGGGGATAAGGGACCGTTTTAAACTTCAGTGGTATAGCCACTGCTAAATTGTTTGCCGCCCTGTAAATAACTCTTCACCCATACTTCTATAAAGAACTCTAATGGGACTCAGTGGATCGTTTAAAAAGAAAAAGGACATCAAAGTAGCAGCTGGGTGTGATGGTGCAGGTCTTTATTCCAGCACTCTCTAGAGACAGAGGCAGGTGGATCACTGGGTTTGAGGTCAGCCTGGTATACAGATTGAGTTCCAGGACAGCCAGAGCTAAAACAGAGAAACCTTGTCTCAAAAAACAAACAAACAAACAATCAAAAGACATCAAAGTAGAAGAAGCCTAGTTGGGAAGAGAAAGGGAAAGAGGACTAGCAGGAGTGGGAGGGGGATAAAAGAGGGTAATGACAATTTAATATGATCAAAATACATTGTATAATGTATGAAAATATAATCATGAAGCTCATTATAATGCATAATTAGTGTATGCTAATAAAATATTGCTCAATGGTAGCCTATTTATCAAGCATATATAAATCCATAACTAGTACTGCAAAAAAATAGAATAAATAAAAATTAATAGTAATATGTTAGAACAGTCATCTACTCTGACCTGAACACTATAAGCTGTTGCATTTTGACCACTCAGTGCTGGTTCAGCTCCGTGTTCCTTTGAGGCTAGTGGAAGTAGTTGCTATCTGACCCCAGATAACCTCTTATCTCATATATACTTCTCCAAAATATTTTTGTGTAATCTTTTGAGTGCCCCTTGTGGGTTATGCAGTATATATATATACATATTTTTTTTTAATGTTTTGAGAGCTTTGTTTGGCTGGCTTTTGTTTTATGGTGTGAAGATGGAATTCATGGCTTTATGCATATTGGATGAGAGGTCTAACACTGAACTACACTACTTCTATCCTATGTTATTTCTTATAATTACCATGATGTCGTTTGATTGACAAGCAACAATCAAATTAAACAATTACAGCAATATACTATAATAAAATTTATGTAAATGTATTTTATCTTGAAACTTTTTTTTTGTATTTTTTGTTTTTTTTTTTTTTTGGTTTTTTTTTTTTTTTTTTTTTTTTAATCTGTGAATTTTTTTTATTAATTTTTGAAACATTTTGTAAATACTTATTTTTAGGCCTGGACGTGGTGACACACACCTTTAATCCCAGCACTCAAGGAGGCAGAGACAGGTGGATTTCTGAGTTCCAGGACAGCCAAGGCTACACAGAGAAACCCTGTCTCAAAAAACCAAAACCAAAACCAACTTATTTTATTTATTAGTATTGTTACTGTATGAGTTGGCGGGGGTGGGGGACTCACGTGGGGGTGCATGTGTATCACAGCACACATGTGGAGATCAGAGGGCAACTTCCTTTCTTTCCACTATGGTTCTGGGGATTGAATTAAGGATGTCAAGTTTGTGCAGAGAGTGCTTGTACCAATTGAACCACCTGGCTGGCCCTCAAAATCTGTCCTTCTTGTAATGTAATGGTGCTGAGTCATGCAATGTCTGTGAGGTGAAGTTAATGATGTAGTCATAGTCATGTGATTGTTCGGCTTCTCCATCTATCCATCCCTAGGGAGCTATTCTGAATACCATAATAAAACTCTTTATTATCCATCTCCACCACAGCCTGGAAATTAATCAGCCCTTGTCCTGTATCCATGCTGCATTGGCTACCTACCCATTAGACACTTGATAGCCATCTCAGTGATGAGATCAACTGTGTGCAATGTTAGAATGTGAGATTTTGTTTGGTTTGGTCATTCAGTGATCAGTGGGTAACATGGAGTACTGCTGCTATAAGCATGTGTACGCATGCATTTGTAAAAGTACTAATTTTCAGTTCTTTTGGGTTTTGACATTCTCTATTGTGGGATGGTTTTATGTCATTACTCTCTGGGGCAGTAGTTTGAGTAGTCTATCTGTAGTATGGTGAGCAGTCATATTTTAAAAAAGAAAGAAAAGTAGATTTTTTTTGGTTTGGGTTTTGGTTTTTCAAGGCAGGGTTTCTCTGTGTAGCCTTGGCTGTTCTAGACTCAATTTGTAGACCAGGCTGGCCTCAAACTCAGAGTGAGCTGCCTGCCTCTGCCTCCTGGGTGCTGGGATTAAAGGCATGAGGCACTACTGCCCGGTGAAAAGTAGTTTTATTAGGTAGAGAAGATACGCCTCCCCCAAGACACTATTGACAACCTATAGCAGCCACTATGTATGTAACAACAAGACTTTGGGGTTTTTTTCCCCTTGAGATAGGATCTCATGTAGCTGTGATTGGTTTTTAGCTTGCTATGTAGTTGGGGGTGACTTTATTTCTGATCTTCCTGCCTCCACCACCTAAGTGCTGCAATTACACAGATGTATCACCACTACCAGTTTAGATAGTGCTGAAGATGGAGCCTGGACACCTGTGCAACATGAAAAAAAAAAACCACTCCACCACCTGAGCCACATCCATAGCCAAGTCATCAGCCTCATACATGTTTTTTTTTTCTGACTTTTCTTCCCCCATGCAATGCAAAGAAAGTCATATGGATGCTTTTCATATTTTATACTGTTACAGCAGATGTCACCATCAATAATTTCAACATCTAGACCATTATCAGATTGGTAGTGTTGGCCATGGAAACTGAAGCAGCAGTGAAAACACAAATGCCTTAAAAGTGAAAATGGCCTGGATGTTGGGGCCCTGAGTTCAATTCCCAGTACTGCAAATATAGATAAAATAAGGTAAGATTGCTTATCTGTGAGCAATGCTCAGCCCCAAACTCATAAAGCCAGCTTTTTCCTGAGAAATAATGATTAGTTGATCTCGAGACTCTTTTATCTTCACCCCTTGACTGATTCCCTGAACTCCAGAAGTGCCCGTACTAACCCTGACCTTAGCCTGCACACAGGAGGAAACAGTCCTCTCATATGCCTGGTAGCCTCTCTATTCATCTGGTACCCAAAGACGTACTGTACCAAGATGAACTGTGACCCAGCCTCTCTGTGCATCTCCATGTGCCCTCTTTGAATTCCATTGAAACATTAGTTGACAACTAGGGAAACTCACTGGACAACATGCAGCAGGGACCCATTAAAACCTTGCTTTGGTGGATACAAAAATATACTCATTTTCACAGATTTAAATACATCTTGATTCTCTGCAAAGGCCTGCATGACAGATGGCTTCAAAGCGACTCACATTTACAAACAGCACACAAAAATATTATTTAGCAGATTCTCGAAGAGTTCTTCAGAGCCCTCCAGAGCCAGTCTTTTTCTCCAGCTCTTTAGCTTGTAATTTGTGGAAGCTTATGAAAATGTCTCTGGATTTCCTAACAACACCCATGTCTTTCCTGGGCTTCTAGAATAGCAATGTCCTAGAGCCACGGAGTTGGCTCAAGCATTATTTTAGAAAATGTCACCTAGGCTTGAAAATTAGCAATCCTTGGGACTGAAGAGATGGCTCAGTGGTTAAGAGCACTGTCTGCTCTTCCAAAAGTCCTGAGTTCAGTTCCCAGCAACCACATGGTGCCTCATAACCATCTGTAATGGGATCGAGTGCCCGCTTCTTCTGGTGTGCGAGTGCACATGCAGGCAGAACTTTGTATATATAATCTCTACACCAAACCCTGCAGGAAAATTACAAGTTAGAAGCAAGCCAGAGCTATATAGTTTGGGCTACCCTCAGATATAGAGTAAAAACCTGTCTCAAAAAAGGAACAACAGGCACACGCCTTTAATCCCAGCACTCGGGAGGCAGAGGCAGATGGATTGCTGTGAGTACAAGGCCAGCCTGGTCTACAAAAGCGAGTCCAGGACAGCCAGGACTGTTACACAGAGAAACCCTGTTTTGAAAAACCTAAAAAAAAAAAAAAAAAAAAAAAAAACAAGAAAGAAAGAAAGAAAAAAGAAAAATAAAAGAAAAAAAGAACTTACTGGAATGTCAAAAGGCTTGGTTCTTCTGAGAAAGGATGATGAAGGTGTAAGATGGGCAGAGGGAGAAGAGTGGAAGACATTACAGCTTGTAGAGAGAATGGAAAGGAAGGAGCAGAGGAACTATGAGATGAACCTTTGGGTTAACAGTATAGCCTTGTGTGGGCGGAAGAAGGAGTGCTTGGCACAGCAGCCAAGACATCAGCACCCACCAGGTTACGGAGGCTGCCTTGCTTCCTTTACTCTCAGCCTAATCCTAAAACCAACAAGATTTATGGCATATTTAACACATGGATTGACAAGGAGGAGAGAAAGTCTGGGCAGAGCCCCGTTTCTGATTCATAGCACAACTGTGGCTTGTCGGCACTCCACAAGGAGTTGGTGCATTTTCAACTCTTCCACTGAAATTTTTCTGTTTTTTTCCCCTCCCACTCATGTTCTAGAATTTTATTTATAACACTTTTTGGCCTGCTCTTTAAAGTGTGTGTGCCTCTGTGTGTGAGAGACTGAGAAACTAAAGTACTCTATTAAGCTTGGAGCTTCTGGAAAGCAGGCCCTACATACATTCCAAGTATTATAATTATGATCCATTATGCATAAGGAGCAGCAATATAGACAGTGCCCCTCCCCCTTCCTGGTTCTGGTGGCATCATCTTGCACCTGCCTCCTAAGCACAATGCGAGTCTAGCCACAGCTTCTGGTCTGGTCCCAGGAAGGCTGCTTGATCCCAGGGGCCCTAAGGCTTTCTGGAACACTCACTCAGACACTAGAAGGGGCTTCTGAGTCCCCAAGCTCAGTTCTTTCTGTCAGAGAGGTCTAGAGAGACGCAAGACCCTTCATGTGTCCAAGGAGAAAGAGGTCACTAGCATCCCCAAGCTTCAGAAGAATGGCAGAAAGCCAGTCCTTTGGCCACACTGAGGCCAAAGGGACCCCAACCACGTTCCCTGGGGAAGAGCTGTATTTTAGGCATCCACCTAAACCTGGACAATCAGATCTTTTCATGGGGTGGTCATTCTTGGTACAGTGCGGGACTACCCATCCACAGGCTTTTCCTCTGGTTCACAGGGAGGTAGGGCACTTAGAGTGGCCTGGGGAGCAGCCTCCTGCTCAGAGTTTACTCATTCACTGCTACAATGAAATGCCACGGCTCTGCCCTTTTGTTCATAAGTAACCTTGGGGAAATTAATCTGAGTGTCATTTTACTCCTGTCGAAAATGGGAATAAAAATATAGTTCCTTTCAGGACCAGGGAGATGGCTCAGTGCTTGCTGCCAAACAAACTCTGCAAGAGGGAGCTAGTTGCACGCCTGGAAAGCCGGAACTTAGGAGGCAGAAGCAGAAAGATGACAGAATTCAAGGCCTACCTGAGCTATACAGCCAACTAAACCAAGTCTGAGCCATCAAGCTCCTAACAAAGAAAAAGCCATGATGAGTCTATCTAAATATCTAGTACTTCAAACACTGCTTTAAATTCATATCCCAACTGTGTAAACATTCTGCTGTAGGAAGACGGGGTTGAAGAGCAAATCTTACAAGCTCTGCCATGTACATGGTCTTGCTTGTTGTGAGCCCCCTTCAGATTCATTTTTGTCAACCCACAGAAGAGCTCCAAGTTGGACAGAGCATTCTGGCAGTTTTCACTGCTTCCAGCTTAAATGGAAAAAATGCCTTTTTGGTTTGGAAGATGGATGTTGCTACACAAAACTCAGGGTCTTAATTGTCTTTATTTATTTTGAAGGCCATCCTTGCTACTGGAATAGCTTATCTCAAATATTAAGAGACTCCTGGAGGTAAGATGGCAGACGCAAAGCTCCATACAGCAGCCGTGATAATTATTACTTCTGTTGCAACTACAGAGCAGGAGAGAAAAGGAAGCTCTCTGGGCTAGCCATGTGGCTCAGTTAACAGAGTGATTGCCTCACATGCACATGAAGCCTGGGTTCAGTCCTCTGCGCCACACAAAACAGGTTCAGGGGTATAAGCTCATAATCCCATCTTGGAAGCAAGAGGATCAGAAATTCAAGGTAAGTACTAGGGCTTCAGACAAAGAAAGAGAAGCGAAAAAGAGGAGGCCTCTGCCGTTGTTATCTTGGCCCGCAAAGCTGAGCTCTGAGTGGAGATCCTTTGCCTACAAAGCTTATTCAGTCAGCTCAGGAAGGTGTGGAAACTTCCCCCATGGGAAACCACTCCAATGCTGCTGGTATTTGTCAGCCCAAGCCTTGAGCCTGAGGCCCTCTGGGGAAAGAGGCCAGGGAGCCTGAAGTCGGTTGTAATTCCTCTCCAAACCAAAAGTTAATGAGGCAGTGGAAAGGCCCCTTCCTCAGGACACACAAAAGCAAGATTCTCCCCTCAAGGAACTTAGAATCTCTGCTGGGCTCTCATCCCCTCCTTATCACACGCACTTCTTCTTTTTTTTTTTTTTTTTAAGTATCCTTGAGTCTTTTCTTGAGAGAATTGCTTGGCCGTCTCTAATTAGGCCTGTAAACTTACTGGAGACAAGGGCCCCTGGTTCCTTTTATTCCTTTTGTCTCTCTCTCTCTCCCTCTCACTGCCACTAGAGCAGTACTCAGCCATGCCTAGGCCTCTATAGAAGTTGCTGACTATCTGACCTTGGGGACTTGGTCAACATCTGAATTTGTGTTAAGTGGCATTCACCCGATGACTGTTCCTGGCTGGCTGGCTCACACAGAGTGAAAGAGACCACAGTGTCTAACTATGCCAAGGGCAGTTGAGTAGGGAGAGGCAAGCTGTGAGCAGATGGGGGTGGGGGAGGTGCACAGGAGGGGGTGCTCTGTCACCTCCCTTAGTAGATTGGATGTAATTACCTCTCCAGCATGTGCCCAGATTACCTTCTGTGAAATTGAGTCTTTGACAGCAAACTGCCTGTTCAAAGTGACAGGAGCCAAAGGAGTGGGGGGTGAGGCGGATGAGGCTATATTTTGAAAAGCCTGACCTTTTCAGATACAATTTAATATGGAAAACATCTTTTGGATGCTCTACTGCCACCACCACAGCAAAGCCATGAACTCGTTGGGGGGTTTTAGATCACACTTGCTTCTGCAAATGTAAGGATTGCTTTCCCACATTAGCTAAAGCACAGCACCCTGGCAATCCAGGATAGGCTTTAAAAATATAATATTACATTTATTTGTGTGTGCGTGGGGAGCAGTGCTTCTTGTATGCCACAGTACTTTCGTGGAAGTTAGAGGAAAACTTGTGGCAATCTGCTTCTCTCTTTCCACCTTGTGGGTCCCAGGAATCAAACTCAGGTCATCAACCTTGCTGCCAAACATCTTGAATGGATGAGCTATCTCATCAGCCCCAGGGACAGCCTTCCTCCCCCACAAGACAGGGTTTCTCTGTGTAACAGCCCTGGCTGTCCTGGAACTCTCTTTGTAGACCAGCCCGGATTTGAACTAATGGAGATCCACCTGCTTCTGCCTCTGGCATGCTGGGATTACAGGCCTGTGTCACCAGGCCCTGCTAAGGACAGTTTTTTTTTGTTTTTGTTTGTTTGTTTTTTTTTTTTTTTGAGCTACAGGAAGCAAAGGAGAGCATGCTTGGAGTCAGGAGGCCATCATAACGGAATCCCTGGGTACTGTGTACCCTATCCCTTAGGCAGCATCCATTTCCTCTACACAGAGAACCATAGGAAGGAATGGCATCTAAATCACAGGATAGCAAGCATGCAGCTAACAGGCTTGGAAGACAATATTCCTCAAGAAGGAGCAAGTTTATTCCATTTGGTTCTTTTAAAAATGTTTCTACTATTACGTTAATTTCTTCTATGTGTAGGTGGCAACCTTGCATGCATATGTCCTGGTGTATGGGTGGAGATCAGAGGGTAATTTATGGGGGTCAGTTCTCTCCATGTGTGTTCATGTGTGTCTCAAGACTAGAACTCAGGTCCTCAGGCTTGGTGAAAAAGTGTATTTACCTGCTGAGCCATCTTGTTGTCCCCACCCCCACCCCACCCCCACAATTTGTGCTTAAAAGTGGAGCTGAGAGAAGTTATGAGAAGGCAGATTTTTAACTCTGGACAAGGAAGAGCTTTTGACCCCTTAAAGGAGCTACTGTTACAGTGGAAGTAGGCTGACCAGGCATGGTAGCACATGCCTTTAGTCCCAGCAGGCAGAGGCAGGTGGATCTCTGTAAATTGGAGGCCAGCCTGGTCTCCAGGACAGCCAAATATACACAGAGAAACCCTGTCTTGAAAACAAAACAAACAAACACAAAGTAAGTAGGCTGCCTGCTAAGGGACTCAGTTCCATAGGCAGAAAGGTGGTTACATTTCAGAAGCAGTCCTCTTAGCCACACATCCTTCTTTCTTGCTCAAATTTGCAAAATCCCAAACCCTAAGCACTCAGTGACTGCCTGTAAGACTCTCCTAGAATAAGGGGGAGGAGGCTGTTCCTTTGCTTGTTTTCGACCCTGGCTGACCTGCAGCTCCTTATGTAGACCAGCCTAAATGCTGGGATTATAGGTGTGAGTCTCCTCCACCTCAGGCTGGATTTCTTTCTTCCTCAGAGTTGGCTCCCTGAGTAGCAGAGTGACCAGAGACTCAGCCTGTTCCTCACTGCCTTGGGATGCTCTTGCTTTGACCCTGGAGGACTCACTCCAGGTGTCAGCCCTGCCTTCTCTTGCAGGGCTGTCCTGTGTCAGGCAGGTCCTACAACCCACCTGTTTAGCTACCCTGCAGAACAAGTCCACTCCTCTGCCCCAAGGGAGAACAGCCACCAAGCAAGCTTGGCAAGGAAATACAAGATGTATGAACTCCAAACCATTTTTCACTAGTTTACCAGTCCCCTAAAGGTACTCTATGAGCAGAAGACGTGAAATTAGCATTCTTGACCTCTGCCCCCCACAAATCACCATTGCCCTGAAAGAGTGACTAGTCACAAAGCAGATTTCAGCCATTCCAGCCTCATAGACACAACCTGGAGCTGTGCATTTTAAGAGACAGATTTAGAGCCATCTGGCATTCCACTGCAGCTCTAAATGTATTTGGCTGTCTAATGTGCCTTTCTCACAGAGAAAGCATTCAATCCCTTACCCTACTTTCAGATTGGCAGGGAGGGGTGACCTATTGATAATCTCCAAAGTAAACTTTCATGAGCCTGTGCTTAAAGCAGTGACTCAGTAGGTAAGTGTCAAGATGGGGGGGGGGCGGGCGGAGGTAGAGGTAACTCAGTAAAGTGCTTGCCTAGCATGCACAAATGTCTGGATTCAACACCCAACACCATATTAACTGGCCTTGGTAGCAGACGCCAGCCATCCCAGTCATCTCAGCCCTGTGGAGGTGGGAGATACAGGCAAGAGGATGGGGGCGAGGGTCAAATTCATCCTTGGCTACCAAGAGTTCAAGGCTAGCCTGGGCTATCTGAGATCCTGTCTCAAAAAAAAAAAAAAAGTCCGGATTCCAACAGAAATCTCAGATCCTGCTTTAGAGTATTCAGTGTCTAGTAAATTGTGTAGCCAGTATGCACAATGCCTCAGATTCCAACGACAGCAAACTCAGGTGCCACAGCACTGCTGGGCAGAGCAGGTGTTTACAGGTGAGGAAACTGAGACCTCCAGCCTCCCTTCATCAGACCATCTTGAGCCAGAGTTGTACCAAAGTCATGCAACAATTGCCTCATAGTCTTTATTCCAAGACCTCCTTTGGCTCCCGTGCTGCTTGGTCACTAAGGCACACACATATGCTGACCAGGAAGCTTGAGAGCTGAGATGACACCTACGTCTAGTTCTTCCTCTGGAGCTACAGGAACAGATGAATTCCGTGGTACTTCAATAACTCAGATTTCCCTGAGTGTTGCCTATGTGTGATTGCAGAATGTTTTTGCAATTCTTAGATCCTTGTTTGTTGTTTGAGTCTTTGTCTACTGGAGACTGGATTTTGCTGTGCATCCCAGGCTGGCCTTGAACTCACTATGCAACCATATTAATGTCACGCTTACATCAATCCTTATGCCTTAGTCTACCCAGTGCTAACATTGCAGGCTGGGCTGGACTGAGTTGCTAAGGTTCCTCAGGTTTTTCCTTCTTTTAAGGTCTCTCTTTCTCTTCTCTCTCTACTCTTCTCCTTGAAAAGTAGAATACTTGGGGCTGGCAGGATGACTCCGTGGGTAACCAATTCTTACTGCCAAGCTTGATGAGTGGAGTTCCAGACCCAGGACCCACATGGTGGAAAGAAACAATTTACTCCTCCAAGTTGTCTTCTCACCTCTCTTCCAAGTGTGGTGCTTCCAACAAAGTTAAGTGTAAGTTTTAAAACTTAAAGAGAGAATACTTGACAGTTGTGCAGTTGCGTTTGTGGTATACCCACACAGGAATATTCTGATATTGGTCATAACCTAGTTTTTTCTCTATCTTTTTAACTTGGGTCCCTTGCTTCCTCTCTTGCTGGCTCAGGCCCCATGTCAATGCAACTCTGTGATTGGGTAGAGAGCAGGATTTACTCTCAGCAGACAAACACCATCTTCTCTGCAGCTCTTGAGGGTTTCTCCAGGAATCCTTAGACAGTACCAGGACTCAGCTGACGATTAAATATATGACATCCATATTCCAGGGCCGAGGCCTCTGAAGGGGAGCTGGGGGCAAGATGCTATAACAGTACGTACTCTTCTGCCTCTAATATGGATAAACTCAAAGTGACTAGTCAAAGGGGACACTGAGAGGCTGAGGATATATGTGCCACAGGTGGAATACTAGGATTTTAGTATGCACAAGGCATGGGCTCTATCCCTAACATAGCAAAACAAAACAAAGAGGTGAGATTTGACATTTGGTGCAGAAGTGATCATCTTGTGAATATGAACGACAGAGGGGATGTTTTGGGGGGTGATAACGTCACCATTTCTGTTTCATTCGTTCATTTTTTATTGTGTTTGTTTGTTTGTTTGTTTGTTTGTTTGTTTGAGATAGGGTTTCTTTGTGTAGCCTTGGCTGTCCAGCAAACTCACTCTGTAGACCAGGCTGGCTTGGAACTCACCAAGATCCACCTGCCTCTGCCTCCTGAGTGCTGGGGTTACAGGCCTGAGCCACCATGCCTGGCTCACATCACCATTTCTTGAGGAGCTTGTTGAGTGTTACTTATTTGTGTCTGGGTGTTTCCTTATGTTATCTCATGTGCTCCCCCTAAATGATGGTAGCGATGAAGCAGAAGTTGCTAAAGTGAGATGTGTAGGTATCTGTCCAACATCACACAGCTGGTTCTCCATGGCTCCTGTGTCCATCGCTTCAGCACATGTGCCCTCTGGGCTTCATCATAGCACACCCACTGCCCACAGTACCCAACAGGGAAGAGGGGGATGCCAGTATATGCTTCAGGTTTTTCTGCTCTGCTCTGTTGCCATGGGAAAGACTTGAGCTGCTATGTTCATCTGATTGGTGTTTTATCTGACGGTTCCTGTGTTTTTTTTTCCCTCCCCCAACACATACACATTCCCAGAAACACATAAAGTCTTTAGAGAGCACGGCTGCCCCTTTGACTTCCCCCTCCCATCCAGGCTGGAACTCTTTTCCTAGGATCCAACCCTCCCCGGAAGCAGGAATCTATGTGCTAATGTGTTAATCCTCCTATTCAAAAGGTCGTTACTTCCCTACTGTGGGGACCAGCAGCAGTCTATAACTGGCCCCCTTACAGTATTTCTGTCCTGGGGTGAGCCTTGTTCCAGCCTAATTATAGCACAAAGAGGAGTTTAGGCCCACTCAGGCAGTTGTTTAAATTTACTGGGAGCAAAGGGGGCTGGGGATTTGGAAGGTAGCATGAGGGTTCCAACTTCCAAATGACTGAAGACCTTGTGTTGGCCTGGGCTTTTAGAGAAGCCAGGGGGGCACAAAGAGTTGAGTCTTGCACATATGCTTTAGTCAGAGGGGTTATCCAGTGAACAGTAGGGGTAAGCCTCCTAGAGAATTTATCCCTCCTGCTGGCCCAGGCATCCTTTGTAGTGGGAGCCTTTCCTGACAGTGCCAGACAGGCAGACTTCTGGTTTTCCACCTAATCATTCTGAAAACAAGAAAGAAAGGAATGGGGATACAATCACCACAGTGGTGGTAGGTGGGAAGGACAGGTGTGAACTCCCTCGGCTTAGTGTATGGATGGGCCACTGGCTTCTACTTAGCTGAGCAATTGCAGCAGGGAGGATATGTGGCAGACAATAAGGCTTTGAATCCTGCCCCTCGTTTGCCTTGCCATCTCTCAGGAACTGTGGCATAGCAGCACCCAGGGAAGTACGGGGCCCTGGCCACTGGTTCGGTGGAGAAGCAAAGGGAACTTGGCCTGGGAATCAAGAGTCGCGTTCTTACGTAGCTCAGGCTAGCCTTGAACTCATTATTGCCTTGGAATTTCCAACCTTGCTGCCTCAACCTCCCAAGCGCTGGAATTAACAAGTGTAAGCCACCACATCCAGTTTTTGTAATGCTGGAGATGGAACTCAGAGCTTTTGTGCTTCCTAGACCAACTTATTTCAGTCTCCTGCCTGGCCCTGTGTTTTATGGGTTCTCTGAATATGGTGGACAAACTCATCTCTTGTGAACCTTCCAGTATCCCTATTTTCTGGAAAGTAAAAGCAAGAATGGGACATGAGATTAAAACACAAAAGGGCATTGCTGAGCCCTTTGGAAGCATTTTGTGACACTATGGATAACCAGCCCCAAAGGGTCTGAAGCCCACTAAAAGCGCTTGTCTACTGTTGCATTATGAAGATGTTCTGACTACCCAAACACCCAAGAGCTTACTGAGGAAACTGGAAAGACTAGGGCAGAACACACTGAAATGAACCAATGTTTGTAGCCTTGAGATTAGGGATGATCCATAGTCCTATAGCTTAGAAATTAGCAAGACCTAGTCCCTGTCCCCAAGAGATTCACATCATAGAGATAGCATGTCTGCTTATATAAACAATTAGTTTTAAAAATTATTTTTCACTGCCGAGAATGAAATTCAGGACCTCAAACATGGTTTTTTTTTTTTCCCACCACTGAGCTCCTTTTACAGCCCTATAAGAAATTCATTTCAAGGAAATGTGCTCAGAAGACACATCCTGGGTGGAAGAGGGAACAGTGTGCAGAAACAAGACGAAGGTTCCTGACAGAGACGTAAAAGTAAATAAGAGATAAAACAGAAAGCTGAGTATCATAGATCATGCCTATAATTGCAGAACATGGGAGGCTGAGGCAGGAGGATCACTGTGAATCTGAGCCTAGTCTGTGATACTTGATGATCTCCAAGTTAACATGGGCTTCTTAAGAGTGAAGTCCTATCTCAAGAGAAAGCCAAAAGGGCTGCCTGTCGTGACTCACCATGTAATACAGCACTCTGGGAAAGCTAGGATAGGATCACTGTGAGTCCTGGGCTAGCCTGAGAAATTAGCGTAAAAGCACCACCCCCAGAGGAAATGAGAGAGGGAGGGAGGGAGGGAGGGAGGGAGAGAGAGAGAGATAGAGAGAGAGAGAGAGGGAGGGAGGGAGAGAGAGAGAGAAATGATGGCTAGGCATGCTGGCACATTCCTTTAGTCCCAGGACTCAGGATGCAGAGGCAGGTGGATCACTAAGAGTTCCAGGCCAGCCTGATCTACAAAGCGAGCCCAGGACAGCCAAGGCTACACAGAGAAACCCTGACTTAAAAAACCAACAACAACAACAACAAAGATGAAGAGAAGTTGACAAGCAGAGAAGGAATGAGACCAGAATAGAATGTCCCAAGAAGAGTCACCGAGTCATGCTACAATGGTCCATGATCTTCAGTGGGAGTAGCATGGAACTTGGGGTTTCAAGTCCAGCTTCAATAAGCTGTACTCGAACATTCAGAAGATATAGGAAAGGAGGATCATTGATTTAATGTCATCCGTGGCTACATAGAGAGCTCGAGTCCAGCCTGCGTTACATAAGGCCCTATCAGTCAGATAGCCTCATATTCATGTACATACAGGCCCATTGGACTCAGTAATTATTTAAAAATAAGGAGGTCATAAAGCTCAGAGGGGGTGTGTTTGGGGAGGAGGGAGAAGTAAGAGGGCAAAGTACAGGATTGTTACAGTCAAAATATACTGTATAAATGTAAAAAATAAAAATAAATGGCACAAAAAAGAATTAGAGGTAGATCTTTAAAACTAAAAAAAAAAAATAGAAATAATCTTTCTAGAATAATATTGTGGGAGTTGACTATTAAACATTGCCTAATATAATCCTACTGAAGACACAAGAGAAATACTTAGAATATAATGGCTTCTAATAACTAATATGCATGCCTTCCTCGGTAATGATATGAATTTAGACAAAAATTGGTTCTACCAAGATTAAAATATGGTGTTTGGCCAGGTGTGGTGACGCACGCCTTTAATCCCAGCACTTGGGAGGCAGAGGCAGGCGAATCGCTGTGAGTTCGAGGCCAGCCTGGTCTACAAAGTGAGTCCAGGATGGCCAAGGCTACACAGAGAAACCCTGTCTCGAAAAACCAAAAATATATATATATGGTGTTTGTTTACTATCACACTGGGTGTAGAACTGGGCCCTGCAAACATCAGGCAAGTTACTCTACCATTGAGTCACACTCCCCAGACCCAACATGATATTTAGATCTAGCTGATCCTGAGAGGCAGGAAGGTAACTAGAAGTCCAAGCAAGCCAGTTTCTCTTATGGCTTTGGCACATACTCTATTGTACAAAAGGGAAAAAAAACAGTGCCTCCATAACTGACAAGGTGACAAGTTGGTGCCAGAAAAGTTACTATGAATCACTTTTTTTTCTGTCTTTATATTTTGCCTTGGTCTATTTTCAGGAGCATTTCTTTCTCTTCTCTCCTATGGTTTCCAGAACATTTCAAGTCTTACCATGAAATATATAGGAATCATGACTTGTGAGTAGCACGTTCCAATTTGTGGGGACAGTGAGAGGGCAGGCAACCCCTGAGATCTGCCAGCAATTCCTTTTCCCCTTGTTTGGATGAAGGAAAAGAACCTGTTATTTCTACAGCATAAGGCTCCAGATTTCTAACATATTGAGTCTGGTCTGTCTTGGAGCTGTGTACAGTAGACAGATTCCTTTGTGCTGAGAAACATTAGGGAGGTCAATATTCTTTCCTGATTTTTTTTCTTTTAAGAAAAGAGTTCATTCTCACACTCTAAAGTGGGGCTATTAGATATCGGCCAGATAATACACTCAATGTCAGGTGGACTTCAGTTTCAAACATAAAGCTGCAGGGCAAACAGCTTTTATGTATTCAGTTACATGGCCTTTATTCCACAGATAATGTTTTTCAACAAATGATTCTCAGCCCAGGAGGAAATACAAAAAATGAACAATCAAATGAACTAAAAATCATAATAAAGCTAATAACAATAAATCCCCAAGTGCAAACAATCCCAAAAGGCATCGTTCTGGGCTTCCCGGTCAACGAGCTTTGCCTCAGAAAGGCAAACTCTGGAATAAGTTAAGGAAAGGCCTCCTGCCAAAGATAGGTATTTGGTGCCCAGGAGGGAAGTGGGAAAAGCAGCCAGCTGGGCAATCAGAGCACTTCCCTCTAAGTCCTGCCCTCTCTCTCTGATGAGCTATACAACAAGGTGTAATCACTTCCTGTCCCTGGCTTTCAGCTTCCTCAAATTCAAAAGGAAGGTCTAGGCCTTGACCTAGAGGAAAGGTCACAGGAAGCGATGGCTGAGTTAAGCAAGTATGCTTCCCAGTCTTCTGCTTCTGCCACTAACCAGCCTGTAAAGGTGGAGAGTTGTCCTCTGAGCTTGTTTCCTCCTCTGTAAGGTAATGGCAATAATATTTTTTTCTCTCTGAGACACCTGAAGATGGAGAAGGGGAGACTGCCTTTAAAGTGTCTGGAACATATTAGATAATACTCGGGAAACTTCTTTGCAAATTCTTTTTTAATCCTACAGCACAAGGGACCCAAACCAGTTCCTCTCTGTTTGAAATCCAGTCCGTGCTTTAGAGAAAACCCCGATCCCCAGTTGCTGGAAAACACACACACACACACACACACACACACACACACACACACACACACACACACACACACACACACACACACACACACACACACACACACACACACACACACACACACACACACACACACACACACACACAACACCACACACACACACACACACACACACACACACACCCTGAATCACCTCTTTGAGTTTTCTAAATTGCCACTAAAACATTCTTTCTGGCAAGTATTTGGCCAAGTCACCATCTGAGACAGAGCCTACCCGCAGAATCTTTCTTCCCTAACAGGGTTTGAACTTCTTTAACTTCTCTTCCCTAAAGCGGGGCTGGGGCCCAGAGGAAAGGCCTGCCTTTCGCTTCCCTGCAGATTCCACAAGGACAATTCCCCGAAGGCAGAGCTCCCTTTCACCTCCCTCCCTCCCTCCTTCCCTCCCCCCCTCCCTCCCGTGTCCTTCCCTCCAGGTGTTCCTTAGCAAGCCTGAGATTTCACGAGGCCTTCCTGCAGCCCAGGTTCAACAGAGACTCTCTCCCGAACAACAAAACAACAAAGACTCCCTGGGGGGATCTGGATGCTTTGACTAACAGGACAGTTGAGGGCCACTGCTCAATGGCCTGAAGGAATGGAATTCCTTGTTCAGAACACCTTGCTTCCCCTGGGATGTGCTTTTGTAAAAGGAACACGCGTAGAATACACACAGCATCTGCAATATATATATATATATATATATATATATATAGATATATATATATATATTTATAATATAACATATTATATAGTATAATATATATTGCATATGTAAGTATATAAAACAAGAATATAGACACATTACAGAAACTTTGAAAAACAGAAGGAAAAAAAAAGAGAGAAAAAACCCTATTCATTCATAATTACAGCTCTCAGACAGTGGTGGCCATTTGCTGTTTTTAGACATTTCCCAGTGTGTAGGGAGGGGTGTGCGCATGTGCACTCAAACGCACACACCTTGCTTTCCCACAATTATAAGCTTTTCTACGTGCAGGCTTCATAGTAATTATTCTAGAGCTGCACATAGTGCCTAGTGAATTAAGCATCATTGGTTACCTAAAACTATCCCTATCTTATTAGCCAATGATTCTCTGTTAAAAACTAAAACCACAATGACGCTGCATGAGTAGAAAGCCTTCTCCATAACAATCACTTACTATTTCCTGGAAGTAATTTCCTAGACACTGCACTATATTAAATGGCAGCATAGATGTTTATGGTCCTGGAAATGCAGACTAAATGCCTTGCAAAGGGTTAGATCTCTGTCACGGCAGGTAAGAAGGTCTTGTTTGTTTGTAACATGGGGGAGCAACAGGGTATTGAACTAGCCCCAATTTGGTGACACTAACTTTTCACACAGGTCAATAACTTTTTATGAATAGCCAATTAAGTTTTCAGAGTTAATATGTGTGTGTCATTTTTTTTTTTTTTTTTACGGTATTACAGGATTGGCCTGAGGGTTTTGCATATGCCAAGCACATACTTTGCCACTGATCTATACCCTCAGCCCAACTTGGTTTTGCGATGGGGGTCTTGATGTATTGCTCAGACTAGCCTTGGATTCTCCTATTTTAGGGATCCTCCTATTTCAGTTTTCTAAGTAGCTAAAACTACAAGTGTGTCCCGTCACAGCACTCATTTGTTTACAGAGAAAGTAGCAATCATCCCATTTTACCCTCATCCATGAACTGGATTACTAGGCTTTTTTGTTTGTTTGTTGTTTGTATACTTACTTATTTTTCAAGACAGGGTCTCACTTTGTAGTCCTGGCTTCCCTGACACTCATTCTGTAGACCAGGCTGGACCTTAGAGGATCCACCTGCCTCTGCCTTCCGAGTGCTGGGATCAACCTGTTTGTTTGTTTTTCAGTTTTTCCAGACAGGGTTTTTCTGTGTACTCTTGACTGTCCTGGACTCGCTTTGTAGACCAGGCCTGCCTAGAACTCACAGAGGTCCACCTCCCTCTGCCTCTGCTTTGATTAAAGCCCTGCAGTCACTGCACCTGCCTCAGCCTGTTGTTTTCTTACACTTCTTGAACTGGTGGAATTTGAACAAAGAAACTAAGCTTAGTAAATATAGCTGGGAATTCTGGTCCCAGAAGGACGTTAAAGGAGGAATGGCAACATGCAGAAAGCAAAAGTAAAGAGAACTGTCAGAATAGGCTATGACATGGGAGAAGGGCTAAATGGTTAATAAGTGGTCCAAGTTTCAGGTGTGAGAAATATCTAGAAGTAGCCGTTTGGACAAATTGAAAGCAAAGAAATTAGCATTAGGGATTTGATAAAGGCATAGTTTTGTTTTCTTCAAAAAATAAGAATCTGAGGCAGGCATGATACAAACTCCCTTAACGTCAACAGTCAGGAGACAGCTGATAAAGAATTGTAAGTTTGGGGCCATCATGGGCTCCATAATAAGACCTTGTCTTAAAACAAAGTAAGCAAAGAAGTTGGCATCAGGTTCTGGGGCTGACGAATGAGGAACATGCTGATGCCTCTCTCCCTCCCCCCATTCTGGAGATGGCATTAGGACATTTTTGCATATCAGCCACACACTCCACTCACTGGTCAGTTACATCTCTGACACTGCCTTTGATTTATTGAACACCTACCTTCCCTGTGTCCCAGCACTTCTGGGAAACCATCTCAGTAATTTCCCACAACAGTCCAAGAAGAGGACTTTGTTTCATTATTCCCATTTTTACAGACATGGAAACCAATGATCAGAGAGCTTTCATGTCAAAGCACACATCTCTTCCACATTACAAATGGTAGAAGTGAGGATTTGGGAGCAAGCCTGCTGACTTCAAAGCCTGGATCATCAGATCAAGACCAAGATTTGGATGAAGAAAGAGATGTAATCTGCATTCTGGATTCAGGCCTTGGAAGAAAAACACCAGAGGGACCACAAGTTCACAGCTCTGCTTTCTTGTAGGACTAGGGGCCAGGAGTCTGCCAGGATCTCAGTCTGAGTGGGATGCCCTTGAGAGCTGCTGAGCAAGGCCATAAAGATTATGATTTTGTTTACATATCCCCGCCCCATATACAAGGCATTAAACTTAAGGCTTGCTAGGTAAGCCTACTACCCTGAATTATAGCCCCAGCCTTCAGTTTGTTTCTTTTCAAGTTGATATGAGATAGGATCTTGCCAGGGCCTTCAACATATTCTGGAGTCCATACTGGACACATTGGGTTTAACTTCTTGAGTGCTGTTTTCCGATATTCTGATTTCAAGGCCTTCAACAATGTCTTAAAGCTTTGCTACTGACTCAGTCAGGATGCCAAGCCTTGTTTCTCTCTCTCTCTCTCTCTCTCTCTCTCTCTCTCTCTCTCTCTCTCTCTCTCTCTCTCTCTCTGTGTGTGTGTGTGTGTGTGTGTGTGTGTGTGTGTGTGTGTGTGTGTTTTGGAGATGAATTCCAGGGTCCTACACATGCTAAGCATATGTTCTTCTACTTAGCTACCCGTGAGCCTCCAACTCCCCCCAGGACCAGCTTATTGAAAGAAGTTTGTGAGGATTTTGTTTACTTAAATAGGCTCTATTCTGCTTTAGATCTATAAAACCATATCACTGATGCTCGATTTCAAATGCCTCCTGTCTCTCAGTTAAATGAGGGGATTTCAGAGTGCTGGGGAGATGGCTCAGCAGTCAAGAGCACAGATTGCTCTTGACGATGACTCAGATTCAGTTCCTAGTACCCACGTGGTGGTTTGCAACTGTCCGTAGCCCCAGTTCCTAGGGACCAGACATACATGTAGTACAAATAGATACACACAGGTAAATATGATAAAAATAAATACAGCTTTTTAAAGGTTTTCTAAGCAGGAAACTTAAGCCATTCCTGGTGACATACAGCTCTAATCTCAGCCCTTGGGAAGTGGAGGCAGGAGGATGAGGAGTTGAAGACCATCCCCTGCTCTGTGGGACTTAGAGCCTTTATGGTGCACAAACACAGAGTTGAGACACTTGGTTTCAATAGCTTTGCAGTACTTCATTGGCTCTCTTTTAAAAAAGCATTGAATTTGAAATATAGACAGTATTTGATCGGTTAGCAATTCAAATACGTGCCAATATTACCATCCTCTATTCTGCATACAGTTGTTGGAGTTTAAAAAAAAAACAAACCACTGCAATCTGAAGGGCTGTGAAGCAGCCTGGGAAACCAAGTTTCTCTCACATCTTCTCCTGACTTGTCTCCTACTCCTCTTCTTCCCCTCCTAGGACAGGCCATGTAAACTAGAACTCCTCCTCCCCAAGGCAGGACATAGCAACAGGCCCTCTTTTTCCTAAAGCTAGCCATAAAGCTTGAAAATATGACTCTAAGCTTCCCCTGTCTTTTTGTCTTGGATGGAGCGAGTCGTAAAGAAATGCCCTGACCTATCTTGTCTGATAATAGATCAGAAGATTCCACTCCACCCCACCCCCATTACAGAATGGAGCTATACTCAGAAGGAATGCTGCAGAGAAGGGAAAAAGAATCTGGACAGGCTGTGCTGGGTCTCTCCCTTCAGTCGATTAACATTTGGTCCTAAGCTTTTTGTCCAATTCCATTTCTATAAGACTGCCTGTGCTTCATAAAACCCAAGTATAAAAGTGGATAGTTCACATAAAACTATGATCAAATCAATCTGCTATGCCTTTCCCTTGTTAAGCTGTCTTTGTTAGTAGGGGTGTCTGGTTGGGTCCTTTATGATGGACAGGAAGAGTTATTACTCCCTTTCCCTCTCCTACTTAGTCTTTGAAAGCACTGTTCTACAAGCTGTATCATTGGCATCACAGAAGCTGGTCAAGGGATCAGGGAGATGTCTCAGTTTGGCTGGCTTGAGACCTGGTGTCCAGAATCCCTACACTCAGCATCCAGAAAGCAAGGAAAAGTCAGTTGACTCACTTTCTCTAGACATTGTTTTGAGTAAAACAACAGTATCATTCTATAGCTAATTATTATGTGTGTATATGCATACAAACTTAGGTATTTATAATAGCTAATTAATATGAGTACATGTGTACACATGTACACACTCAAATATATAAGGAACTAAATATTCCAAAACATTACCATGGGTATGTGATGCACATAGGTAGTGGCATTAGAACAACAACAACAACAAATTGGGACCAGTCCAGACTGGCCTTGAACTTTCCAACCATCCTGTCTCAGCCTTCAAAGCACTGTCAGTACAGACATATGCCAAGGTGCCTGTCTTAGGCACCTTTAGGATATTTCACTGTACATTTCTGGACATTCAAAAATGTTTCCATGAGAAAGAAATATTCCTTTGATAGTTAGAAAAAAAAGAGTAAGTCACTTATTAAAATGCATGGCATCTAGGACCATTAATTTGATCAATCACCTAATATGCAGTCAATGAGTTCCTGAGAAAAATGTGCTAGGCTGGATGGAGGTAGGCACTGCAGGAGGGGGGAGGTCGAAAGGGAAAAGACCCCTGGTTTATTGAGTACTCAGTATTTTCTAAGTATATTTTGGATAGTGGCTTGCTGATTCTCAACAATCCTGGGAGGGTTTTGTTTGTTTGTTTGTTTGTTTGTTTGTTTGTTTTTCTGCCGTGGTAACACAGATGGGGAGAGTCTACGTGGCTTGCATGAGCCCAGTTATTTTGTGGAAATCCTGGGCCTAGAAAGCAAGGTTGCCTACTTCCTTAAGAGTCTGTGTTCATTAATTACAAGCCGTTTTCTCTTCCTTATATGCAAGAGTCCTGGCCTTTTAACCTTAAGGTCCTCCGGGGAAGATAGATAGCAGGGAATGCAAACACAGACAGTCCAGGTTTATGGATGCTTATCACAGACACAAGTCCTTCTGGCATTCCAGCTGGAAACTCCGCCCTTGGAGTGTTTCTTTTCTTTTTCTTTCTTCTTTCTTTCTATTTTTTTTTTTCTTTTTTCTTTTAGCTACACCAGTCAAGCCTTTTAGGCTCAGAGGTAAGCCTGCAATTACCATTGCTGTTCCAAGCCCTTGGATTGCAAATGGAGGACTCAATCCCTCTGCCTTTCACAAATGCCTCTCAGACTTCAATGCCTATACTAATCACCTGGGGAGCTTATTAAAATGCAGATTCTGAAAAGAGTGCCTATGGAGGAGGGGCTGAGTTTCTGCCTTTCCAAGTTCCCAAGTGCCGCTGAAGCTGCCGGTTGGAGGGGAACTGAGGACTGGGCACTAAGGAGTTAATGGCGTTATCCTATCTCCAAATCTCAACAGCCCTCTCTCCAGCCCCAGGCTTGTGCAGAGCTGCCCCTGGGGGCCTGAGACAGAGGCCTGTAATGCACCAGTTAGGAACCTCAGACGCTATGAAATGTCACGGAGTTCTCTAGGACCCATTCCTAGAAAGCTGCTCAGGATCATCCCAGCCCCTGGTTGCGGGAGGGGGAGCGCTTTTCCTGGGGTTATCCGTGGAGCCCTCACCCTGGGAGCTGAGAGAGCTCTTCTGCTTCGGAGGTTCGGTGTTTCAGGTGTGATGCTACAGTGGAAAGCCTAGCTGCTGCTGCCAGCCCAGAAGAACTGCTGGGCCAGGCCTCTGTTACGTGACAAATCGGTGGGAAGGGTGCCAGAGAATATTTTAAATTGCTCATTATATGTACAATATAGTTGAGGTTTGTTTCACGTAAAGCCAGACACAAGTTTCATTTTTTTTACACTTTTTTTTTCATACTAAGGAAGAATTCAGGGCCTAAACACATGCTAGGGAAGCGCTCTGCCACTGAGCAACACCCCTATCTTGTCCCCCATTTTTTGTAATTATATAAACACTTAAGGATTTTGTTAGGCAAAAAAAAATGGAGCCAAGGAACCAAAATGTCTGGTTTATATGGTGAGTCCTCTGGGAGGGGGAAGCCCCGCTCCCAGATAGAGGGCAGGCCATACCAGCCATGCCCTGCAGCAGGACCTAACACATAGAGAATTTTAGCATGTTTTCTCAAATCAATTAGTATGTGCATGTTCACAGTCATACCATGGTAAACATGTAATTTTGTAATTTACTTCTCTTACTGAACACTGTTATTTATTTTTCACATAATATGTTTCAATGGCTTTCTAATGCTCTATTACATGCATGGAAAATGATTTCATAATTATTTCCCTCTTACTGCGATGGCTGTTCTCAGCCTCCAAGTATTCATAGTAACACTGAATTGAATACTTCAGTACACAGAGCTTCTGATTATTTTTTTTCAGTGAATAAAAATTACAAGAGTAACATGAACATTTTTGTTTATTTCTCCATCAAGTGTTGCTTTGCAAGAAGGTCAAAGCATGGCCAGTCACTGCAGCCATACATCTTTCACTTTAGCAGAAAATAAAGGGAGGCAGAAGCAGGTGAGTTTGAGGCCAGTCTGCTCTACATAGAGAGTTCCAGGGCAGTCATGGCTACTTGTGAGAAGCTACCTTAATAAAAGAAGAAGCAAGCGTGGTGGCGCGTGCCTGTAATCCCACACGGGGGTTAATTTTCTTAGGTCCTGCAGCAGGCATGGCTTAAGTTCACTTTTGTAAGTCACTGCCCTTTGGCTTAGTAGTAACATGTTGGAGTGTTGACATGTTAGAGGCTGAGGAATAATTTCTTTTGCCACACAAACCTGATGATGTGAGTTCACTCCTAGAACCAACGTCCTTATCCTTGCACTTCTACAGAAAGGTGAGGGGCAGAGATAGAAAAATTGCCTGGAAGCTATCAAACTGTTTAGTCTGGAGTACACAGTGTGGCAAAAACAGCAAGAGAGACTCTCCCTCAGAAACAACTCGGAAGGAGAAAACACTCACATTAAAAAAACAAAAACCAAAAAAAAAAAAAAAACCTTTTAAATTGATTCTTTGTGAATTTCATATCGTGCCCCCTGATCCCACTCATTTCCCCATCCTTTTCTCCCTTCATGTCTGCCCTCCACCCTTGCGAGCTCCCCCACAAAAGACAACAGAAAACTTTAAAAACCAAACAAACAAAAACATCTCTGAAGCTGGGCAGTGGTGGCGCACGCCTTTAATCTCAGCACTCAGGAGGCAGAGGCAGGTGGGTCTCTGTGAGTTCCAGGCCAGCTTGGTATTCAAAGCAAGTCCAGGACAGCCAAGGCTACACAGAAAAACCAAAGAACACAAACAAAAAACTCTGGAGTTGCAGTGTGTGGCAGTGTGCCGCACAGTATACATTTGTCCACACTGCATTTCACCTGGGTAGCACAGTAGAACTAACCCAGGTGGCGTGGGTGCAGGAGAGATGCCCCCCTCCACCTCACCTGGCACCACCTGCAGGCAAGAAAGCTGGCCCTTGAAGTCATGAGAGCTGGAGAATATTTAAAATTTTAAGATATGGCTTCATTCCATTGCCTCTGATGGCCTAAAACAACTTTTTTTTTCCTGTTTGTTTTGAGACAAGATTTCTCTATGTAGCCTTGACTGTCCTCAACTCACTTTGTAGACCAGGCTGGCCTTGAACTCACAGAGATCTGCCTGTGTCTGTCTCCCTGAGAGCTGGGACTAAAGGCGTGTGCCACCATGCCTGGCTTGGCCTGAAAATCTTGAATCACAGAGATCTGTCTGCTTCTGCCCCAAGAGTCCTGGGATTAAATGTGGACAGTACCACACCTAGCTTTTTGTTTGTTTGTTTGTTTTTGCTATTGTTTTTTGAGACAGGGTTTCTCTGTGTAGCTCTGGCTGACTTTGAACTTGCTCTGTAACAGGCAGGCCTCGAATTCAGAAAGCCACCTGCCTCTTTTTCCCAAGTGCTGGGATTAAAGGTGTAGTTGTTTGTTGTTTTGTTTTGTTTTGTTTTTGTTTTATCAGAGACAGAGTATATCTTGTAATCCTGGCTGTCCTGGACTCACTTTGTAGGCCTGGCTGGCCTCGAACTCACAGAGATCCACCTGCTTCTGCCTCCCAATAAAGGGTTATTCTAACACCGCCTTCCTAAAAAGTTCTTTAAAAAGAAAATTATTCTTGTATCAACTTTCAACAGTGACTATGCCACCTTTCTATTTCTTTTCTTTTCTTTCTTTCTTTCTTTCTTTTTTTTTTTTCAAAACAAGGTTTCTATGTGTATCCTTGGCTGTCCTGGACTCACTTTGTAGACCAGGCTGGCCTTGAACTCACAGTGATCAGCCTGCCTCTGCCTCAGGAGTGTTGGGATAAAAGGCGTGTGCCACCACTGCCCGGCTCACCTTTCTATTTCTTGAGATCTATTTTGATCCACACTTAAAAACCTTCATATTGTTGAGGCTTCTTGCTGTCAGAAGATGCTTGCATACTCAGGACAAATGTACGGGGAACATTTGACATTTAGTAGAAACTGGCCTCGGGAGAAAAGAAGACATCCCAGCATACACAAGACATCCTGATGTATGGCCTACCTCAGGTGCTTATGAAAGGATCAACCTGGGGAAGCTCCAAGATTACGCTGGTTAAAGCTTCCATTCATTTACAGAGAGGAAGGGGAGCTTTAGCCTAGACTCCTATGATAGCAATTGGTGGCTTTCCTGGCACTGGGTCTTTTCTGGATACATTGTTTTGTTCTAAATCCTTGAAGCCACTTGCAACGTTTTATATCTAAGTAGTTGATTAAATGAATCCTTTCTGACTCCTGATTTTACATTTGGAAGTTCTTGCTGCTATCTTTTCTTCCTGAAAATGCAACTGCTCCCTTGGTATTATGTGCCCTGTCTGAAGCACTTTGTCCTTATCATAGAGACAGGATGACCCATGAGTTCTTCCTTCTTGATCCTGACCCTAGCTGGTTTGGAAAACATCTTTCGTGGAAGTTTTGTTTTGAACAACCTTTGTATCAACCCAGTTCCCTGGCCCATCCTCCCCACATTTCTTGCTCCTAGTTCTCAAGAGTGACTGCCCAGCATGGTGGCACACACTAACAATTCCAGCATTTAGGAAGCAGATCAGTAGTTCATGGTCAGCCATAGCTACATGTCAATTTGGAAGCTGGCCTGAGACCTTTTCTCAAAAACAGAACCAAACGACAACCATAATTAGCAACAGATTCCCCAAAATAACTGTAGAGTACGCTGCTGAGCACATAACATTCCTGAGACTAGAAGATTCTATAGGAATTACCTCAGGATCTCTTTCAGGCCCCTTGGAAACAGACAGGTCATCAAAATTCTAGTTCCTTTTTTCAGGAACCAGTAATGACTATGACTATATATGTCTCGCTCATAAACACACACACTTGTATTATATATGGATGGATGGATGGATGTATCAATAGAACCCAGGGCCTTGTATATACAATATTCTTGAAGGATAATTTCACTGATTATAAAATTCTAGGTTGGCCATTTTTCTTTCTTCCTCCGCTTATCCTTCTCTTCTTCTTTCCTTCTTTTCTTCCCACTTTTTTCTTCTTCCTCTCCCTGCTTGTGTTAGTTAGGCTTGTATTGCTGTGATAAAATAGGTGACCAAGCCAGGCGTGGTGGCACCCACCTTTAATCCCAGCACTCCAGAGGCAGAGGCAGGTGGGTCACTGTGAGTTTGAGGCCAGCCTGGTCTACAAACCGAGTCTAGGGCAGCCAACCAAAGCTACACAGAGAAACTGTCTTGAAAAAGCCAAAACAAATCAAACAAACAAAAAGACACCATAACCAAAAGCAGCTTGGGGAGGGAAGGATTTATTTGGCTTAGGCTTGTAGTCCATTATGAAGGGAAATCATAGATAGAACTCAAGGTAAGAAATTGGAGGCAGAAACTGAAGCTGAAGCCATGAAGGAGCACTACTTATATGATTTACTCAGCCTGCTTTCTTCTTTCTTTCTTTCTTTCTTTCTTTATTTATTTGGTTTTTTGAGACAGGGTTTCTCTGTGTAGCCTTGGCCATCCTGGACTCACTTTGTAGACCAGGCTGGCCTCAAACTCACAGCGATCCGCCTGCCTCTGCCTCCCGAGTGCTGGGATTAAAGGCCGGGTGTGGTGGCACACGCCACCCCCCTGAAAGGTTTTCCTTCAATACTGTAAAGCTGCGGTTCTTTCAGTTTTTGGCCTTTGTGGTTTCTGATTTTAAGTGCTATTTCCTTGTATATAATATTTCATTTATCTGACACGATCCTTCCTTCCTCCTTCCTTCTTTCCTCCCTTTCTCTTTAACTTCACTGCTGCTGATAGAATCCATGGCTTCCTGCCTGCTAGACAGTCCTCTATTACTGACTTACATCATCACACCAAGACTAAGTTTTTTACCTTTGCTTTTTTTTTTTTTTTCATCCACTTGACTAAGATGTATCTGGTACAGCTTCTTCATATTTGTTTTGTTTGTGGTTCCTAAACTTTTGGATAGTGCATAATTTTTTTTTTACCCTTTTTGCACCTTTTGGGAATATTGCTTAGGAATTGGATCCTTTAATATTGTCCATGGAAACTTAAGGGCCCACTCATTTTGGTTTTTAAACTGTTGTCTTTTGAATCGAAACATTATTCTTTTCTTTTTTATTCACATATATACCTTGCATATGGAAGTGAGCAACTATGTGTCCACTGAAAGAAAAGAAATTATTATTTTATTATTATTATTATTATTATTATTATTACAATTATTATTTTGGTTTTTACAGCCAGGATTTTTCTCTGTAGTCTTAGCTGTCCTAGACTCGACTTGTAGAGCAAGCTGGACTTATACTCACAGCGATCTGTCTACCTCTGTCTCCCTAGGTGCTGAAATTACAGGTGTGACCCACAGACATTATTTTTTTTCAGAAATTATTTTTTAATAGTTTAATCATGTTTATGGCTGTCTATGTGTAGCAACTTTTTATCCATTCATCTGCTGATGGACACTAAGCCTGTTTTTGGATATTATAGATATTATGAATATAAATGTTATGGATAAGACTACAACAAAGAGAGATGTGCAAGTATGTCTATAGTATGTTAGCATAGAGACCTTTTGGTATTGCCCAGGATGGTACAGCTGAATCATATGCCAACTCTGCTTTCAATTTTTTGGTAAACCTCTATATTGATTTCTGTGGTGTCTGAACTAACTCACATTCCCACTAATGGTATGTAAGGGTTCCCATTTCTTCATATCCTGCCCAGGATGTGTTGCTACCTGTTTTCTTAAGGACAGTCATCAGTCATTCTGACTGAGTGAGATAGGATCTCAATTTAGTTTGAATTGTTTTTACCTGATGGCTAAAGATGTTAAAAGATTAGAAAGTTTTCATTTTTCTGTCTTCATATTTATCAATTGCTTTTTTCTTTTGCATTCTCCATTAGTTGTCTCCTTCATATTCTCTCTCTCTCTCTCCCTCGTCTCTTCATTTATATTTGTTTGTTTGTTTGACCTTTTACAGTTCTGACTTCCTCTCTTAAGAGTTTCTTTTCTACAAGTGAGGGGATAACAGCTGAGATGTAATCTGAATAAATTACTAAAAAAAAAAAAAAAGAGTTCCTTTTTACCACTCACCCAAACCACATTTTCCTTTATCTCACTGATTATAGCTATGCTAACAGCCTTAGCAGTCTTATTTGACAATTCTTTTTTTTTTTTAAAGATGTGTTTATTTATTATTACGTATATAGTGGTCTGCCTGCATGTACACCCACAGGCCAGAAGAGGGCATCAGATCACATTATAGATGGTTGTGAGCCACCATGTGGCTGCTGGGAATTGAACTCAGGACCTCTGGAGAAGCAGATACTGCTCTTAACTGCTGAATTCTTTTATCTGGGCCATCTTCAGGTTCAACTGGATTGCTATCTTTTTTCCTGAAAGTGCCCCACCTCCTTAAAATGCTAAATAATTTTATATTGCATGTTTGTCACATAAGTTGCTGGCTTGTGGAGACTATGCTATACCCCTCCAAAAGGTGATAACTATTGGGTTAATTTTAGACTAGAACTTTTGCTTCATTTGTGGGGCCAATAAGCATAAACACCAGATCTTTAACCTTTAAGGTAACTGGAATGTACCCCAGGCATACGTGATTCACGGTTCATGATTCATAACATACTTTAGGAGTTTAAGGACAGGATGTGTGGCTTCTGTGATCTGCCTTTCTCCTTTCTAGATTCCCTCAGCATTGTTCCAAGGCCTGCAATTACCCTGGATTCTGACATCTTGTTCTTCAGGACAGAAGGATGGCAGACTTCCTATTAGAATTTTAGGTTGCTTCTTGCAGCAGCAGTAGGCTTTCCTTATATCAAAGCTGTTAAAAACAAACTCCTTGCTTTCTAGTTTCAAAATTGACTTGTTCCTTTCCTTTGCTTGGCCACAAGCTCCAGATTTCTTTCATTTGTTTTTCCATTTTTTTAACAGTTTCCCTAGAATTTTTAGTTATTATCTTGAGGGAAGGAAATCTGTTATCAACTTACTACTGGAAATGGAGACTCATTTCCTTTAATAGTAATTAATTAACTGCTATGTGCGGTGTATGTGGAGATGCACCTACCACCTTGCCAGTGTACAGGTCAGACAACAATTTGGCAAGTCTGTTCTCTCCTTCAACCTTCACTTGAGCTCCAAGAATTGTACTCAGACTTTTACCCACAGAGGTTTTGAGGGCATATCAATACATAATTTTATGTATTAAAGGACATAAATCTACCTATAATTGTATTTCATTTTTCTTTTTCAAGATAGAAGGTCATATATACTAGGCTTGCCTGGAACTCACTATGTAGTTTAGGACCTTAAACTTCTAGTCCTCCTGCTTTTACCTCTAAAGTGCTGGAATTACAGGCACGAACTACCGTGCTTGGTGTATGAGTTGCTGGGATCAAACCCAGGGCTTTCAGTACGCATTGCCAACTGAGTTACACCCCCAGCCCTGAGAAAGATATTTTTAATTTTTTTGTTTATTTACTTTACTTTATGTGAATGAGTGTTTTGCCCCCTCCCCCACCGGGTGGTATGTGCCTGGTGCCACAGAGGTACTGGATCCCTTGGAACTGGAGTTATGGATGATTATGAGTCACCAATGTGGGTTCTAGGAACTGAGCCTAGGCCCTCTGAAAGAACAGCAAGCACTTGTAACCGCTCAGTCAAATCTCCAGCCTCTGAGAAATAGTTCTTACACTAAAACAGGAGCATAATGTTGATACCACGTTGTCATTGCCTTCAATGAAGATAGTGAAACATGACACCCTGTAGCTAAAGGCAGTGAGGCCCACAGACTGGCCTTCAAGTTTCTTGTTCTTGCCACAAAGCATAACAGTAGAAGTAATGGTGTCCTGTTCTTGTTTCAGCAACTGCAGGAGGAGGAGCCAAGGGTTGAGATGTGTTTTCCCCTCATTCCTGTCTTTTAGAAACCATGATGATAGGAATTCCCAGCACCTAGAGTCCAAGGTGGACTGGGCAGGTCCCACAAACAGTGCTGCTGGATGCTGGGAGTAACTATGGCTCCCAGGGACCCTCTCCAGCTGCAAGTCCTTAGCAGTACTAAATGCACATGGAGGAGAGGAGGCACAGAACTTTGTGGAGCACCACTGCTGATTGAGTTTTTCAGGTCCTTCTCACCATAGATGGGTGGACCTTCCTTCAGAGCCAGACTACCACATGAGAATTCCCCTCCTACATTTTAGAAACCATCTCCCTTTGGGTAGGCTTGAGATGCTCACTACTCTTCCCTACCTATCAGCTTGTTTGAAATGTTGAATATCTGATTAGATAGTTTGATCCTCTACCCTGGAGTGTTTTTTTTTTTTTTTTTTTAGCTCATTATTTTCTTCCAAGATTGACTTAAATTTTCTTGCCCTTCATACTTTTGTTCAGAATAGCACCAGCCAACAGTTAGGAGATTTCCCCACTGACTGCTCTTTGAAGAAATGCCATCAAAGGTTTTTTTTTTTTTTTTTTTTTTTTTTTTTTTTTTTTTATTTTGGGTAGTGGAGAAAGATGTGGTCAGACTTGGGCTTTGGTGTGGCAAAGGAACTGAGGATTAAGGGAAAGAGGTAGATATAAAGTTGGCCCAGTTTGGAGAACAGGGAATCAACAGCAATAACTGTGTGATCGAACAGAAGCAATGGATACATGGAGCACAAACTTTCCAAGCCATAAAGAGCCTTTTGGCTTGTGTTTGTTTGTTTGGGACCAGATCTTAAACACACAGCACCCATACAAACGCCAAGAGTGCTAGACCATGCCTGAAAACCCAGTGCTGGGGAGCAGAAAAACCTAGATCTGCTTGTTGGGCATTCAGTCTAGGAGAAATGATAAATCTCAGTGTCTATGAGAGACTTGGTGAAGAAGTGATTGAGAAAAGACATTTTGGTGTCAGCACAGGCAAACACCTCCATGACCCCCACTCCACACAGTAAGCCAAGCTAGTTTCTAATTCACTAAGTAGCTCAGAATGACCTCTGAGCATCCTCCTCTCTCATCCTCTGCAATGCTAAAGTTAGAGGTATAAGCCACCACATCCAGCACAGAAGGAGTCTCTCTCTCTCTCTTTCCATATATATTATATATAATATTATGTATTATATATATACACATAATTTTGTGCATATGAATGTTTCTGCCAAAATGTGTATGCAATGCTCTTGGAGTCCAAAAGAGGGCATCATATTCACTGGAACTGGAGTTACAGTGTGTGAGTTGCCATATGGGTGCCAGGGATGGCACTCTGGTCCTCTGGGAAAACACTCAGTACACTTAGCTGCCAAGCCATCACTGTAGCCACTGAGACAGAAGGAGTCTCAAAAGTTAAAAGGATGATTGATATTGTTCAGAGTACAGGTTTGAAAAGACTTTAACAAAGCACAATAAAACATGAATGGATTCTCACTTCTGAATACACCAATACAGCTATTATCCAGATCAAGAAACAGAACATAATGGGCAGAAACTATATCTCAGTTGATAGAGTGTTTTCCTAGTATGTACAACACACTGAGTTCTGTCTCCATCACTAAAAACTGAATGTGGCAGCACACATCTATCATCCTGGCATTTAAATCAGAAGTGGCAGGAGAGGGATCAGAAGTTCAAGGTCATCCTTGCTACCTTAAGTACTGGGAAGCCTTCATGAAATTCATGAGAATATCTCATAAGAAAACCTACAGAATCAAGTAACCTGGGGCCATAGAGACCCACAGAGGCTGAACTGCCAACCAATGAGCACGCATGAGACTGACCTAGGCCCTGTATATATGTAACAGTTGTGCATTTTGGCTTTCGTGTGAGACTCTTTTTGTTGGTTTTTAATTTAATTTTGTTTGTTTATATTTTTAAATTTTATTAAAATTTATTCAGATTACATCCTGAGTTTTATCCCCTCACTTCTATTTTCCCATTCCCTCTCCCTCCCTCTTTAACCCTATTTCCCTCCCCTAGACCTCTGAGAGAACGGGACCTCCTCTCCCACTATATGGCCACAGCTTATCATGTTTCATCCTGATAGCCTGCTTCCTCTTCCTCTGTGTGCCACCTGGCCTCTACACCACGGAGCAGTAATCAAATCAGGGCCACCAGAGTTCATTTCAGAGGCAGTCCCCGCTCTCTCCACTGCCGTGGAGAATGAGACATCCATTGGCTGTATCTGAACAGGGGGTCTAGGTTTACTGCATGTATCATCCTTGGTTGGTGCGACAGTTTGTGCAGACCCCCCTGAGTCGAGATCCATCGGCCTTGCCGGTCTTCTTGTAGGGCTCCTGAACCCTCTGGGTCCTATAATCTCCCCATTCTTCCATACCACTCTCTGACTCTCACTCTGATGCCTGCCTTTGGGACCCTTTCCCCCTACTGGGCCGCCTAATCTATCCTTAAAAGGAGAAGATGTGCCTAGTCTTACTGCAACTTGATATGCCAAGGCTGGTTGATATCCATAAGAGGCCTCCTTTTTTCTGAAGAGAAAGAGGCCTCAAGAAAAACAAACACAAAAAACAAAACAAAAACCAAAAAACCAACAGCAAAAAGCATCCTAGACATCCCCTTACACCTTTTTTTCCAGTCACTGCTCCCCTCCAAAGATGGTCACTAACCTCACAGTTAACACTACAGCTTAATGTTGCCTCCCCTTTAACTACATGAATGGACTCCTATGCTCTGTAGTCTTTTGTGTCTAGTTTCTTTCACTGAATATTATAACTGTGAGACATTTTGTTTTTTTAATAGAAATAATACTGTCCTTATAAATGCTTTGTGGTAGTCATTCTATTTTAATAGACATTTGGATCATTTCCAATTGAGAACTATAGTGAAGAGTGCTGCACAAATATTCTCATATATATTTTTTTTGGTTTAAATGTGCTCACATTTGTATAGAGACTATAAGTACAAATTTTGCTATTCATAGGAGGAGCATATCTATATATCTGTATATACTACTGCTAAACGATTTCCAATGTGTGTTTATTCTTTGTTTAGTGTAGTAAGTAAATTCCAGTTGTTCCAACAATTGCTATTGTCTGCCTTTTAAAATTCTAGTAGGTAGGCAAGGCAGTGTGCTTTGCAGCCCTTCTGTGAGTAGGCAGAATAATATGCATTCATTTGCTCTGGGTGAAAGGTGAGGTGGGTCAACTTAAAGGACAGAAATATAGTTCACAAGTAAAGCACTTGCAGCATGTGCAAAATCCTGACTCCATTTCCAGCAGCAGCAGCACAAACAAAAAAGTGAAGCTGTCCTTTAACAAACAGCTCAAACGAGCTCCAATGAGAGACTCAGTGATAAATAGACAGAGAGTGATAAAACATGATAGAGGTATTGACTGATAGTAGAGGGAAAATAGACAGTGGTAGGTTAGTTCAGAGAAAGGAGTAGCCTGCTTTTTAAAATTTTAATTTTATGTGCCTGAGGGTGAGGGTGTTGATCTCCTAGAACAGGATTTGCAGACAGTTGTGAGAAGCCACGTGGGTGCTGGGAATAGAACCCACGTCCTCTGGAAGAGTAGCCCATGCTCTTAACCACTGACCATCTCTCCAGACCAGGAATAAAATGCTTTGAATAAAGTACGGAACAAAGATTAAAGTGTGTAGAAGGAGAATCAAGTAGAACAGTTAGGTGATTTTTAAAATGATTTTTAAAAATTTTATGTGCATTGGTGTTTTGCTTGCATGTATATCTGGGTGAGGGTGTTGGATGCCCTGGGACTGGAGTTACAGTCAGTTGTGAGTTACTATGTGGGTGTTGAGAATTGAACCTGAGTCCTTGGAAAGAGCAACAAACTACTCTTAAGTGCTGAGCCATCTCTCCAGCCCCAAGTTGATTTTCAAATAGTGTCACTGGGAAGTAAATTAGTATCAAACTGATAGAATGTAGAAATTCAGAGAGATGTCAAAGATGATTGCCAGGTTTTAGATGCAATTGCCTGAGTGGATGCTCACATCATCAGCTGAGATGAAACTACGAGCAAAGAATTAGCTTGAGAACTGGAGGTGTGCAAGAAAGCTTCAATTTAGACTTCCCGAGTTTGAAAGGTATCTTACTTTCTTTTTCTATTGCTTTCATACAAATACCTGACAAAAGCAACTTAAGGGAGAAAGGGTTTATTTTGGCTCACAGGCCAAGATGCTGTGATACCATAAGAAGTCAAAGCAGTAGGTGGTTGAACTTTCTGATGGTATTGCATCCATAGTAAAAGAGCAGAGGGACAAATGCATGTTAATGCTTAGCTTGGTTTCTCCAGTTAGACAGTCCAGGATCCCCTTTAGCGGAAATGATCCCACCACAAATTAAAATAGGTCTTCCCACATCCATTAACATAGTCAATCTACTCCCTCACAGATATACCTAGATGCCCATCTCCGAAGAGATTCGAGATTCTGTCAAATCGTCAATGAGCACTAAGTGCCACAGTGGTTGATTAACCCTCATAGCATTTTTGAGGCACTGGGTTTCATCCCCAACACTACTACATAAATAAACCCATCGAAAGATAGGTGCGCATACAGCAAGTTAAAGAACATTGTACATGTGTTAGTGTGTTACATTAATACATTGTTGTAAAAGTCTCAAAAGAAGGGAAAATGTGACACCAAGAGCATGAAAATAAGGCAGGACATCCGTTGATGATGCTGGTGTGTATGCCAGTGTATATATGTGTATAGGAGGGGCTGAGGATTAAGTTTGAGATGGGAAAGCAATCAAAAAGTTTGCATGTATTTCCTTTGTAAGGATACTTGGAAAGCAACCTTCTAGGACTAGGGCAAGCATGTGTGGTGCTGGGGGTGTGTGATTTGAGAAGTGGTATGCCTTAGATTAGTCACTGTGTCCAGTGTGAAGCACAGATGACTAGAGAGAACTAAACAATCACAGAGTACTATGATTGTGTAACTGAGGCGAGCTCTGGGCAAGTCAGAACTCCCAATGGGAGAACCATGCTAAAAACCAGCCAACCCAATAGCTCAACTGGGACCTCACACCTAAGGTATCTACTGCAAGTTGAGCCCCCTGAACCTTGCCGTTTTGATGAAAGGAAAGCACCTTTCCGCAGGGTAAGAGGACCTCTCCAAGTGTAGAAAATGAAATGATAGGAAGAGAAAATTAAGCCACTTCCTGAATGATGTTCTCCAGCGAAGGTGGTTTCCTTTGTCCTTTCTGGAGTCATCTTCTCTGTTGGATTCTCCTAGATGACTTTTTTCACTTGGCTTTAGCTCCAAGGATCTGGCAACATCCCATTTTGCCTAAGCTGGTGGCAAGAGCACTATAGATTACCTACTGAGCCTCTTAGTTAACATCTGGGGCCTGTCTTAGCATTCAAAATGAATTTCGTTACTTTTTGTCTCCACCTTCAGTTTTCAGTGTTTGCTAGCCATGGGGCCCCTCGGCACGGCATGCTGCCGTCCAATTTTATTTTTTTAATTTTACAGAAAATTGGTTTTTAAAATGTTGGCTTTTTGAGACAAGGTCTCTCTATGTAGCCCTAGCTATCCTGGAACTCACTGTGTAGACCTTGCTGGCCTCGAACTTGCAGAGATCCACCTGTCTTTGCTTCTGCCTCTTGGGTTATCGGATTAAAAGTGTGTGCCAGCATGCTTTTAAATTTTACTTATTATTTAAATTTAAAAATCTACGTATTATATTCTGTGTATGTGAGCATGGGTATGTGCCCAAGCCTCTCAGGTGTGACAGGAAATGGGAGCCAGGGACCCAGAAAGTGCCTTTAGCCACTTAGTCATGTTGTTGGCCCCATTTATTTCTTCTTGAGACAATGTCTCAAGTTGCCTGGGTTGACTTCAAATTTCATATGTAGCCATGATGACCTTGAACGATCATGCTACCTCCACCTCCTGAGTCCTGGGATTATTTGTGTGCCCAACTGTGCACGGTATTGACGGTGCTGGAGATGCAATCCAAGCTCTCTAAAAACCGAGCTACTTCCTCAGTGCTTAGTTTTTATTTTATTTTGTTTTTGTGGGGGTCTGGCATGTCTCTCATGTGACTCAGGCTGGATTCCCACTTTGCTATGTAGCCAAAGATGACCTCGTAGTCCCGAACCTCTTGCTCCACCTCTTGTGTGCTGGGATTACAGGCATTATGCCCAGCCAGTGGCAAAGTGAATGTACCTTATAAATTTATAGCCTGTGCTTGAGAACTGTACAGACATGCATAACCTTTCCAATTAGATGGGAAAGCAGGGGAGGTTAGGAGCCAATGGAGCCTCCAGTGAAGGTCTCATTACAGTGTAAAATCTTGGATGTTAACCAAAAACTGTCCATCAATGTTCAACTCCAGCAATTACAGCTTCCACATGGGATTGTTACTCTATCTGGGCCGACATTTCATCCAGGGAGTACTTGGCTGATGATGTCTGGGAGTCAGGATGCAGGTGTGTTGGAGATGTTAAGAACTTAATTTTTTATCAAATGTGTGAAGTCCTTTCAGTGAAAGCTGTTTTGAGAAGAGCCCATTGTTGTTAGCCATCCTCTTGTTTAGACACTCCAGATGCCCACAAACTTGTTTTCGCACACAAGTTGCAAGGAAGGAAGATATGGGATCTACCATGGTAATCCACTTGTGCAAATGCCTGTGGAACCAGTGAGAATTGGAAAAGTGATTTTTAAAAGAACCCTGCTGAAGATTCCAGGACCTCCCAGCACCAATTATTCAAAGAAACTCCAGGCAAATTAGCCCTCTGGCTATGTTTTTTTAAAGTAAAGGGGAGAGGTAAGTCAGGAAAAATGACCCATCAACTTCATAAACAGTCCACGTGCTTGAGGAATATCTCCAGTGTTAATTGAGGACTGGATGACTCAATACCCCAGAAGCCAAAACAAAAAACAAAAACAAAAACACAACCCCAAAACAGTCCTGAGAAACAGCAAAGAGAAGGTGCTCCCAGGCCAGGCCCTGAAGGCTATGCTTTCTCACATCTGCAAGCAGCTTCCAGGCCAGCCCTTTGCAACACCAGATGTTTATGCTCCACTTCCTGACCTTCCTTCCAAATGGCAGCTCTTGAAGTTCCACCGAAGGGCTTCTCAGGCTGTTTGTTATTTGTGGGTAATACTGTGGATTTCATTTTTTTTCTTTCTTTTTTTTCCCCCTGAAATGACTTCCTGACAGAACTGTTTCCCCAAATGGCGATATTTCATTAAGAAACAATTTGAAAACAAGGATCAGAATGTGAGCGTGGCCTTCAGTGTTTTGTACAGAGATGAGACACCCGCCCCCCCCAAACGGTGCCCTGTGTATGTGGACAGGGGCAAAGGTAACAATTCTTGGGGACCATAGATGATTTGCATTTGAAAACAAGTCATATTTTAGAGCCCCCAGGGAGTAGCAAGCCCCAGAGAATTCTTCTTTCCCCAGGGTGGAAGCCATGCCAAGGGCAATGAGAGAAGCAGGCGACAAATGTTGAGCCTGGCAGCGTGAAAGATTGAGCAAACCCATAATTTGGTCATTTGCAAAGTGGCTAGAGAAAAGGCATTCTTGCTGGCAGGGCAGTCCCCTGTAGGCGATGACATGTCAGTAATAAAGTGCCTGTCACTCCCACTTGCTCCAGGCTTTTTTGGTTCAGGATGCTACAAAAAAAAAAAAAAAAAAAAAAAAAAAAAAACCACCATGCAGAAACTGCTTGACTTCAGGGGACAAGCAGAATGGATGACTAGAACGAAAGGCATGATGGAAGTCTTTCAGCCCTCTGACGGAACAGCAGCTCTGTCTGCTGCGGAGGTGCTGTGAACAAAGGAGCTGCTATCACATACCTCACATCCTATCCCAGGAAGCCTTCTCCTCATGGAACCTGGTGGCATAGGCCTCTAGTCCTAGGTACCCAAGCAACTCAAGCTCTGCCAGGATTAGAATGGATTCCAGAGCCACCAAGGCAATTGAACTAGAGCCTATCTTGAAAGAAAGAATTAAAGTGGATTGAGAAAAGCCAGGCATGGTGGTACACGACTTTAATCCCAGCGCTCGGGAGGCAGAGGCAGGCGGATCGTTGTGTATATGAGGCCAGCCTGATCTACAAAGTGAGTCCAGGACAGCCAAGAGACCCTGTCTTGAAAAACCGAAAAAAAAAGGGGGCGGGGCTGAAAATGTAACTTAGTGATAACATGCGTGTGTGTGTGTGTGTGTGTGTGTGTGTGTGTGTGTGTGTGTGTCTGTAGTTCACTACTGAGTCTTACAAATAAATTAAACACTTAAAATCTGAGAAGTCCTCGGGTAGGCTAAGGTGAATCAGTGTGTAGAACATTTGCTATGAAAACATAAGGACTTAGGTATGATCCCCAGCATACATATAAAAGGTTAAGTATGGTAGGGTTTGGTGTCAGGAGGGTCCTTGGCTTGATTTGGCAAAACTAACTGGCCATCGAGCTCCTGGTTCAGTGAGATAGTTTGTCTCAAAAAAAAAAAAGGTAATTTGCCCAGTGAAAAAGTAAGATAGCCTCAGTAAGTGTCAAGGTCTTTGTGAGACCCTGAAGGACCCTCAAATCTGATCACTACTTCTTTGCATTGTTGTCCTGATATGATACACTTGCTCTGATGGTTCAACCTCACTGGACTCTTCCTACATGGATGCTAGGCATGTTTATGCACAGCCAAGATTATACATCTCAGTCCTTTAGTTTCTCTTCATCGATCCTATAACTATTGAGTATATAATCTGTTTTTTTCCATGCTCTAAATCCATCTCTTGTTTAGAATAAAGATATATGAAGGTTTAAAAAAAAAAAAAAGCAAGATAGCTCCACAGATATGCTCACTTGCTGAGCAAGCCTGAGGACCAGACTTCAACTCTCAGGGGCCATGGTGGAAGGAGGAAACGGACTCCTGGGAATGTATGCTCTGATTTCCACATGAGACTGTGACACATGTGTGGCTGCATTCTCACACATAGTCATCATCACACACGGTAACAGTACCACTACTTTTTAAAATAAGGAAGGAAGTGCTAGAGGAAGACATTTTATATTCACCTCTGGCTTCTACATGTACATCTGAGTGTATGTGTGAACATGTACACAAACATATATCATGCATACCACACACACACATCATACATACATATACAGAGCTCTCTTCTTAGATATAGTCTATTAGTAAGGTGCTATATTTTGTATGTGTTTTTGCGTGTTTGTGGATTATTTGAGGCAAGGCTTCAAATTCAGTAAGTTGAATAAGTAGCTAAGGATGGCATCAAATTCCTAGAAAATCCTACTACCTTCACCTTCCTTCTGAGTGCTAGGGTATGTGTCACCACGCCTAATTTTACATGGTACTAGGACTTAAACCCAGGGCTCATGCTTGCTAGGCAAGCACTCACCAACCAAGCTACATCCCCAGTCCTAGCAAAGAACTTTGTAGAGTTAGGTAAGTACACTCTTGGAAGCCAGATGGTAATGGAGGCAGAGGCAGGCAGATTGCTGTGAGGTTGAGGCCAGCCTGGTCTAGAGAGAGAGAAAGAGAGAGAGAGAGAGAGAGAGAGAGAGAGAGAGAGAGAGAGAGAGAGAGAGAGAGAGAGAGAGAGAGAGATCCAGGATGGCCAACACAGCACAGAGAAATCCTGTTTTGAAATAACCAAAACCAAAGCATCCTTGGAACTATTGTAGACTGGGACTGGTCCTCTTGCTTTCCCGCTGGAAAACTGGTGGTGGTGGTGGTGGTGATAGCGGTGATGGTGGTGGTGGTGGTAGATGAAAGGACAGTATGTCCAAAGCCTATAGGAACCCTCACAACATGGTTGCTTCTTCTTCTATTTGTACTCAATCAGAGAAACTTCTGGGGAAAAAACCCAACAGGGCTTAACACTGAGTAGAAGCAGACTTGTGGGAGATGAGAGTGTCATGGGTGATTTCCAAGGTTCATGCTGGGAAGTGCAGCAGCCTGACTGCTGGAGCCTGGGGGACAAACTGGGCCTGGGTGGGGCTGGTGACAAGCCAAGTTCTATTTCAGATGGCGTTTTCCAAGACAGGGGGAATAGCTTCCTCCTAGTCATTTGTTTTATATGGATATTCATCTTTGCGGTGCTGAGGCTCCAAGAGGGTCTTGTTTAGAGAAACGGGCAGCAGTGCCGGAGAAGGTATATTTTACAGAGCCATGGCTAAAAATACTGCTTTCTCTCTTTGCCTTTTTGCAGCTGCAGATTCCCAGCCCTGATCCTCACTGGGAGATATAATAAAATACATGTGTTTATAATAAAATTCTTCTTTCCCTCTTCCTGTGCTGTCTCCCAGTTGTAGGTTCCCACCCGCTTGCTGTCTTACCTATCATTTAACAAATGTATTTTAAGAAAAGTAATCTTTTCCACTGACATGTCCTCTAAACGTCACATCCCCAGCTTTGGTTCTCATTGAGAAGCAGAGATGCATGTTTAGAATATTTCTGAAAATGCCTTTCACTCCATTCCCAGGCGAAGATTTTCAAATGCTTCATCTGTGACAGCATATACACACCAGGCAGGATACAGTGACACGAGTCCCTTGAGACTGACTAAAGAGGGCAACATGAGAGTTTGGGTTCTGGGAAAATAAGCTACAGTGGGCAGCTAACTCCCAGTCTCACGTCTATGAATGAATCATCACTCAGGTGTGCTCAGTGCACAGCATTCTGGGAAGTCAAAGCTTGGGCTGGGCCCAGCCACATGGCTCAGAGCACTTGCTACACAAACCTGACAACCTGAGTTTGATTCCAAGACCACAAATAGAGGTAGAAGGAGACAACCAACTCCACAAAATTGCCTTTTGACCTCTACAGGTATGTGCCCACACTATCGCGCACATTCGCACATATATGCACGCACGCACAGGCACACACATGAATTATAATAAAGTAAATATCAAATTATTGGGCCCTCCACTGGGTGGAATGAGTTTGATTTTATGGAATTTTTTTCATGAAGATACTGTGTGGGACTGCGGAAGGCAAGGGCTCTTGGTCAGCACAGCACTTTTGTGCAAAGGACAGAGAAAGCATCCCATCTCCTAGGGACATGTCTATTAGTACTGAGAAACTAGACCCTTCCCTTTATTCTCTTATGGGATGTGATAAAATGTCTACAGTACACTTAGCATGGCATCTGGCTAAAAAGAGGTCAGAAGCAAGAAAGAAATGTTCCACTCTTAGACAGAGCAAGAAAAAGTATGGCAAGGGCCCTACCAACTCAGCCTGATGTCCAGGAGGGACTTGAGTTAGTGAGTAGGAAAGAGAAGCAGAAGTGGTGCAGTGTGGGTCTGAAGAAAACTGAGGTAGCCAAGGCTGGGAGAACCAACAGGGTGAGGAAACCAGGGGCAGGAAGGGCTGAGAATACAGGCATGCAGGTAGCCTCTTCACCTCAGTGTGCTTTGCTGAGTTACTAGTTCATTCATGTATTCACATGCTTGCTTATTTATTTATTTATTTATTTATTTAGCCTTTACTGTGTTCTGAACACTAACACAGTTGCCAGGGATACAGTGATAAACAAGACAGAGGCCTCTTCTCAGAATGTGCAGACTCGTGGTGACAGGTGACAGAGGATTTGGCTGTTGAGCAATGGTGTTTGTTTGTACCTGACATATGCAACTGAATTGGAGAGGGCAACAATCTTCCATCCTTTTTCAGGTTTCCTCAGTCCTGAATTGCAGTGGTGAACACTGGCAATTCTCACAGGACATAGACAAATCAAGGTGATAACTGATCAGAGAGCTTCTTCCATGCTGGCTAGCATTCATAGTACCAGAAGATGCTAGGCAAGCATATGAGGAAGGAATCAACTGTCTTGCCCAGCTGTGAACTCTGGGAGCTTCAGTGATGACTGGTGTGGCAAGATCTGTCCATGAGTGTATTAGTGGCATGAAAGTTATGGGAGAAATCAAACACTTTCTGAGTGGATGTAAGGCCTACTTTACAAGAGGAAAATATGTATGCCACAGTAAATCTAGCCAAGAACCCACAGTTGGGGCACTTATAGGCCCCAGGAGTGAACTTACCACTATTATTTTAGGAATGGACACATTATTAAACTGTCTTCTGAATTCGTATCTCTATATTCATAGATTACTGCAGCTCTCAGACCTTATCAGAGAAGTTTCTTTGAACAGTGGACAGTGGTTAAAACAGAAACTCACAATTGAATGAATTAGAGAAAATAAATGGGACATCTAATAAGCATCTCCTCCCACAACTCTCAAAGACCATCAAAGAAGAGGGGAAAAGAAAGCCTATAAGATCCAGAGGTCAGGGAGGACATGACAGGACTACAAGATAGACACAGTCAATACTACAGCATTGGGGCAAGAAGGATTCAAGAATTCTACAGCTACTGAGGGATTATTGGCAGTTGGGTGTTTCTTGGGGAGGGAGAGGGAATTTTCTTTAAGGGTGTGGCTGTTAGTAAATCAATTATGCACCAGGTGTCCTACACCCAGGAGTGTATGGATAGCACAAATTGTACTCGGTGGATTACAAAAAGTCAGGTGGAAAGGTAGATATGAGCAGAATTAGGGGAGAAGTGGGGAGTGAATGTGACCCGAATACATTGTATGCATGTATGAATTCTCTTAATAAAATATTATATATGCATCTCTTTTAAAGATTTATTTTAATTTATGCATATGAGTGTTTTGGCTACATGGATATCTGTGCATCTCATGTGTTCAGTGCCCATGGAGGATGTTGGATCTTGTGGGGTTATAGACTATGTGCTGAGAGTAAAACCCAGGTCCTCCATAAGATCAGCCAGTGCTCTTAACCACTGAACCATCTCTCCAGCCCTGAAAAAAAACCCTTGTATTTTTAGAACACTCAAGAGAATTTTGACATGGGCAATTATAAAAAAAAAAAAAAAAAATCAGACACAGATCTTTGGAAAATTGTAATCGTTCAAGTTTTTAAAAACCATAATCCAGCTTCAGTTGATATTTTGTTATTAGTTATTGTAAATAGTGATTAAGATGTCTCTAGAATAAAATGCTTACTCCTCATCTTAATTTTAGGATTTTCTTGACATTTTGCTTAATTAAAAAATTCAAGTTATGCTTTTAGTTTATTGATTTTGAGGTTCGCATCTGGCATATATGTGGATAAGCTTAGTAGGCAGTGTAGTGAGTGTAACTTTAGTTGACCAGGAACCCAGGCTGAGGCAGCTATGTGGCAGCAAGTACAGAATGTTTATGTCTGCTCTGTTTCAAAGCTGTCCCTTGGCCCACCTGTGGAATGAATTCTTAGTGGATAGAGCTAGGCTTCCTCCTTCCTTTGCTCTCCCCCTGCTAGACTTCCTCAAGTCCCAGCTTGCTGGGCAACTTTGGCCAACTTTGGGTCCCTTTCCTTTTCTCCGTAGGAAGCCCTAGGCAATTAACAGTGAAGACAAGAAGCAGACTGGATGCCTGTGCTGGGTGGAGGGTGGTCACCCCAGAACTCTCAGGGTCACTGTCTATTGGCATCAGCTTCAGAAACAATTTACAGGAATAAAGTGCTAGGGACATGGCAATTAAGAGTGTTCTTTGAACCAATATGTACAATTAACATCATCATTGGAGGTCACGTTTCTCGTGTTTGCAGAAAGGATTTTTTCCCTGTGGTGCTGTAGCAACACGTAGATGTCAAGTCAAATAGTGTGTAAATACTGGAGGCTTCCTTGGACGTTTGCCTGACGTTACTCTCCCTTTCTGATCCTCTGTTTTCTATCACGGTGCTTTGCCGTCCCACATGGCACCGCCTGTTCTTAGTTCTTCCTGATTCAGAGTCCCTTGGCTTTTCCACACCCAGCAACATCCAGATGGCATAGGTTCATAATTTCATAGCAGCCCAATTTGGTGCCCATGGGTTCAAGAAAGGTCTGCTGCTTCCTAGGTATATGAAACCATCACAAACACCCTTGCCATGTACCCAATAAGTCATCACAGACAAAGTCAAATTTGAGTATCCTGCTGCTGAGGGAGATGCCCTAACTATTTACCAGTATGAACTCTCTCCTTTCCTTGCCAACTAACACTATTCTTGGCCTTTGCTCTTCAAGAGCATGCATTCATGCACATAGAGACACTTGAAGGAAGCATTGACTTTTATTTTCTCATCAACTTATTTTGAGATAATTGCATGGAAACATTATGGTGCTTTGGAAATCATTTTATGAGTCACAGATATTAACTTTCTCTTCATGAGCTCTGTATAGAAAAAAAAATGAGGCAAATGCCTGTTCTTTGAACCAAAGTTGCTCTTCTGTGACTCGCAGAAACCTGAATCTGGATGTCTTTAGTCTTAGCCTTGTTCTGAATTTGAATTTACATTCTTTAGCCTCTGCACCAAGGAGAAGCACATGTCTCAACCTGGACCTCACCCATTGCAAAACCCAACTTCTTTGCTTTCTGTCCACATTGTCTGTATAGACCCAAAAGGGTACTCCAGGCAGCCATAGGCCCCTGTAACAAATTGGCCACACAAGGTTTTATTGAAAAAAAAAAACAGTAGAAATTGTGTGATGGCTCATTTCTGTAATTTCAGAGCTCAGGTGGCCAAGGATCAGCAGCTCAAGGTCAGCTTTGGCTACATAGTGAGGCTCTGTTTCAAAAACAAAACAAAATAAAGCCAAAACAGAGATCCTGGGCAGGGAAGAGGCTATGATGTTTTCTAAAATACTAAAGATGAGATTAGACCCAGAACAAGTATTAAATTGAAAATAAGTATAAAGGATCCCAAAAGAGTTCTAGTTTTCCTGCAATGGCAGCTTCTGTTATATATATCACATACTAATTCTTATATTACATACACACACACACACACACACACACACACACACATATATATATATATATATATATATATATATATATACCAATACTAATATTTTGCAAGGCCAGAAGTGTGTAGTATAGGGGGCAGAAATAAGATGTGTGAAGCACACGCTGTGTCACTGAGCTACCCTACTAGTCTCACTTATAATTTTTACTTCAAACTTAAAAATTTTAATAGCGTAGGTATGGTTGCATGTGTGTGTGTGTGTGTGTGTGTGTATGTGTGTGTGTGACAGAGAGAGAGAGGGGGGGGAGAGAGGGAGAGAGAGAGAGAGAGAGAGAGAGAGAGAGAGAGAGAGAGAGAGAGAGAACAAGAAGAGGGCTCAGGTTTTGTGACAGCTGGTGAGTGGGAGTGTCTGATGTGGGTGCTGGAAGGCAAAACTCAGGTCCCCTGCAAGAGCACTGTGACCCACTGAGCCATCTTTCCAGTCCCTTAGTTGCATTTTTGAAAAACTAAGTTGCAGATGCTTTCAGCTGCTTTTGGAGGTGCCTTTTCTTTTCAGGGGTCCTATGCATATACTGAATATGTTAATTAGGCAATCCATTATCCAGTGGATATTTTGTGATAAAGTTTATCTTAAAAAGTAACTGGAAGTAAGGGATATTTCTCGAGGGTATTCGTCATCATTTTAATAATTTTCAGCTTTTTTGTAACAATGGTCAAGAGTTATTTTAACACTCTTGAAATTGATTTTGTTGCTGCTAAAAGTAAGAAGAGGTTTGTTACCAAAGCTGGGCTATAGACAACTGTTAATCATGGGATATGTTTGAGGAGATGAAACTTTCTGCTACATTGAGCAGTGACGCTAAGGTATAGTGGGAAAGGGGCAAAACACAGGGCAATGCATGTAGGTAACGTATGATATATATATATGTGTGTGTACACACACACACACACACACACACACACACACACACACGCAACCATACCCCAGTAGACCTACATCAGGGAGGGTCCCAACAAACCATAGTGAGGAGGGCAAACCGTGAGACTGAAAATGCATGAGTGTAGGAGACCATTTCCCAAAATGTGAAAAGGATGAAGTAAAAGGAAAGTAACCCTATCTTGCTGCAGCCACAATGTGGAACAAGGTCCAGGATGCAGAGGCACTCGGGCAGCTCAGCAAACACAAGCCTCCAAACAGATGACCTAGAAAGCTTAGGCCAAGTAGCAGGTATGTCTTTGAGTTTGCTGTACTTCCTGCCGTGGCAGGAACCAGACACAGAAGGTAAAGAGGCCAGTACATGTAAGTGTGAGCATCTATATGTTGGAATATGAGTGAGAGTGAGCAAACAGGGCTAGGAGAGGAACAGAGAACAACTGGTTTACTGGGGGTCACGAGACAAATGGAAGGATACATTTTTATTAAAAAAAAAAAAAACTGAAAAGCCAAAGAACAAACTGAAAACATGTAAGTAACTGTATTTAACTGTAAGTCTAACTTGTACATAGCACTGAGACGGTCTAGAACTTAACTGATAAACAAGTTACAAAATACCTCCTAGCTTTAGGGAATGCTGCTAGCTTATCTAATCCATTCTCAGGGCATACGACTCAGAGGTTCAGGCAATTTTTTGTTTTGTTTTGAAGCCTTGGTCTCTATATACTGGAGGATGACCTTGAGCTTCTGATCCTCGTGGATTACGTGTATTATTTTTTAATTTGAAAAGTATTTATTTATTTATTTATTGTGGAGTGTGTGTGTGTGTGTGTGTGTGTGTGTGTGTGTGTGTGTGTGTGTGTGTGTGACATATTTGGAGGTCAGAGGACAGCTCTGTGGAAGTCAGCTCTCTTCAGTTCTCTCCATTGCTGTGGGTCTCTGGTATTGAACTTAGGTCATCAGGCTTGATGATAACCACTTGTCCCCACTGAGCCCCACACTCCCTTTTATATGATGCTGTGGACTGAACAAGCAGTCTACCATCTGGGATACAGCTCTGGCACACTCCACCTTTGCTTTGAGACAAGGTTTGCCTATTCTACCCAAGCTCTCCTGTACCCAAGTCTGCCAAATCCCTAGGGCTAAGGCGTTCGTCCCTATCCCCAGCACTCCATGCAGACTTACGTGTCAAGTCCAGCTCCTGAGCTTCTCCCTTTGCTACAGGAGCTAAGTAGCTCCTGTTCCTCTCTGAAGGTGATGGAGTCTGTATCCTCAGCAGAGCTGCTGTCTCATTGCATTTCCTGCACAGTTTTTCTTGTATTGTCCCTACAGTCACTTCCCTCAGCTGCTCACTTACTGATAGTTCTCAGCCCCATGGCTCTGGCTTCACAAATCTCATTTCGTGGTAGGTCTACAAGTTAAACTTTGATCTTCTCCTCTGTCAAAAGAACGTAGAATAAATCAGGCGGTGGTGGTGCATGCCTGTAATCCCAGCCTCTGGAAGGCAGAGGCAGGCAGATCTCTATGAGTGTGAAGCCAGCCTGGTCTAAAAGGCAAGAACAGCACAGTGAAGGCTACACAGAAAAACCCTGTCACAAAAACCAAGCCAAACCAAACCAAACAAAACAAAAACAAACAAACAAACAAACAAAACGAATGTAGAATAAGGTCTCCAGAGGCTGGATTGAGAACACCAGAGGAACCTCTTTACTGTCTTTGTTGTATCTCCTCCAGACTGCCCAGAAGGAGTCTCAGATAAGCCAAGCATGAGCCTTTGGGTCTCTCTTTCTTGTTTTCCTAAAATATACTCATAAGTAGCATTACTGCCTTCCCTCCGTATCTTTTACTGGGATGAAAGTGTTGCCAACTTAAATACAATTCTGTGCCCTTAGTTGCATTTACAGTTACACATACAACAGTCACCAATATCCATTTCCAAAACATTTTATTTAATCCCAGTCAGAAACTATATACTTGTTAAGCAATAGCTCTTCCTTGCTCTTCAGCCTTTGGTGACCTTTAACCTCCCCTGAATTGGCCTGTTATAGATATTTTAGATAAATGGCATCAGCTTCACTTCATTTAGCATAATATTTTGAAGGCTCAGCCAGGCTGTGGCATGTGTTTGAATATCACTCTTTTTAAAGGCTAAGTAGTGTTCCATTGTAAGGCTATACCACACTTGTTTATTCACTCATCCATTGACAGACTTTGGCAGATAATGCTGTGTTGTTTAACAGATTCCTCTGAGATTGAAACATTCCATTCGCCAGAGAAGCTCCTCCTGAAATAAGAAGGTCAACAACACAAAGTAGCTTCAGGGATTCCCTGAAACTGATCCCATTCCCTGGGGCTCTCTGCCTGCCAGACTAAAGAAGCCAAGCAGCTGAGTCACTCTCAGACAAGCAAAATTGCAGTGAAGACTGTGAGACCAGCCCAGCTCAGCTGGATGACTTCACCCCATCCCCACCCACTTTTTGCCAGGAATTCTCATCTGTTGCTAGCGAATATGCTACAACATCTTCTGGTTTGGGGTTGTATTTCCCTAATGACTCATGATGTTCAACATCTTTTCATGTACTTGGTCCAGTCCTCTGCAAGAGCAGCAAGCATTCTTAAGAGCCGAGCCAGGTCTCTAGCCTGCACTTTCATAGCTTTTGAAAAGAAAGGCTTACATAGATTGCAGGCTGGCCTCAAACTCTGCCCATTTTAGTTGAGTAGTTTTTCTCCTCACTGGGCTTCAGAAGTTCTTTGTCTATACTGGATATTGAATTCTTATTAGACACATAACTGTGTGGCTTTTCTGCAACCCCTGGGGAGGAACCCAGAACTTTGGGAGGCTTGGCAAGTGCTCAACTATTGAACTATATACCTCAGTCCTGAAATACAGGATGGGGAAATATCTTCTTTTATTCTTTAAATGTATTTTACTTTATGTGGATGGCCGCTTTGCCTGCATGTGTATCTGGTGCCTGCAGAGGCCAGCGGTGGAATTAGAGCCTTTGGAATGGGAACTACAGATGTTTATGAACCTTGACGTGGGTGTTTACAAATGAACTCTGGTCCTCTGGAGAGGTGATCAGTGCTCCTAACCACTGAGCAGTCTCTCCAACCCTTTCTCTCATTCTCTTGACAGTATCTACTGATACAAAGAAGGTTGTAAATTTCAGCATATCTATTCTTCTTCTCTCTCTCTCTCTCTCTCTCTCTCTCTCTCGCCTCTCTCCCTCCCTCTCCTCTCACCTCTCTTCTCTCTCTCTCTCTCTCTCTCTCTCTCTCTCTCTCTCTCTCTCTCTCTCTCTCTCTCTCTCTCTCTCTCTCTTGTTCACTGCCTCTGCTTTTGGCTTAATTTTTATTGTTGTTGTTTTTTGACATAGGCTTTCTCTGGGTAGCCTTGGCTGTCCTGGACTTGGTTTGTGGACCAGGCTGGCCTCAAATTCACGTAGATCCATCTGCCTCTGGAGTGCTGGGATTAAAGGCATGCACCACCACACCTGGCTATGGCTTAAATTTTTTAAAATGAAATTATTGCCAAATCCGAGGTTATGCAAGTTTCCTCTAAGAGCAAAAAATATCCTAAGAGTATTGGATTTTTGTTTTTGTTTTTGCTTTGTTTTTGTTTTTGAGAGAGGGTTTCTCTGTGTAGCCCTGGCTGACCTGGAACTCACTCTGTAGATCAGACTGGCCTTGAACTCACAGAGATCTGCCCACTTCTGCCTCCCAAGTGCTGGGATTAAAGATGTGAGCCACCACTGCTGTGACTCTAAGAGTGTTTTTTAACTTCATTTTTTCTTATTTTATTTATTTATTTTGTTTTTCAAGACAGGGTTTCTCTGTGTAGCCTTGACTGTCCTGGACTCACTTTATAGACCAGGCTGGCCTCGAACTCACAGTGATCAGCCTGCCTCTGCCTCAGGAGTGCTGGGATTAAAGGCATGCCCCACCACACCAGGCTATTTTTTATTTTTAAACAGAGGGTCTAGCCCAAGCTGGTTTCAGACTTACAATGACACCAAATTCTTGATCCTCTTACTTACACTTATGAAACGCTGGGATTATAGGTGTGTGCTACTGTGCCCAGTTTAGGCATTGCTCTGAATGGGACTCAGGGCTCTGTCCATGCTAGGACAGCACTCTACCAACTGTGCAATATTACCAAACTGAATACCTGATAAGTTTCACATATGTGTGTGTACATGTATATACATACGTACACATACAAATATACATACACACACACACACACACACACACACACACACACATATATATATATATATATATATGAGATATGGGATTAACAGAAGGGAAAGCTAGCCTACTGTTTTGTTTTTTTTTTCCTCACTGAGTCTCAGATAGAACAGAAACTAAGTGGCTCCTGGAATCTCCAGTGACCGACAGACAGTCTTATCAGCTAGTTCTACCACCATGAGTCAGTGTTGACTGTTCTTTTGTCTTCTGTCATTTGGAATTTGTTAGGCATTTACTTCTCTGGTTCACTGTAGTGCAGTTGTTCACTTAGAGAAAGACAAATACAGATTTTCCTATCAGAAAGAGTTTCTAGGAAGGTAAAACAAAGATGTTAATTAAATTCACTAATTATATTTTCAATCTGGATTTAGCAAACTATAGCCTGTGGGTCAAATCGATGAAGTGGCCGGGTTTTGAGCATCTGTGAGATGATACGCTGATAAGCTATTCAGGCTGCTTTCAAATTCGTGAGCTTAATGGATCCCCTGGAGTAGTTGCAGCTACAGAGAGGTGCCACTATGCGTGGCTTCTAAAGGATTTGAAAATAAAATGGTATAAAATATCTATAGCACATATGTTTGATAAAGAATTTTTATTATCGATGAGTATTTGCTGTTTTGTTTTTTTCACATTTGTTATATTTAATCAGTAGTTTATAACTTCAACTCTCAGAAAGATTCTATTGTGTAGGAACCATTTACATTCAACACATGGTGGATATTAGGTTTGCTTTTTAAAGGTCAACTCTTTCTAAAGTTACTGTACTATTTATTTCCCCATAGGGACATTCTATAATTTTTACATATACATTTATATTTTATATACAAACACACACACACACACACACACACACACACACACACACACACACACACACACTAAGTTACCTATAGCAATAAGAACCATGACAGAATCAGGACTTATATAAATGTTACATTCTTAGTGGTTGGCTATTTGTATTTGGCAGCCTTGGAAAAAAATCTTTCCTATCTTGGTGTGTCTAAAATTCTGAATGTAAATCAATATCTATCATATCTCATCATTATCAACTTAAAAAATATCGATAAGTATTTGAAAAACACAATTCAACAAACAACAACAAAATAACCAACTTGGGCCAGAGAGATATCAAGTAATGAGTGCTTGCTTAGCATGCTCCATACTCTAGGCTTGATCCTTAGAGCAACATAAACCAGGCTTGGTGGTGCACACCTGTAATTCCGGCCTTGGAGGTATGAGAATCAGAAGTTCAAAGTCATCTTCATTTACATAACAAATTGATATCAATCTGCGATACATAAGGACTTGCTCCAAACAACCAAAAAAAGAAAACCAAAATTAAAAAAAAAAACACAATTTATGATTTCATCTACATGAAATGAACACAATTAGCAAACATAAGGCTGCGGATGATAGGCGATTGAGTAATTGTCAATGTCTACAGTTTTATTTGGAGGGTGTGATGACAATTATAAGAATAGTTGTACAAGAGAGTAAATACACAAGTCAGTGAAATATATACTTTGAATGACTGGATTGTATGATATGTAAACTATAATTGATTGAGATTTTGTTTTTTAAATGAGAAGTTTGTTTGTGCCAATGAGAAGGTTCAGTGGATAAAAGCACCTGCCACCAGTCCTGACTACTTGAGTTCAAACCTCAGGATCCACATGGTAGGAGAGAATTGATTTCCTCTGGTTGTTCTTTGACCTCCACACAAGGACCAAGCACTGGAAACATAATATAATTATTTTAAAGATAAGAAGAAAAGGAAATATGCTGAAGAACACTTTCGCTGCAGATCACCCACATTACTTCCTATCTGGCCACTTGTAACTCTGTCTCTAAGACCAATGGAAAGGGGCAGGGGCCAGGTGTGGAGTCCAGCATTTGTGCCCTGGGCTCCCCAAATTATTCTTCAACCATAGCCTAAGCAGAAAGGGGAAACCGTTTTGTTGCCTAGAGGGATTGGAGATGGCCAAAGGTTTCCAATTCCAAGAAGCAAACTTTTGGGGACACTGGGAGATTTGAGCAACTTTCTCCTCCTAGAAGATATTTCTATTGGTTGCTAACTGCCTGCTATTTGGAATGTAACAACACAATTTATTTTCCTCACTAAATCCGGTTCTCCTAACACCCTGCAGCATTTACAAATTGCTTTAGGAGGAGAAATCCTTACAAAGTGCTCTAAGACTCTGTATCCCTCATCATAAAACATTTAAAGTAAATTTAAAGCACGGATTTGGACAGGAACTGAAGGCTGCTTCATCTTGCTCCTTCAGGATTAAAGGTGCAACACGAGCCTCTCAGAAAAAAATGGCCTTCACTTGCTCTAGGGACTGTCAGTGAGTGGGCCTTTTGTCTGGGGCTCACTTCTTTATCTTGTGTTAGATGCTTCTGGCCTCCAGCCTTTTCCCAAACTAATCTGTGATGTCTTCCTGCCGTTTTGTCATTTTGTCGCTGGGGTGGGATGCTTCCTGGAGATGTAACTCAGGGTTCACATGTGCTAGGCAAGGGCTCTACCCCTGACCTACACCCCCAGCCGTGCTCAATCTGTATTTTCAGACAGATAAATGCCAGCTTGCCCAGGCTGACCTTGGGCTAGCAATTCCCCCTATCCTAGTCTCTAAAGTATCTGGAATTAAAGTGTGGGGCCACCACCCCAGCCTGTATAACACTCTTCTGTCACTGGATGGGGTGGAACCCTATAAAAGCAGAGTCTGAAGGGTCCCAGGCCGGAGTTTCTTCAGCTTGACTTCTCTCATGTACTCTGACCTCTACTGTGACTTACAGTGGGAGCCTGGATCTACTGTTCACATCTGGCTAATTTATCTTGTCATTGTCCCCCCCACCCCCGCCTCCCCCCACCCTTGCACTTTTTTACCAGCCCCAACCTATTCCATGTACTCAATTTGGCTTGGTCTGAATGGTCTAGATCCTGGCTCAACATCATGGCATATTTACTGGAGAATCCTTTTTCGCTTCTGTCCCTGGCTAACTTCTCACCCTGGGGCCCCACCAGGTTAGTAAACGGAAATAAGGGCTCAAGGCCCCAGCACTTGTCTTAGCTTTGGGGCAACCAACATGGTAGCTCATATTCATGAAAAACTTCAATTACAGGTGGTCTGACATCATCTTCTGACCTCTGAGAACATCAGGCACTTGTTACACATACATGCAAGCAGGAAAAACATTCATACACATACAATTACATGACTAAATCTATTTTTTAAGAAAAGAAAGAACATTTTTCCAGGAAAGGAGAAGGGAAGAAAAGAGACTAGTGTAGTTGTAGTTTCATTGGATATTGAAGTCACCCAAAATTTGACAAGTACGAGGGACTGGAGTCCTTGTTTCTCATCACTATTAAGAAACCTAGTGCTCAGGGGGACCCCAAGGCCAGGATTTAGCAGGAGGTATATGGTGGTATGGGACTTCTCTAGTAAACAGACCAGGAGACTGACCCACAATCTAGACCCTTCAGGCCATCGTCCCTCCTGATGCCAATTGACATTTTCTCTTCCCAGGTGACTTTAGTTTGTGTCAAGGTCACAAAAACTAACTAGCATGCCACTCTTTAGACTCTCTCCTCCTCCCTCTTCTTCACATAGTCACACTTCTACAATCATTCACACACACACGCACACACACACACATGTACACACACACACACACTTCAAACAATCAGGATTCCACATATGAGAGAACACAGGGTGTTCATCTGGGTCTAGCTTATTTTTCTTTATCTGATGGTCTCCAGTTCCATCTATTTTCCTGCAAGTGAGATTTTTCTTTTTAAATGAGTAATATCCCAGTGCATATATGTACCATGATTTTATTGGTTATTCATCAGTTGGTGGAAATCTAGACTGATTCTTCTTCCTAACTATTGTGAATAGAGCAGCAATGAACATTCACCTGTAGATATCTCTATCCAGAGTCTACATAGAAGAGATAAAGCCTTTAGGTCTATACACAAGGAGTAGTATAGCTGAATCATATGGTACTTTTGTTTGTATTTTAAGTTTCCATTTTATTTTTTTAGATTGATTTATTTTGTTTCGTATGTGCATGAGTGTTTTGCCTGCCATCAGAGGTCAGAAGAGGACATCAGATTCAGACGCCCCCCTGGGTCTACAGTTACAGAAGGTTGTGAATCACCATGTGGGTGCTGGGGATTGAACATGGTTCAATGCTCTTAACCACTGAGCCAACTCTCTAGCCTTCC